>NC_041222.1:37050318-37067315 GCF_002837175.3 Physeter macrocephalus
GCGTCCGGAGCCTGTGCTCCGCAACGGGAGAGGCCACAGCAGTGAGAGGCCCGCGTACCGCAAAAAAAAAAAAAAAAAAAAAAGTATTTAATTCCTCCATGCTTGCATTCACGTGGCACTGAACACTGGAAGTAGCAGGAAGATGGGTAGGGCTTATCGAAAATGTCCAGGGGCTCTATAAAAAGCACAGGATGAAATTATGTAGAAATTTGCGGAATTCTCTGAAAAGTCAGTCTAAGGCAATAAAGATTCAGAATCAGATTTAGAATCAAACGAAAAACTGAGGCCCAGAGTAGTCTAGGGACTGCTTATCAAAGTGACCTAGCAAGTTAATAAAAATTAAAAAAAAAAACTGGGACCAGAACTTCACCCCAAAACTAATGTCCATTTCCCAATACTATATTCTGCATCCCTCTCCTCCAGATCACAGCTTGGTCCTAGAATATCTGCCCTAATTAGCCCATCTTTATGCTTAAATTCCTATTACTAAAGACTAGTTCATTTGAAAAGCGAATTTCTCTCTCAGGAATCTTACTTTTAGCTTATTTTTTAATGTAAGCACATTGGGGAAGGGGATTTTGATAAATCAATGATTGGTTTAATACTGCAGGTGAATTTACTCATCAGATGTGAAGCAGTGAGTTTATTCTCAGAGGCCCGTGGAACTAAGAGAAGAGGAAACCAAGTTCCAGGTGATGTCAGCAACAAAAACCAGGATGGTCCTGAGTGGGATATTATAAGGCTCTCTGGGCATGTGGCCCTGGTCCCAGGGGTATCAAAATCAGAGCTCCAACAACAACTGGCTATGGCACTCAGGTCTGCCAAAGGTTAGGTCTGAAGGATGGGTGGCCCAGGGGAAATCCATCTAAGAGCAGACACAGACCGACGCCAATCTTAATGTCACAGCATGTTGGAAAGGCACGGGTGTGTTAGCTAAAGGGCCGTACAACATGGAGCATGTGTCCAAGCAAGCTAATGACAAGGGTTCAGGGCAGCAGATAGCCCAGTGCTAGTTAACAAGAGAGTGCCTGGTTAGATGTCAAAACATCAGAGAGACCCAATACCAACCAAGAATCAGGAAATGGGCAGGAACCCATTATGGAGAACAAAGCTCCTACTAAACCAGTGTCAAGGACCATTCAGAGACCCAATATTTAGGTACAGAATTGGCCCTCAAGAGTGGCAAGGTGTTAGGTATGAACTAGAAGCAGCCCTATGGATGGGACAGACTCCCTGAAAGAGGAAGTGGGCAGTCACCATAAGCAGTAGACTCCCACTTCATGGCTCTGCTTAACGTAAGCCCAGGTTGTGGTTAGCAGCTGCTTGAGTGTCTTAGATTTAGAACCTGAGTACAGACGAATAACAGAGAATGATTTACTCCTCAACAGAAAAACAACGTTGAAAATTATCTTGGGTTTGGTATACCTTGCAGAAACAAACTTTGGAGGGAATGGTGTCTGTTGCTATGTTTCCCAGCCAGTTTCTTTGCCTGAAAAACCAGTTTAGGTCCTCCCAGGGCTACTGTCAACAAACCTGCACTGACTCATCAAAACAATGGGCCCAAAAAGCAGCCCCCAAACCCTGTAAACATGGATAGGCAACATTTTAGAGATAGTCCTAAGAGTCTGGTTTCCAAGAAAGGAAATATGAGGCTGTGGAATCTTCCAAATCTGGACTCTTGAGATACCTGCCAACTGTGCCAAAAGCCTGGAGGAGCTTCTCTCAGCCTCTAGCTGCCCTCATCTATGCTCAGAGAGCTGGAATTTGGAGGGGTCCTCCCCCTAGGCATGGATTGGGTCAAGAAATTCCAAGAAGATAACAGCTACTCCAGAACACCCTCCAGGTGGAAGTAATTTCCTTGTCTCATACAAGAGAGTTGAATCAAGCCTTTCCTCCTAGAAGAGAGAATCCTGAAATAGAACCCATGAGTTTCTCAGAGCCTACGAAAATCCCTGGAGTGTAGGGATGCCAGAAAGACTCTCTAGGGCTGCTTTCAGATCATTGTAAGAGGCTGGAGGCAGACCCTCCAGCAAGAGAATCAACTTGGTCTAGAGACCCTAGATCGGTCTCTAAGGTCTTCCTGAATTTGAATTTAAATTGCTTTTAGGTTCCCTGGGAAATAGGAGCACCAGACTGGGAAGGAACCCTCAGATCCCTCCCCCCAACTCCGGGACCCCCGGCCTCTCGCCATCCACTGTCCCGTCTGTGGCTTGCCCTCTTGCTGCAGCCACCACCTCTACCTTTTGCCCGTCTTACCCAAGTGCCCTTCCCAAAACCCTGAGTGGCACCGCCCTCCCTCCCAAGCTTGTCTCTCAGTGGCTGAAGACCCCTGGGGTGGGGGGCTTCCTCACTGTCCTGCCCACCTAGCTGCAACTGGAGCCAGGCACCTACATCCTCCACACTCTCTCGAAGCTGCTGCTCTGCCCTCAGCCCTGACACTTGGAGGGTGAAGAACAGCCTGTCTGCTCGCCTGCTGACTCAGTGCTCTACTGGCTGTGCCCCCTCCGGCCTCCTGTCCTCTTGGCTTCAGGCTGGCAGGGCTGCCCATGCCCCCTGCCCCTTCCTCTCAACCTGCAACTTGTACCCACTCTGACCTGGCTCCTCTAATAAATTCATGTCCACAGGGGGGTTAAAAAAAAAAGAAAAGAATGAGTACATTCTTTCATTCCAAGAATATAAAACCAAGGTAATTTATCAAATTCTAAGGAATGCTAACAAGTTGAACATGCTAATCAAAATGCACAAATATAAAACTCTCCCCTAACTCTTACCCCGAGAGTAAGTTGAGGGATCTGCCTCAACTTTCTAAAAATTCTACAGATACTCAGTGAGTGGGAAACAACTGGCAAGAACTAATAAAAAGGAGGTGGCCTCAGCAGTCCCACCAGTGACTTGTATAAGTGAGTTGAAGCTGTGGCCCTCTTTTAACTCATTTCTGCAAACTACCACCCACAGCTCTTGTTAACACTCTAATAAACAGATAAGCACATGAGTAGATGGCTCACATGTGGAAGTTCAAATGCTTGCTTTCTCTGTGGAGCAATACTGTTTTCTACAACCTGCTACACTAGGCAAATGGCTTTCTCTTTAATTCAGAGCAAATTTCTCTGGTTCACAGTTCCACACCAAATCCCCCTGGCTTCTGTGAGAGAAGCTCAGCTCCTACGCAGTCAATCAAATGTGCGCAGGACGTCATGTCAAGTTATTTCATTTCTGTCCACGTCAAACGACTTCTCCCTCTTTTCTGCCTACCAAATTCTTACTCAGCATTCAAAACCCTGCTTAATTTTCCCCTCTTCTGTGACACCTTTTCAGCTTCCTCAAGCTCCTTGCCTTGTACTTCCTAGACCTCTGACCACACTTTGATAATATCTCCTATCACATGCGTTGTCATTTTTCTGTGTAAGGCGTGCTCACACAGTTTTGGTAGGAAAGTATATTAGTACAACCTCTTTGGAGAGCATTTTAGAAATGTCTGTGAATATGGCAATGCACATACCCTCTTACACAACAATCCCACGGCCAGGACTTTGTCCTCTGGATATACTCACACAGGTAAGCAACAAGGTTGTTGTAACACTATTTGTTATAACAAAAGAGCGGAAACAATCGAAGCACATTTTAATATGGGTCTGGTTAAATAAATACAATAGAGTACCATGCAGTAAGAATCAGAAATCTCTCTCCATACTGGTGTCTGAAGCTCTTTTCCCAAAGTCCTTTAATTTATCTGATAGAGAATCTTTTTTCTCCAGCTTTATTGAAGTATGAATGACAAGTCAATAAAGAATTTTGACTTAATAGCTCCCATCAGCCCACTAAAAGGGTGCGAAGCCCACTCTCTTCCTCTCCTCAACCCCACGTACTTTGCTTCCCCTGGCCATTAAGCAAGTGAGGACAAATTTGGCGATGGTCTTCATTGGACGTGAAGTATGAGGTGAAGGGGATCAGAACATGTCAACCCAAAATATGCCACTTTGGCATAAGGATTATTTTGAGTTGAAGGCAATTGAGAACAAGCAGACACAGGAAGAACTCTGAGCCCTCCCCAATCTGCCTGAAGGCAAGGCATAAATTCCCCATGAAGGTATCCTCCTCCTGTAGGTCCCCCATTAAAGACAGAGGAGAAGAACCCTTATCACCAGGGATAGAGATGGCACAGAGATGAGTCTGCATAAGTAAACCTTACTAAAATAACTCTTATTTTCCATTAGTTTCCCCATATCTCTACCTTCCCACAATTTACTCCCCCAGAAGTTCAACGCCTCTTTCCTTTTAGTCACTTCTCTACAATGTGTTGCCCTTTTTAAAGTGGTATACAAACGTCCAAGTCTAACCACTTCTTTGGATTTTCACTTCTTTTCTGTATAGCCCTTATACATATAAAATTTAAAACATCAATTCAGTTTGTATGCCTTTTCCTCCTGTTAATCTGCTTTTTGTTAAGTTAAATTCAGTTAATTCACAGTAACTAGATAGCAAACCTAAGAGGGTAGAGGAAAAGTTTTTTTCTCCCTTACAGAGGCATGTCAGAAAAGCTCATCACTTAGGCCCACTGAAGTCAAACCATGGGAATGCTGAAAACACAAGAGGGAGGGGACCCCACTACTTCCAGAAGTCGTGTTGATGGACAGACACTGCCTCCAGCCTTTGCTATTTAATGTGAAGCTACAAGATATGCCCAATCACAGTCTCCCCTGCTTTCTTCTAGACAAAGACTTTATTATGTATCAAGACTTTTTATATAACTGCCACACATACAAAGTTTAGTTGCTGTGCAGTTACAAACAAGAGACTATTCTACTCTCAAAAAGTGTCAAATATTGTTAATCAACTATGCTCCAATATAAAATTAAAAAACAATTTTAAGTGTCAAATAGTCTAATACAGATCCAATTAAAGAGGGGAGCTATACAAAGCAAATGCAAATAATACAACTGCATAAGTTAATAAAGGTGGCTGCCCAAGTAAACCCGGTCCAACCTAATAGAACCCTCACAGGTTTCTCTGCCCAAAATGCATAGACTCCAGTTAAGGCATTTGTTCCATTCCCAGGCCAAACCAACCACTTCCTAGCTTTGAAACCTTACAAAGTTTATTTAACCTCACTAAGTCCTATTTCATCCATAAAATGGGGATATTAGAATCCACCTCATAGGGAAATTAGAACAATTAAATGAGACAGAGCATACAAAGTACTTGGCACAATGCCTGACACTCAGGGCCAAATAAATGTTAACTATTACTATTATAATCATCATCATCATCATTCTGGAATTTTCAAGATGTTTCTCAGACTTTACTCTGCCATCAGGTATTAACAGAGCATCAAGTTTATGAAGGAAAATTATTCATGTGCACACCTCGAGCCAACTCCATATCTCACCTTTAACTAATTCATTTATTCAGAGAAGAAAAAATTATACAAAACTTCAGATCATTTTAGGTGAAAACCTTTTCCCTCTCAAAGGTGTTATATAAGCAACATATGTGTGACATCTTTGAAGTTTATGATGTTTTTACTGTAAATATGAAAGAACCCAAAACACTGACATATGCTTCTTCAAAGTCCCACTAATTTATTTTCCCAAGACAAGCGAAATATTTATGCCACTTTACTTCCACCACCAAAATCAATAAGCCATTTAAAAGAATTGGTCAAGGTCAGACATCAGGCTTCCAACTACAGAGGAAGGTTATCAAACGTGCTTAGAATAAGAGGATTCTAGTCCAAATCTCATTCAACATCTTTTGGCCCATCTTTACCTCAAGACTCAGAATAAAGTCTCTTTTTAAAAAGTCTTTGTGAGGGAGTTCCTCGGTGGCCTTATTGGTTGGTATTCCGGGCTTGCACGGCCATGGCCGTGTGATCCCTAAGCCACACCTGGGCAAACACACACATACACATCACGTTGATGTCCCTCCTGCTACAGCACTGACATCACTTAACGTCTAGAGATGAAAAACCTCATGAACGGCTTCTCAGGACCTTCTTTGAAATAAAGTACTCTGTTTAGCTATCAAAGAACAACTCTTCTTTGTTGGTTACTTGAGGTCCTGATTTACATCTGAGTTTAGAAGGCTGCTGCCTCCTACAAACGCACTTAAAATGCAAATTCCTCATCAGAATCCATATCTAAAGAAGCACAGAGCCCACTTCTAGCCTTTCTCCACCATTGCTCACAGCGGAGCCAAAGTCCCAACAAAGTCACACCCAGCCCAGCAAAATTTAAGTCCTCAGTGAATGACTATGTCATATGTGAGTATGTACATAATTTTCAAATAAAATGATTGGAAACTACCACTGTATGATGGTAAAGGAAGAAAACTGGATAATCATGAAAGTTGAAGTGCTTGACTAAAGTTTAGAAAAATCAAGAAAAAAATTAATCACTGAAATTACTCCTTACTAATCAAGGTTACTTCGAAACTTGATGTAAATGGATAAATTTCAGCCTGTGCTATACTGAATGAAGTTGCATGAGATTGGAAGAAAAAAGTTCAGAGTATATAAGAGCCACTTCTCTTCCATTTCCCACGTTTTCAGTAACTACCTACTCAAGGAATGCACGAAAGAGTTTATTACAGTGTTGAACTGAAATACCTCAGTCGCTTTTAAATTCTCCTTTCTCCATGTCCCAGAAAATATTCCAAGGATCGAATAAAAAATGAACAAGGACTATCGGCCAAGAAAGCTGCTTGAGGAACTTAGTAAGCTCACCCTCTCCAGTTTAACTCGCCTAATTCACTGAGGGAGTGGAGGCAAACGACTTGTACTGCATGATAAAGTGACACTTCCGAATAGTAATAGCTGAGATTACTCTGCCGCAGCCTAGATTCTTCTAGTCAGGATCTCGAGTACAGTTTTCTAAAAGCTTTTCCCAAGATCTCGAGGTCAATTTGCGGAGACTCATTCACCCACCCCACCCTACCAACAGCGCACTTCCCGTTCGCTTTGGCCGGTCAAGAACTCAAACTTGACAGCGACACACACTGAAAAAAAAAAAGAGGAAGTGGCCAAAAAACCATTTCAAGACATTTATTTAATTTTTTTCCTAAGGGAGATCAATGGCCCTGTCTTCCAGGAAATCTCAATGGGACGTAGCCATCACGTCGACTGGAAAGTTGCAGCGAATGACAATGCTGCAAAACCTCTTTAAAAATCAAATTTTAAAAATTCCTCGAAAATCTTCTTGCTATCCAAAACGATCCGCCCCCTGCAGCGAACGCAGCAACACTAACAACTCCCACCCTGGTGGGTGGCATCGAAAGTGAGGCTCGGGGCGGGGTACGTGCCTGATCTGCCCTGCCAAGTGGCAGGGAGCGCAGGGCACGGCGGCGGACCGGGGACCCAGCGAGCACCTTCCTTACCTGGTTTGACCGGTTTGGGTGGCGGCTTCGACATCTCTCTTCCTGGAGCGGCTGATTCTAAAGACCACGCACAAAAAGCCAACCGAACGCCCCTCCAGCCGGCACTCGGGGCGCCTCAGAGTTTCTTTTTGTCTGGTTTGCAGTGGTGCGCCTTCAAGGACCTGCGTCCACCCTGGGCAGCCGGACGAGCAGAGGCAGGCAGAGCAGCTCCGCGCAGTGCCCCGCCCCGCCCCGCGGCCGACAGAGCTGTCCGGAGCGCGCAGCCCGTCAGACAAGGAAGTAGCCTCTGCCTCCCAGAGCGCTAATTGGCTCCCCTGCTGCCAGCTTCGCAACTGCAGAAGCGCGGGCGGCGCGCACGGCGGCGCGCGCGGCGGCCGAACCAGCGGGAACCGAACGGGGGCGCCGCAGGCTCGCGCCGGGGCCGGCCTGGCCGCGCGCGCCCCGGACGGGAAAGGGCTGAACTGGGCAGGAGCGCGCGCGCGCAACCACGCTCGTCGGAGTCCCGCCCCATCCAACGCCGGCCGGACCCGGGCGCCGCGTCCGCTCAGGGTGGGACAGAACCCTAAGTTGGCCACCTCTACGCTGCGCCGCCTCTCACCCGGGAGGGGCACGGGGGAAGGGGCCGTGGGCCTCTCGGTTAACGAGCTTCGGGGGTTGCGGCGGGTTAGTGACAGGCGCGCTTGGCAATCGCCTGTGCCGCTTTGCTTGGGAGCACTCGAACTGGCGCCCGGTGAGTACCTGCCTGACGCCCCGCAGCGCAGACTCCTTGGGGCCTGGAGGTGTTTCCAGAGCGTTCCTGCGCTGGAGCCCGAGCCCGGTTGTGCCTTGCAAGCCCTTTTGGGACTCCTAACACCCTAAATGGGCTGAAAGTGGCCTGCCAAGGAGGACGTGCACTCGTGATGGTGTAGTGCCCTCATGCCCCCTTATAATCCTGAAAACGGGAGTCCACTTTCTAGAGACCGGACACGTGGTTGGGAGAAGTCACTGAGGTCAGGGTCAGGTGTTGATCCCTGCCAGAGGAGACAGCTTGACTCCTCTAACGTTGAGGTTGACTAACTGCGGCCCTCCTGCTGCCTGTTATTGTACAGCCTAAGAATGGTTTTCAGGTTTATTTAAAAGGCTTAAAAGAAATCAAAAGAAGCAGATTTTGTGGCACGTGAAAATTATATGAAATTCAAATTTCAGTGTCCATAAAATTTTATTAGAACAGAGCCACGGTCATTTGCTTATGTATTGTCTGCGGCCGCTTTCACTTCCTAACAGCAGAGTTGAGCAGCTGCCCGCAAAGCCAAAAACATTTACCATCTAGCACTTTGCAGAGCAAGTTTGCCGACCCCAGACCTAGCAGACTGAATTTCCACTGAGAGGTAAGGACTGGAGCAGACAATAAATGCACCGTACGTAAATTCAAAATAGCACAGGCAATATGATAAATCGCTTGTATGTTTGGGGGAAGAAAAATTGAAAAGAAAAACTTTACGTGAGAGTCTATGTAAAATGAAGCTTCGAAGTTTCTACTAGGGGTTAGTGACAGAGTGATTCCAAGAGAACTGGGCAAGGGTTGTGTATTCAAACACGCCAGCCTTGGCATTTACCAAAAAGGAGCAAAGTTTAAAAAATAGTAGAAAAAGACTACCCTGTCACATAGAAGATAATCAAAATATTGAATTAAATAAATGAGAAGTCCTGAAACATTTCACTCTTTTAGAATCCAAAATGTACCGTATTTAGTAGTGAAATAATTTAAATATAGTAAACACATACCAGTTATGAAAAAAAGACTCAACAACATATTTTACTTAGGGTTAAAAAAAAGTATAAGAAAATTAAAAGTACTCATTTTGGATTTGCTATTTGCCATCTTCATCTATTCTCCTCCTCCTAAGCAAATTCACTCTGCTGTTGAGGAAAGCCTTGCACTTAACTGGGAGAATAAAGTACCGTTGACCCTTAAACAACACAAGTTTTAACTGCATGTGTTTATTTATACTCGGATTTCTTTCACTAAATTCATACTGCAGTACTACACAATCCAAGGTTGGTTTAATCTGAGAATGCAAAATGGTGGATACAGAGGGCTGAGTAAAGTTATACGTGGATTTTTTTTTTTTTAGTGAGTTTTTGTTTTGTTTTGTTTTTTTAATTTATTTTTGGCTGTGTTGGGTCTTCGTTTCTGTGCGAGGGCTTTCTCTAGTTGCGGCGAGCAGGGGCCACTCTTCATCGCGGTGCGCGGGCCTCTCACTGTCGAGGCCTCTCTTGTTGCAGAGCACAGGCTCCAGACGCACAGGCTCAGTAGTTGTGGCTCACGGGCCCAGTTGCTCTGCGGCATGTGGGATCTTCCCAGACCAGGACTCGAACCCATGTCCCCTGCATTGGCAGGCAGACTCCCAACCACTGCGTCACCAGGGAAGCCCTATACGTGGATTTTTGATTGTGAGGAGGTTGACATCTCCAACCCCTGAGTTGTTCAAGGGTCAACTGTACATAAATATCCCACAAGAGAGGCAGTGGTGTGTACTCCTAGTAATTGGATGCCCTGGATTGATGAGGTTGGAACGTCCAAATGGTTGTCTCTCCGGAGACATCCAGTGATTTACAGTTTGTAGGTGATGGAGATTGTGTTTCGTTCATTGAAGTCTACTTCTATGTATTTTTGGAGCCTGGCACCTCTCGAGTGCAAGCTTTTTAAATGTGATTTTAAAATAGTTCTTAAAGGGGACAACAGGCAGTGAAATAATAGAACATGGTGTGGAGATGGATAGTGCCAGGGCTGAACTTGGAGTTCACCTGAAGCTGCCCTGTGCATCCAACACTGGTTTTGAAATACATGGCTTCTGGGATTGCTATACCCATTCCACACCCCAGCCACAGGTCTTGCTTCTGCTTCTCTCAATTCCCTAACCTCCCACCACAGTGTCACCTGTTCATTGCTAATGGACTGTGCCCAATATTTACCCAAACACTGTCTTGGAAAGGCTAAAACTGCTAACTAATATAGAAGTGAGGGTTCCTATTTTGGTAAAAACTGGCATTTGACTGTGGGAGTTCTCTCCTGAGCCCAGGAGATTTCATAAGAAGATTCTTGACTCCCTTACTGTTAGTTTCCGAATTGTTAGATTTTCCACCCAAATAACCACCTCAAGCCTATTTCCAGTGCTTCAGCCACACTTCCTTGTTATTTACATGCTATGTAATCAGTACAATGTCCTCATGTGTACGCATAGATGTGGCAAGAAGCACAGGAGACTAGTAGTCCTTGCCATTCAGTGGATACAGAAAATACCCCATCAATAATACATCAATAAAAATAACATCTGTTATACATGAGAGCCTCATAATTAAGCCAGCACGTGTGCAACATCCTTTCTTTGCTCTTGGTAATAAAGTGCTTTTTAGCAGCTTAGAAAGATGGAAAGAAGTTAACTCACTTGGTTTAGTTTTGTTTCTAGTTTTGTTTTGTTTTTTGGCCATACCTCATGGCTTGTAGGATCTTAGTTCCCTGACCAGGGATCGAACCCGGGCCCCAGCAGTGAAAGCACCGGGTCCTAACCACTGGACCACCAGGGAACTCTCTCTAGTTTTCCATTTACTATCTGTGTGATCTTGAACAAGTCACTCCATTGTCTGGGCCAGTTTCAACTTCTACAAAGAAGGGGTGGACTGTGTGATATCTAAGGCTGTATTTCTCCAGACTTGAGAATTTATGCTCTGATAAATTATCCAAAAATAGGTGAGGTGGAAGCAAGGAATAACAAACTTTCATGAATTTTTTTTCTTATTTTGCCAAGTGAGGACATCAATCTACTACTACCTACTGCCAACATGATTTCATAGGAGAAAGGACATTTAGCACCAAAAAATGTAAGCACGCCACCATCTCAGGATAAAGGGCAACCTTTCCTTTCCCCAAAATGGATAGTTGGCAGCCTGGCACTGACATATTAAAAATAATAATAAGGTAAAATATAATTCAAAAGCAGAAAAATTATGATGTAAAAATTTATTTTACAATACTCATTATATGTAATTGTTCCCTTGATACACTGTGGCAATTTGGATGGAGATAAATATTCAACAATGCAGCTTCTGGTGAAACTCAGATGTCCAACTTGATATGTTATTTTATTTCTATCACAGTCACATTCTTGTCTCATGTAGTCTAGTAAATGAAAGTGGAACCAAACCTTACTAAATTGCCCTCAATTTGGAATACAGCTGTTCCTTAATGGGGGGGGGTGGTGATTGGACAACACCCCCCAACCCAGGAATACCAGAATCTGCAGGTACCCAAGTTCTTTATATAAAATGGCAAAGTATTTGCATATAACCTATGCATGTCCTCCCACATACTTTGAATCATTTCTAGATTACAGGTAATCCCTAATACAATGTAAATGCTATGGAAATAGTTGTAAATACAATGAAAATACTATGTAAATAGTTGCTGGTGCAGCTGATTCAAGTTTGGCTTCTTGGAACTTTCTGAAATTTTTTCCCCTAAATACTTTCAAACCACTGTTGGTTGGATCTGCGAATGTGGAACCCTCAGACATGGAGGGCCACTGTGTTCTGAAAAAACTGAGGACAGGCCAAGGAACAGCAGCCCTCTCTCCACCATGCTCTTCCCTACTACCTCCCCACAGGGGACACAGGATAGGAACTGGGAGGGTGGCTGAGAGCCTCCAGCTCAGCCACCACACACCCCGGGTGGCACAGCTTAGGTTCCTGGTCACCCCACCAGAGCAGTCAGGAATAAAGAGCAGCATCAGTCAGAGGCAACCTTCTAGAACCACTATGCTAAGGTTCCCTGCAGCTGAGCTTCATCTTTTCACTTAAAGAAATGACAGTGGTCCTTGGAATATCCAAAGGACTGCTTTGGTGAACCATAGGGGGCCATGCATGAAGCTGTCCTCCACCCCCCATACCAGGGGTCAGTAAGCAATGGGCTGCAGCTAAAACCTGGCCCGCTAGGGACTTCCCTGGTGGCACAGTGATTAAGACTCCGCACTCGGAGACCTTCAAGATGGAGGAGGAGTAAGATGTGGAGATCACCTTCCTCCCCACAATTACATCAAACATATATCTACAGGTGGAACAGCTCCTACAGATCACCTACTGAACGCTGGCAGAAGACCTCAGACTTCCCAAAAGGCAAGGAAACTCCCCACATACCTTGGTAGGGCAAAAGAAAAAAGAATAGCGATGGGACCTGCACCTCTGGGAGGGAGCTGTGAAGGAGGAAAAGTTTCCACGCACTAGGAAGCCCCTTCACTGGTGCACATGGGGTGTGGGCGAGGGGTAAGCTTCGGAGCCACAGAGAGCGCAGCAGCAGGGGTGCAGAGGGCAAAGCGGAGAGATTCCCGCACAGAGGATCGGTGTCGACCAGCACTCAGCAGCCTGAGAGGCTTGTCTGCTCACCCGCCGGGGCAGGTGGGGACTGGGAGCTGAGGCTCAAGCTTCGGAGGTCAGATCCCAGGGAGAGGACTGGGGTTGGCTGCGTGAACACAGCCTGAAGGGGGCTAGTGTGCCACAGCTAGCCAGGAGGGAGTCCAGGAAAACGTCTGGAGCTGCCGAAGAGGCAAGAGACCACTGTTTTGGGGTGCACAAGGAGAGGGGATTCAGAGCACTGCCTGAACAAGCTCCAGAGACGGGTGCAAGCTGCGGCTGTCAGCATCAGCGTGAGACGCTAAGGCTGCTGCTGCAGCCACCAAGAAGCCTGTGTGCGAGCACAGGTCACTATCCACACCTACCCTCCTGGGAGCCTGTGCATCCCGCCACTGCCAGGGTCCCGTGATCCAGGGACAACTTCCTCGGGAGAACACATGGCGTGCCTCAGGCTGTTGCAACGTCACACTGGCCTCTGCCACGGCAGGCTCGCCCCACATCTGTACCCCTCCCTCCCCCCGGCCTGAGTGAGCCAGAGCCCCCTAATCAGCTGCTACTTTAACCCCATCCTGTCTGAGCCAAGAACAGATGCCCTCAGGCGACCTACACGCAGAGGCAGGGCCAAATCCAAAGCTGAACCGCAGGAGCTGTGTGAACAAAGAAGAGAAAGGGAAATTTCTCCCAGCAGCCTCAGGAGCAGTGGATTAAATCTCCACATTAACTTGATGTACCCTACATCACTGGAATACCTGAATAGACAACGAATCATCCCAAAATTGAGGCAGTGGACTTTGGGAGCAACTGTAGACTTGGGGTTTGCTTTCTGCATCTCATTTGTTTCTAGTTTTATGTTTATCTTAGTTTAGTATTTAGAGTTTATTATCATTGGTAGATTTGTTTATTGATTTGGTTGCTCTCTTCCTCCTTTTTTTAATATATATATAGATATATATAAATTTTTCCTTTTTCCCTTTTTGTGAGTGTGTATATGTATGCTTCTTTGTGTGATTTTGTCTGTATAGTTTTGCTTTTACCATTTGTCCTAGGGCTCTGTCTGTCCGTTTTTTGTTGTTTGAGTATACTTTTTATCACTTGTAATCATTGGTTGATTTGTTTTTTGGTTTGGTTGCTCTCTTATTTCTTTCTTTATTTAATTACTTTTTAATTTTTTTATTTTTAATAATTATTTTTTATTTTAATAACTTTATTTTATTTATTTTTTTCGTTCTTTCTTTTTTTCTCCCTTTTCTTCTGAGCAGTGTGGCTGACAGTGTCTTGGTGCTCCAGCTGGGTGTCAGGCCTCTGTCTCTGAGGTGGGAGAGCCAAGTTCAGGACACTGGTCCACCAGAAACCTCCCAGCTCCACATATATAAAACACCGAAAGCTCTCCCAGAGATCTCCATCTCAACGCTAAGACCCAGCCCCACTCAATGACCAGCAAGCTAGAGTGCTAGACACCCTAAGCCAAAAAACGAGCAAGACAGGAACACAACCCCACCCATTAGCAGAGAGGCTGCCTAAAATCATAATAAAGTCACAGACACCCTAAAACACACCACCAGATGCGGTCCTACCCACCAGAAAGACAAGATTCAGCCTCATCCACCAGAACACAGGCACTAGTCCCCTCCACCAGGAAGCCTACACAACCCACTGAACCAACTTTAGCCACTGGGGGCAGACACCAAAAACAACGGGAACTACGAACCTGCAGCCTGCAAAAAAGAGACCCCAAACACAGAAAGTTAAGCAAAATGAGAAGACAGAGAAACACACAGCAGATGAAAAAGCAAGGTAAAAACTCACCAGACCTAAAAAATGAAGAGTATATAGGCAGTCTACCTGAAAAAGAATTCAGAATAATGATAGCAAAGATGATCCAAAATCTTGGAAAGAGAATAGAGAAAATACAAGAAACGTTTAACAAGGACATAGAAGAATTAAAGAGCAAACAAACAGTGATAAATGAAATTAAAGTCACAATAAATGAAATTAAAGTCCACCTGCCGATGCAGGGGACATGGGTTCGTGCCCCAGTCTGGGAAGATCCCACATACTGCGGAGCGGCTGGGCCCGTGAGCCATGGCCACTGAGCCTGCGCATCCGGAGCCTGTGCTCCGCAACGGGAGAGGCCACAGCAGTGAGAGGCCCACGTACCGCCAAAAAAAAAAAAAAAATTCTCTAGAAGGGATCAATAGCAGAATAACTGAGGCAGAAGAATGGATAAGTGACCTCAAAGATAAAATAGTGGAAATAACTACTGCAGAGCAGAATAAAGAAAAAAGAATGAAAAGAATTGAGGACAGTCTCAGAGACCTCTGGGATAACACTAAACGCACCAACATTCAAATTATATGGGTCCCAGAAGAAGAAGAGAAAACGAAAGGGACTGAGAAAATATTTGAAGAGATTAGTGTTGAAAACTTCCCTAATATGGGAAAGAAAACAGTCAATCAAGTCCAGGAAGCACAGAGAGTCCCATACAGGATAAATCCAAGGAGAAACATGCCAAGACACATATTAATCAAACTATCAAAAATTAAATACAAAGCAAAAATATTAAAAGCAGCAAGGGAAAAACAATAAATAACATACAAGGAAATCCCCTTAAGATTAACAGCTGATCTTTCAGCAGAAACTCCATAGGCCAGAAGGGAGTGGCAGACATATTTAAAGTGATGAAAGGGAAGAACCTACAACCAAGATTACTCTACCCAGCAAGGATCTCATTCAGATTTGACGGAGAAATTAAAACCTTTACAGGCAAGCAAAAGCTAAGAGAATTCAGCACCACCAAGCCAACTTTACAACGAATGCTAAAGGAACTTTTTAAGGTACGAAACACAAGAGAAGGAAAAAAGCTACAATAACAAACCCATAACAATTAAGAAAATGGTAATAGGAACATACATATCGATAACTACCTTAAATGTAAATGGATTAAATGGTCCAACCAAAAGACATAGACTGGCTGAATGGATCCAAAAACAAGACCAGTATTTATGCTGTCTACAAGAGACCCACTTCAGACCTAGGGACACATACAGACTGAAAGTAATGGGATGGAAAAAGATATTTCATGCAAATGGAAATCAAAAGAAAGCTGGAGTGACAATTCTCGTATCAGACAAAACAGACTTTAAAATAAAGACTATTACAAGAGACAAAGAAGGACACTACATAATGAACAAGATATCAACCCAGGAAGAAGATATAACAATTGTAAATATTTATGCACCCAACATAGGAGCACCTCAATATATAAGGCAAATGCTAACAGCCATAAAAGGGGAAATCGATGGTAACACAGTCATAGTAGGGGACTTTAACACCCCACTTTCACCAATGGACAGATCATCCAAACTGAAAATCAATAAGGAAACACAAGCTTTAAATGATACATTAAATAACATGCACTTAATTGATATTTATAGGACATTCGATCCAAAAACAACAGAATACAATTTCTTCTCAAGTGCTCATGGACCATTCTCCAGGATAGATCATATCTTGGGTCACAAATCAAGCTTTCATAAATTTAAGAAAATTGAAATCGTATCAAGTATCTTTTCCAGCCACAACGCTATGAGACTAGACATCAATTACAGGAAAAAAATCTGAAAAAATACAAACACGTGGAGGCTAAACAATACAGTAGTAAATAACCAAGAGATCACTGAAGAAATCAAAGAATCAAAAAATACCTAGAAACAAATGACAATGAAAACACAATGACCCAAAACCTATGGGATGCAGCATAGAAATACAAAGGATCATAAGAGATTACGACAAGCAACTCTATGCCAATAAAATGGACAACGTGTAAGTAATGGGCAAATTCTTAGAAAAGCACAACCTTCCAAGAGTGAACCAGGAAGAAATAGAAAATATAAACAGACTAATCACAAGCACTGAAATTGAGACTGTGATTAAAAATCTTCCAACAAACAAAAGTCCAGGACCAGATGGCTTCACAGGCAGATTCTATCAAACATTTAGAGAAGAGCCAACACCTATCTTTCTCAAACTCTTCCAGAATATAACAGAGGGAAGAACACTCCCACACTCATTCTACGAGGCCACCATCACCGTGATACCAAAACCAGACAAAGACGTCACAAAGAAAGAAAACTACAGGCCAATATCACTGATGAACATAGATGCAAAAATTCTCAACAAAATACTAGCAAACAGAATCCAACAGCACATTAAAAGGATCATACACCATGATCAAGTGGGGT
>NC_041222.1:37068723-37069588 GCF_002837175.3 Physeter macrocephalus
CCAAGAGATCACTGAAGAAATCAAAGAATCAAAAAATACCTAGAAACAAATGACAATGAAAACACAATGACCCAAAACCTATGGGATGCAGCAAAAGCAGTTCTAAGAGGGAAGTTTAGAGCAATACAATTGTACCTCAGCAAGCAAGAAACATCTCAAATAAACAACCTAACCTTGCACCTAAAGCAGTTAGAGAAAGAAGAACAAAAACCCCCAAAGTTAGCAGAAGGAAAGGAATCATAAAGATCAGATCAGAAATAAATGAAAAAGAAATGAAGGAAACAATAGCAAAGATCAATAAAACTAAAAGCTGATTCTTTGAGATGATAAACAAAACTGATAAACCATTAGCCAGACTCATCGAGAAGAAAAGGGAGAAGACTCAAATCAATACAATTAGAAATGAAAAAGGAGAAGTAACAACTGACACTGCAGAAATACAAAGGATCATGAGAGATTACGACAAGCAACTCTATGCCCATAAAATGGACAACCTCAAAGCACTGAAATTGAGACTGTGATTAAAAATCTTCCAACAAACAAAAGTCCAGGACCAGATGGCTTCACAGGCAGATTCTATCAAACATTTAGAGAAGAGCCAACACCTATCTTTCTCAAACTCTTCCAGAATATAACAGAGGGAAGAACACTCCCACACTCATTCTACGAGGCCACCATCACCGTGATACCAAAACCAGACAAAGACGTCACAAAGAAAGAAAACTACAGGCCAATATCACTGATGAACATAGATGCAAAAATTCTCAACAAAATACTAGCAAACAGAATCCAACAGCACATTAAAAGGATCATACACCATGATCAAGTGGGGTTTATCCCAGGAATGCAAGGAATCTTCAATATA
>NC_041222.1:37069645-37196806 GCF_002837175.3 Physeter macrocephalus
ATTTATCCCAGGGATGCAAGGATTCTTCAATATACAGAAATCAATCAATGTGATAAACCATATTAACAAATTGAAGCAGAAAAACCATATGATCATCTTAATAGGTGCAGAAAAAGCTTTTGACAAAATTCAACACCAATTTATGATAAAAACCCTCCAGAAAGTAGGCAAAGAGGGAACTTACCTCAACATAATAAAGGCCATATATGACAGAGCCCAACCAACTTGTTCTCAATGGTGAAAAACTGAAACCATTTCCACTAAGATGGGGAACAAGACAAGGTTGCCCACTCTCACCGCTATTATTCAACATAGTTTTGGAAGTTTTAGCCATAGCAGTCAGAGAAGAAAAAGAAAAGGAATCCGAATCGGAAAAGAAGAAGTAAAGCTGTCACTGTTTGCAGATGACATGATACTATACATAGAGAATCCTAAAAATGCTACCAGAAAACTCCTAGAGCTAATCAACGAATCTGGTAAAGTAGCAGGATACAAAATTATTGCACAGAAATCTCTTGTATTCCTATATACTAATGATGAAAAATCTGAAAGAGAAATTAAGGAAACACTCCCATTTACCATTGCAACAAAAAGAATAAAATACCTAGGAATAAACCTACCTAAGGAGGCAAAAGATCTGTATGCAGAAAACAATGACACTGATGAAAGAAATTAAAGATGATACAAGCAGATGGAGAGACATACTATATTCTTGGATTGGAAGAGTCAACATTGTGAAAATGACTATACTACCCACAGCAATCTGCTGATTCAGTGCAATCCCTATGAAACTACCACTGGCATTTTTCACAGAACTAGAACAAAAAATTCCACAATTTGTATGGAAACACAGAAGACCCCGAATAGCCATAGCAATCTTGAGAAAGAAAAATGGAGCTGGAGGAATCAGACTCCCTGACCTCAGACTATACTACAGAGCTACAGTAATCAAGACAGTATGATACTGGCACAAAAACAGAAATATAGATCAATGGAACAGAATAGAAAGCCCAGAGTTAAACCCACGCACATATGGTCACCTTATCCTTGATAAGGGAGGCAAGAATATACAATGGAGGAAAGATAGCCTCTTCAGTAAGTGGTGCTGGGAAAACTGGACAGCTACATGTAAAAAAATGAAGCTAGAACACTCCCTAACACCATACACAAAAATAAACTCAAAATGGATTAAAGACCTAAATGTAAGGCCAGACACTATCAAACTCTTAGAGGAAAACATAGGCAGAACACTTTATGACATAAATTACAGCAAGATCCTTTTTGACCCACCTCCTAGAGAAATGGAAATAAAAACAAAAATAAACAAATGGGACCTAATGAAACTTAAAAGCTTTTGCACAGCAAAGGATACCATAAATAAGACCAAATGACAACCCTCAGAATGGTAGAAAATATTTGCAAATGAAGTAACTGACAGAGGATTAATCTCCAAAATTTGCAAGCAGCTCATGCAGCTCATTATCAAATAAACATACAACCCAATCCAAAAGTTGGCAGAAGACCTAAACAGACATTTCTCCAAAGAAGATACACAGATTGCCAACAAACACATGAAAGGATGCTCAACATCATTAATCATTAGAGAAATGCTAATCAAAACTACAATGAGATATCACCTCACACCAGTCAGAATGGCCATCATCAAAAAAATCTACAAACAGGCTTTCCTGGTGGCGCAGTGATTAAGAATCCAACCGCTAAGAATTCACCTGCCAATGCAGTGGACATGGGTTCGAGCCGTCTTCCGGGAAGATCCCACATGCTGCGCAACAACTAAGCCCATGTGCCACAACTGCTGAGCCCACGCGCCTAGAGCACATGCTCTTCAACAAGAGAAGCCTGCACACCGCAACAAAGAGTAGCCCTCCTAGCCACAGCTAGAGAAAGCCCACACGCAGCAACAAAGACCCAACGCAGCCAAAAAATAAATTTAAAAAAAATCTACAAACAATAAATGCTGGAGAGGGTGTGGAGAAAAGGGAACCCTCTTGCACTGTTGGCGGGAATGTAAACTGACACAGCCACTATGGAGAACAGTATGGTGGTTCCTTAAAGACTAAAAATAGAAGTACCGTACGACCCAGCAATCCCACTACTGGGCATATACCCTGAGAAAACCATAATTCAAAAAGAGTCATGTACCACAACGTTCATTGCAGCTCTATTTACAATAGCCAGAACATGGAAGCAACCTAAGTGTCCATCGACAGATGAATGGGTAAAGAAGATGTGACACATATATACAATGGAATATTACTCAGCCATAAAAAGAAACGAAATTAAGTTATTTGTAGTGAGGTGGATGGACCTTGATTCTGTCATACAGAGTGAAGTAAGTCAGAAAGAGAAAAACAAATATCGTATGTTGACACATATATATGGAATCTCAAAAAAAATGGTTCTGAAGAAGCTGTGGGCAGGACAGGAATAAAGACGCAGACGTAGAGAATGGAATTGAGGACACGGGGAGGGGGAAGGGTAAGTTGGGATGAAGTGAGAGAGTGTCATGGACTTATATATACTACCAAATGTAAAATATATAGCTAGTGGGAAGCAGCCGCGTAGCACAGGGAGATCAGCTCAGTGCTTTGTGACCGCCTAGAGGGGTGGGATAGGGAGAGTGGGAGGGAGACACAAGAGGGAGGAGATATGGGGATATATGTATATGTATAGCTGATTCACTTTATTATAAAGCAGACACTAACACACCATCGTAAAACAATTATATTCCAATAAAGATGTTAAAGAAAAAAGACTCTGCACCCCCAATGCAATGGGCCTGAGTTCGATCCCTGGTTAGGGAACTAGATCCCACATGCATGCCACAACTAAGGAGCCCACATGCCACAACTAAGACCTGGCGCAACCAAATAATAAATAAATATTAAAAGAAATTTTTTTCAATAAAACATTAAAAAAAATAAAACCTGGCCCTCTGCCTGAACACCTGCAGTCCATTTTGTAATAGGGGACACTCACTCTGATATCCAATAAGGGAAATCTTATCCCAATAGAAAAGGAACTCTATTCTTATCATTTGTAGACATGAATTACGGAAAAAAAAATTGTACTCAATTATTATGTTTTGACCTCCATCAGAAAGTTTGTGGAAACGTTTTCTCTCTTATTATATAAGTACCTACATAATAATCTTGATTTTGTCTCTTGGCCCGTAAAGCCTCAAAGATTTACTAACTGGCTCATTTTTGAAAGTTTGTCTACCCTGGCCCTAGGGTGAGGAAATAGCATACTTAAAGGGAATTCACTTCCTCTTGCCTCTGGCCAGCAGTGACTGTCTCCTCATTTCAGAAGGTGAGAGAGGCCATCTCTGCCACTTCTCTGCCTTGGGGGTAATGGGTCATCCCTGGGTGACTGAGTCATGCAGGTGACAGGCCACCTGCCTGAGGGGAGCGTGAAACTGTAGTGTGCCTTGTGGCTCAGCAACTCTTCCATGCCCTTGAAAACAGACCCTCAAGGATGTATGCTTGGTTGTGGGGGCCCCTTCAGTTCACTTGACTTGCTTACAGGCCCTGAGCACTGCCAGCTGTTGGCACGTAGCAGGAGACTGGCAGAGAGAAGCCAGTATAGTGTGAAGCTTTCCCCCAGAATGTGGGTAATCCTAGGGGCGTAACCCAAAGATCACTGACATCTTTCCCCCACAGCTGGCCCTTTTAAGTTAGGACTCTTATCTCTTTAGACACCTAAGTGATGTGCCTTCGATTTTTTTTTTTTTTTTTTTTAGGAAGACGTGATTTTCAAAGCTAATTATGAAAACATTTGTCATTGGAATCGGTGGGTGAGTAATTTTGCTATAAACAGCTGATCGAGATACTCAGGTTGTCCAAAGGGTGTTTCCATGTGGATGTGGTGGGGGAAGGAGAAGCAGTGAGAAGGATTCCTGAGTCCCAGAAAAGAGAACAGTACGCTTGAATTTAAAACAGTGGAGCATTGGCTAGTAATGCCAACAGGAGACAGGAGAGTTTCCTATAAACAGAAACAGGGGAGTTGGTACACAAAGTTTACCTGCTTTACTGTTTGTTTTCTAAAGCTGACACCAGAGGCAAGGCCTGATCTGATGCTACGTTGGTTTAGGGTGATTTATCGTTCTCCATATGGCTGCTCCTCCAGTGTGACATAGGAGAAAATCTATCATTTCTTGCCAGTTATGCCCAGCTTTGGACATGTGGAATAAGGAATCACCTCACCTCTACCCCTTTTCCCCATACTTTTCATCTTGAGGTAGTCCTTATTTCCCTGGCATGATTATTAATCATTCACCCCTCTCCCTCTCAGTAGTGTCCTAAATTTTATGGTCACCCTACACATGGTACCAAGAAGTGGGCATTCAGATAAGACAACAGCAACTTAAAAGGACATTATTTGTTTTGCTAGTGTGTTATGTTCATCTTTCTTCTGAGTCCTTTCACATTATGTGTAGTCTAGTTAATAAAATATTTAATAAGACTATTGAAATTAAAAGTTTATAATTTGGGGGAGATCATCGTATTATTGTATTACATAACTACAGTAAGTAATCAATTAGAAGTAATATTGAATGAATTAAATGCCAGAACTCTGCCTTGACTTGCTCCCATCTAATCAGAACCAAGTTCAGTTTTTCTCCGCGTTGCTTCTCATTCATCCTTTCCTTTCCACACTCACTGCCACCATCCTAATTCAAGCCCTCATTCCCTAATTCCAATCTCCTCCTCTTAATCTTCCTTACATACCTCTACCAGTTTAATCTTCATACAGAATTTTTAAATTTTCTCTCACCTGATGAATAATATTCAGTGGTTCCCAGTTGTTTAAAATGCAGTCTAAATTTCCTGATATATGAGGACCATCCAAAAATAATAAAATGTATTAGCTTCAGGGGTGGGCAGATAGGCAGGGTACAGGAAAGATTTGATACAGGAGCTTAGTGGTGTCACCAAAGACTCCGTTTCTCTCTGCCTCTTCTCTGTGTCTTCCTCCTTTTGGATTCATCCTAAAGTTGGCTCCATTTTTTGGTCGCAAGGGACTACTAGCAGCTCCTGGGACCTCATGCTTCTTCTTAGCCTGTCACTAGGGGGAAAAAAAGTGCTTTGCTTCCCCTAGGTCAAGGGTCTTTGACAGGACCACCTGGGTCACATAGCCACAGTTACTGTGGCAAAGGAGAGGGGATTGCCTTGATTGGTCTAGGCCATTGGGGCCCTGCTCTGGAGTTGAGAGCGGGGTCAATCCCAGCCAGACCTTGGAAACAGGGGTGGAACCTGGGGAGGCCACTACCAGGTCCACTACAGAATCCAATCCGACTTCTTTTCTGCACACGTGTGAATAAATTCCCCTCATCTCAATATTCCAGTATAATGCCCTCTGTCTAGAAACCTGTGTCATGCTTTCTTGCCACGGGCATTTGGTTCTATGCATAACTTCCTAAGAAAGGCTGTCTTCACTGTCTCTTCCTCAGCAAGTGCCAGGATTTCATTTTAGTGCTGCTGCTTCTGCAAAGCCCCTGCCAGACTCAGCTGCAGTTCCTGCCTTCCTTCCTCCAAACTCACTGTGCTGTATGTCTCTCATGTACTTACCACTTGCTGCCCTATGAACTAAATATTCATTTGAGACTGCAAGGAATAGTAAAGGTTCTAGAGGATTCAAGTGGCATCCATGAACCTCTTGAAAACTTAATGCATGTGTGAAGATGTTCATTTTTCTGGGGAAAGATTTTATAACTTTCATCAGATTCTCGCAAAGTTCCTTCCTTAATGTTAAAAAATGTAAACTCCACGGGTGTTAGAGTTGGACTTTGTATCTCATCTCCATTACTTGCTAGTTGTTACCTTGAGCAAGTTTTATGAGAATACAGCTTTTCAACCCTTAGTTTCCTCAACTGGACAATGGGAAAATTATTATCTACCTTGGGCGAATGGATTGCAGAATGGATTCTCCACTTGTTGGAGTAATTAGACAGCCTTTTTAACTTCTCCCTTCCCAAATGCCATGTTCTAAATACAGTGACCTCTCTTTTTACCTGTCACATAAAAAACAAATGGACTAGGAGTTGTGCATTTATTTGGGTGTTATGAACAAAGGAGCAAGTGGGCCCAAGGAGTCCCCCATTTCCTTCCCTAGACCCCAGGATAGAACATGCTCCTGTCTGGACACATGGGTTGGAGAGCACATGCGTGAAGCTGTGAGCCTGCTGGTGCATGGTGGGTATGAGCATGCTGAAGGAGAAGGGTTGAGTCTTAAGGTGTCACCTGACCTGGATGGTGACAGTCTAATTACAGGTCTTAGGCTCAGACTTGTTACATACTTTTCCCCCTCCTTCATCTTTCTGACCTGGACTGCCTTCTAGCTGGTCCATCTCTACCAAGTCTACAAAAATGGGGTGCTTATTTCTCATTGGCTCTAGCTAAGTCAGTGAGAAGGGATCTAATTACTGTTGGTTCAATTGCCTAATCTTAACTAAAGAGGTAAGTCTAGAAAATGATACATTTTCTAGCCAGGTTGCTCATACTGTAATAAAGTCATCCCTGTTTACTATGTATTTTAAACAAAATTCAATAATCAAACTATGGGCATTCAACATGGACTACAGACATTTTCGGTAAAGGGGGGAAAAATTCTCATAACAGTATTTTCTCAATGCATAGGGTAATACCCACCGGCTTTTCCATTTTTCAGGAGATTGCCCATATCCGACCCAATTGTGTGATCTAAGGTTAAACAGAAAAAAACAAAACAAAACAAAAAAACCCAAAAAACGTGTGAATCAAGTTTCTTCTATTAATACTTTGTAGGTGTAAGATATTTGGCTAATAATTGAATTATATTCAATAAACAATTTTGATGAATAAGTATTAGTTCCTTTCCCCTTTCTAGATTATAAACATATTCCAATTCATCTTACCTCGGAATAAGCACAATTCATGTGCAGTCAGAAGTTTTTTGTGCTGTAGGCATTTGGTGGTATGATGAAGTCTTGCTTTCTCCGAGTAGTGGTTTTAAATGCACAAAATAAAATACAGAAATACAAAGGAAACCAGTTATGATAATAATATAGTTATAAAAATATTTTTAAAAGCAAATTTGTAGCATTATTTTTTTTTTTTTTTTTTTTTTTTTTTTTTTTTTGGCGGTACGCGGGCCTCTCACTGTTGTGTGGCCTCTCCTGTTGCAGAACACAGGCCCCGGACGTGCAGGCTCAGCAGCCATGGCTCACGGGCCTAGCCGCTCCGCGGCATGTGGGATCTTCCCAGACCGGGGCACGAACCCATGTCCCCTGCATCGGCAGGCGGACTCTCAACCACTGCGCCACCAGGGAAGCCCAAATTTGTAGCATTATGATACACATGCTTCTTTGTTAACTCACTAAATAACGGTGTCCTGTGAGTCTAAAAGCTGCTGTAAATTTGAAGTAATGGAGTGTCAATGATACTTCAAGATGTCTGCCCCAAGTGCAACATGATATGAAAATACCTGTCTGTGGTTTCTGTCGGTGAAAAAGCCAGAGGTACTATTAATAATACTGTTGTTTGTGACTTATATTTTAATTAAAGGAAATGCCAAAATTCTGTTAGAATTTATTGAAGATAAAGATATAATATCTTTCAAGTTCACAAAGACCGGAATCTGTCCATAGACTCTTTGGAAGTACATAAGCCCCAGATTTAAAAAAAAACTCTTTGAGTGACTGAGTGGAGAAGTGCTTCCCCCTCAACTATGCGTGGTTCTGGGTACTGGAAAACTAGATACAGACACAGAGGAGTTGGTCAGGGTCGCCATTCTCCATGATGTCACAGTCCAGCCAGAGGGGACAAGTAACTGACAGGATGTGATAAGCTACAATGGACCTCCCAACCAGCGCCAGAGAGGAGAGAGATTGGGGAAAAGGAGGCATTCCAATGGAGATGAAAAGTCATGATAGGTGGGCTTGTAATAAGCCACTCCTCCATTTTTCTTCACTGTGCATTGAAACAAAATCACAGTGACCACGTGCAGTTTTATATACTTGCACTAAAGTGTGCTACTCATATTCTCTGTGTGGCATGTGAACCTTGCGAATGTTTCAGCATAGACAAAAAATTCTTTTGCTTCCAATACAATAGCTGTAATTTAAGTCTTAATATTACGCAGTTCACTTGCCCAATATTAGTTACCTTTCTGCTCCATCCTTTCCAGCTTATTTCTTATCATTTTTTGCATCAGACCTGCTTGAGCCTATGATTTTTGCCAACAAAGTCCTATCTATGAAAGAAATAATTTTTTCTTAGATATTACATATTGTTTTAAATATCCTTTTTCTAAGATCAATTTAAAATGTTTTATGTTCTTTTAATGCATCTTCCTTCTTGGTATTTTCTTTCTTTGTTTTCTTTTGTTGTTGTTCAGTGTGACAAATGGTGGGAAGACAACACTGGCTAAGAATTTGCAGAAACGCCTTCCAAACTGCAGTATCATATCTCAGGATAATTTCTTTAAGGTATCTATAAAACTCCTCAGATAATTTATTTAACCAAAAGAAGTCATAGTAGCAAAGTTAATTGAATTACATCCAAAAGCTTTTGCTGAGTTATTGAGCTTTTGTAGTGAAGGGAGGCTCAATGCAGTAGTGTTAGTTCTCCACTAGATGGCACACTTATGGGAGCTAATCTTTGATTTTATTTATCCTCACCATCCAAAGCATTTGTTAAAATAAAGGTTTATCAACTCTTCATTCTATGATTGTATTATTTCTGCACTGCAAAGTTTTTATGGGTACTTTATTATTTTTCCAGCCAGAGTCTGAGATAGAGACAGATGAAAATGGATTTCTTCAGTATGATGGTAAGTAGATGAGCTTACAAAACATTATGCAAAAATGTTTGTTTTCTTTTTCAAACCCAAATAACTTTGCTATCTCTGAAGACAGTCTCAAAATAAGTTTAAATTATGTTGCTGTACTTTAAACATGCTTTTGTAAGGGTTTCTGATTTGTGTTCAGCTATTTAAATAAATGAAACCTTTTCCCCACTTTTATAGTTAAAACTGAAAACATTGGAAAATAAATTTTTCATTTGAAGGTGGGGTAAGGTGGGTCTCTGTTAGTCTACTCCTCTTGCTTGTAGCAAACTTTAGGGCTATCTATCTTCTGAGCTTACTTTCTCAGTGACCAAGGTACTGAGTCTTTTCACTGCTCAGAAAGAATAGTGAATATTTTTTAGATGGATTCACTTTACCCTCTTGCCCAGTCTAATACTGCTTTGAAGCCAGCGGAGTAAAGTCCATCAAAAAAACATCTATATAGACCTGTAAAGGAATGTCATACTAGTAAACTATATTTAATGGTCTTATCAACATTTATAATTAACAAGATGATCATTGAGTGCTTATGCAAACTAGCAATAGAGCTCTCTTAAAGAGCCATAAAATTTGTTCTTTATTTTTAACTTTGATAACCTTGGAGGAAAAATGTTGTGTAATCTGTTCTTACAGAAACATGATAGTTTTAAGAGAGGCAAAATCCTTGACTGGCTATCTATTCTTGTGTCTTGAGCTGCAGCCAGGATATTATTTTCTTCTCTCCCCTCTTTTCTAAAGGTTATTAAGGAAGATTATTACAAAGTAAGAGTTAAACAAGGAAAAACTGTTTTCAGCAATTGATGAAGAATTATTCCTAATCTAAATAAGTTCTTACAAACTGATAAGAAAAACACTAATATCCCAACTGAAAAACGTCCAATTATGTGAATAAGTTATTCACAGAAGCAAAAGGTTATATGATTAATAAATGTACAATAAAAAGTCAACCTCAAAAGTAGTCAAGGAAATTCTCTGGCGGTCCAGTGATTAGGACTTGGTGCTTTCACTGCCAGGGCCTGGGTTCGATCCCTGGTTGGAGAACTAAGATCCCGCATACTGCACAGTGTGGCCAAATTTTTTTTTTAATTTAAAAAAGAAAAAAGAAAAGTAGTCAAAGAATTATAACTTATTTTTTCCTCACTTACCTAATAAACAGATTTTTAAAAGATTAATAATTAGTAATGGCATAGGCCAAATAAACAAAAACTTATAGATAGGAATATAAATTGGTACAACCTTTTCTGGAAAGGAGGTTGAGCACATGTCCCAAAGACGGTAAAATATTCATGCCATGTGTTCAAGTGTCCCACTTCCAGGAATCTATCTTAAGGAGAAATCTGACTTTTAGGTAAATGTACAAATTTAAGGTAAGTCAAGTAATGTTGAAATCTTTGTGATAACTACCAAAACAATAGTTTTAAAGTGTATAGCTATCGGTACTTCCCTGGTGGCACAGTGGTTAAAACCCCACACTCCCAACGCAGGGGACCCAGGTTTGTTCCCTGCTCAGGGAAATAGATCCCACATGCATGCCTCAACTAAGAGTCTGCACGCCACAACTAAGGAGCTCACCTGCCGCAACTAAGGAGCACGCCTGCCACAAATAAATAAAATAAATATTTTAAAAAATAATAACAATAGTAATAAAGTATATAACTATCACACTTATAAGTAGGTAGACTCATTAAAATATAGCTGATAAATGCAAAAGAAGTAAAAAACAGAACTAAAATATCAAAGGATGGTGGAAAAATAGAAGATGATAGTGAAATGATAGATTAAATCAAGCATATCAGTAGCTATATTAAGTTAAATTAACTAAAATGAAATACTGAAAAGTTGTCAGACTGGATTTTTTTAAAAAGCCAACTATAAAAAAAAAAAAGCCAACTATAAACTCCTTATAAGAGATATATTATTTAAACATTAGGATATAGAAAAGTAAACAGTAAAAGGCTAGAAAAAGATATACCATGCACATACCTACTGAAAGAAAATTAGTATAACTGTACTAATATCAGACAAAGTAAAATTTAAGGCAAAGAGTATTACTAGAGATAAAGAGAGCTCAATGAATCAATTCAACTGGAATATAAAACAATCTAAAATTTGTATGCACTTAATAATATGACCTCAAAATACATTAAGCAAAAACTGACAAAACTAAGAGGACAAATAGACAAATCTATAATTATTGTGGGAGACTTTAATACAATTTCCTCAGTAACTTATGGAACAAACTGACAAAAATTATGAGTCTAACAGATTTGAACAACACAACAAACTTGACCAAACTAACATATATAGAACATGTACCCAACAACAGCAGAATACACATTTTTTTCCTCAAGAACACATGGAACATTAACCAAAATGGAAGGCATACACAAGGACATGGAACAAGTCCTAATACATTTCAATGTATTGAAGTAATATAGAGATATTTTCTAATTACAGAGAACTGAATTAGAAATCAATAGCAAAAGAGTAAATAGTAAATTCCCAAGTGTTTGAAAATTAATCAGTACCTTTTGTCTCATTCTTAAAAACTTTTTCTTATGGAAAATTTTAAACATATACAAAGAAAGGCAGAAAAGTATAATGAACTCTCATGAATTCACCATCCTGCTTTTAAAATGATGAACTCTTGGCCAATTATATTTCATCTATACCCTCACCCACCTGCTCTTTCTATATTATTTTGAAGCAAATTCCAGACATCATCACATTTTATCTGAAGCAGAACACTTCTGTATATCCCATGGGTCACAGAATAAATCACAATGAAGATTAGAAAATATTTTTAACTGAATGATAGTGGAAATACATTAAAACTGATGGTACTTCTGGTTCCAGCCAAGGTGGCTTGGCCCCATTCCTTGCTATTCCTTCCTCTTATAACTAAAAACCACAGATGGAATACAACAAAAAGAAAGACTCTGAAAGATGAAGAGAGCAGACTGACTGGGGACTTTGGATCTTGAGGAATGACATAGCTGTGAGTTTCCTATTTGTTTTTTGTTTTTTGTTTTTGTCTGTCTCTCATATATCTGGAAGGGGGTGACTGGTGATGGAGAAGTGTACAACATGGAACCATCAATAGGTACAACCCAAAACTCCCAAGAAACCTGTTCCCTATAGTCAAAGGACTAGAAAAAGGGTGGCCTAACAGAATAGAAAATTATTTTGATAATATCCACCTTACTGTAGGCAAACAAAAGGAAAAAACAACTTCCCCTCATGGCGTTAGCAGGGCCCAGTGGAGGGCTAGACTTTTGGACCCATCAGCACCAGCAAGGTATGGTGAGTTGGCTTTCCACATCGTCATAGGGATCATATCAGTGGTGCCGAACGGAGCTGAACTTCCACACCTACCTGGCAGCAAAGAGACCAAATAAGGCAGTGTGAGGTGGTGCTAGTTGGCACTCCACTTTCCTTAACCAGGCAGTGTCAACTACTGTCAGCAGGACCCACTTGAGAGCTGAACGTCTATCCTCACTGAGCTGTAAAATGAAGCCACACCCGCATGCTGCTTTCCTCTTTTCCCCCCCACAGTCACCCCCCACCTCAGTATTGGTGAGGCCCAGCAGGCAACTGAACATCCACCCCACCTGGACCTGCACACTACACCTAAACAGGGACACTGCCTGCAAAAAAAAAGATTAAATAGGATCCAGAGCCTCATAGCATCATACCCAAAATTTCCAGGATGAGACTAAAAATCATTTGTCATATTAAGAACCAGGCAACTTTCAACTTGAATGAGAAAAGACAATTAGACACTAACACTGTGATGACACAGATGCTGGAATTCTGACAAGGATTTTAAAGCAGCATTCATAAAAAGGCTTCAGTGAGCATTTGTGACCATTCTTGAATCAAGTGAAAAATTAGAAAGCCTCAACAAAGAAAGAGAAGATGTGAAAAAGAACCAAATAGAAATTTTAGAACTGAAAACTGATACAATAATTGAAATTTTAAAACTCACTGGATGGGTGTAACAGCAGTATAAATATGACAGAGGAAAGAATCAGTGAACTTCAAGACAGGACAATAGGAATTATTCAATCTGAACAAGCAAGAGAAAGTAGACTGAAAAGAAATGAACAGAGGGACTTGCCTGGTGGTGCAGTGGTTAAGAATCCACCTGCCAGTTCAGGTTACAGGGTTTCAATCCCTGGTCTGGGAAGGTCCCACATGCTGCAGAGCAGCGAATCCCGTGCACCACAACTACTGAGCCTGCTCTGTAGATCCTGCAAGCCACAACTATTGAGCCCACAAGTCACAACTACTGAAGCCCACATGCCCTAGAACCCTCACACTGCAACTGCTGAGCCCATGTGCCACAACTACTGAAGCCCACATGCTCTAGGGCCTGCATGCCGTGACTACTGAGCCTGCGTGCTACAACTACTGAAGCCCATGAGCCTAGAGCCTGTGCTCTGCAACAAGAGAAGCTACCACAATAAGAATCCTGTGTACCGCAACGAATAGTAGCCCTCACTCGCCGCAACCAGAGAAAGCCCACGCGCAGCAACGAAGACACAAAGCAGCCAAAAAAAAAAAAAAAAATGAACAGAAATGTGGGACAATAATGAAAGATCTAACATTTATATCATTGGAAGCTCAGAAGGAGAGGAGGAGTGTAGTGCTGAAAAAGTATTCAAATAAGTAATGATGTAAAACATCTCAAATTTGGCATAAGACATAAAGCTACAGATTGAAGAATCTGAGTGATCCTCAAAAAATTTAAACAAGACTGGTCCAAAAAAAATAGAGGGCTTCCCTGGTGGCGCAGTGGTTGAGAGTCCACCTGCTGATGCAGGGGACACGGGTTCATGCCCTGGTCCGGGAAGATCCCACATGCCGTGGAGCGGCTAGGCCCATGAGCCATGGCCGCTGAGCCTGCGCGTCCGGAGCCTGTGCTCCACAACGGGAGAGGCCACAACAGTGAGAGGCCCACGTACCGCAAAAACAAAAAGGAAAAAAAATAGAGAAGGCACAAATTACATATATCAAAACCAAAAAGGTTAATATCACTACACATCCTACAAAAAAGATGAGGATATTATGAAGAATTTTATGCAAATAAATTTGAAAACTTAAATGAAATTGACAGTCTTACCAAATGCAAATTAACCAAAACAAGCACCAGAAAAAAAGAGAAAATCTTAATAGCTCTATATCTTTTAAATGAATTAATTCATAATTTTAAAACCTTCCACTAAAAAACCTTTAAGACCAGATGGCTCAGTTCAGTCATTCTGGAGTGGGGCTGAGAATTTGCATTTCTAATAAGTTCTCAGATGCTGCTGGTGCTGCTAGTGTAGCTAGCATGCTTTGAGAATCACTGTTACAGGGTACTTTTCTAGCATTAACAACTGTAAACTCTAAAAGTATGCACATTTTAGAATTTGAATGTGACATACTTGTATCCTTTGTAAATTCTTTTAATGATCTTCCTCCTCTTATTTATCTATAAGAGCTCTTTATATATTAAAGATATCCATTCTTTGCCAAATACATTGCAGGTATTTTCACCAGTGTGTCATATCCTTCAAACTAATTTATAAATATTTTGTCATCCAAAAATGTTAAACTTTTATATAGTCAAGGGGGAATAGAAGTTATAAATAAAGCAATGAGTTTATAATTGTCAAAGCTGGTAATGGGGACATGGGAGTTCATTGTACTCTATGCTCTACTTTTGTATATGTTTAAAATTTTCCAGGAGTTTCCTGGTGGCGCAGTGGTTAAGAATCCACCTGCCAATGCAGGGGACACAGGTTTGAGCCCTGGTCCGGGAAGATCCCACATGCCGCAGAGCAACTAAGCCTGTGCGCCACAACTACTGAGCCTGTGCTCTAGAGCCCAAGAGCCACAACTACTGAAGTCCGCATACCTAGAGCCCGTGCTCCGCAACAACAGAAGCCACTGCGATGAGACGCCCACGCACTGTGACAGAGTAGTCCCCGCTCACAGCAACTAGAGAAAGCCCACGTGCAGCAACAAAGACCCAATGCAGCCAAAAATAAATAAATAGATAAATAAAATTTTCCAGAATGAAAATATATCAAGCATACCACTTTATTAATATTGGAGTTTATATTTTTTGTCTAAAATATTTGTTAATTAGGTGTTTTTTTAGTCTTAGCTGCAGCGCACAGGCTCTTAGTTGCAACGCACAGGCTCTGCATTGTGGTGCGTGGGCTTCTCTCTAGCTGTGGCATGCAGGCTCCTCTCTAGTTAGAGCACGCGGGCTCAGTAGTTGCGGCACGTGAGCTCTCTGGTTGTGGCGCTCAGGATCTAGAGCGCTCAGACTCAGTTGCCCCGCAGCATGTGGGATCTTAGTTCCCAGACCAGGGATCAAACCCGTGTTCCCTGCATTGGAAGGCAGATTCTTAACCACTGGACCACCAGGGAAGTCCCTAATTAGGTGTTTTGAAGGGTAAATAAAATAGTGTTATTTTATATATTTATAGACCACTGGCTGTACTCAGCATAAAAAGCCACAACATAAAACTTTTGTTGTATTGATTTCATATTTTTGTGTGTTTGTTTGAAGTGCTTGAAGCACTTAACATGGAGGAAATGATGTCCGCCATTTCCTGCTGGATGGAAAGCGCAGCACACCCTCTGGCATCAACAGACAGGGGAAACACTGAGGAAATTCCCATCTTAATTATCGAAGGTTTCCTTCTCTATAATTATAAGTAAGCATTCCCCACTCTAATACTGACGCTGAATGAATGGAGAAAAAAACTTTGTGCACTAAATATGCTGTTAATTTAGGCCCCTTGACACTATATGGAACAGAAGCTATTTTCTGACCATTCCGTATGAAGAATGTAAGAGGAGGAGGAGGTAAGTTTTGAAATTGCCTTTGTGGATTGTAATTCAAAAGACAAACTTTAGGAAAAACAAGGAAACAGCATTATTGAGCAATGTGTATATGTCATTTTTCAAGCAAGAGAAGCCTCAATTCTTCATACAAAGAGCAAGACCTTTTTCCATAAATGGTCACCCACATGGAGTAATGCAAATTACTTTTCTAAGAAAAGGCTCTTGTACAAGCTCTTTGGCTCGTCTTTCCTAAATCTTCATGTGAAGAAATCCCATGTTGATTATGGTTTTAAATTAGGGGGCCTGTATTCTGCTACAGCCACAGAGAACACCAATTAGTTTAAAGCTTACTACAACATATTAGTATCTCTATCATTATTTACATTAATATTTGTCTCTCAATTCTTTTATAAATCACTAGAGGGGGGAAAAATAATTACGAATGGTAGTCAGTGAATTACAGAGTTCATTTTTTAGATCAGGGGACTAAATCCATTGGGCATTGTGTTTGTAACTGGCATTGAGTCTAAAAAGTGTAGTCTTAATCCTGTTTAGACTCAGTCTCTGAGTGATTTCCCCATTGTCCTGACCATTATTTTACTTTATCAATTGTGTTTATGTCAACATAAAGTTTCCTACGTATTTTGATAGTACAAGGATCTACGAGCCTCCAGACACCCCAGGGTACTTTGAGGGCCACGTGTGGCCCATGTATCTAAAGCACAGAAAAGAAATGGAGAACATCTCATGGGAAATCGGTAAGTGCCTTTTTTTCCCTCCACGGAAGGCTTTTTACTTGTCATTGCCTCAAAGTACACAAAAGAAAGAACTTTAGAAGGCATTTTTCTCATGTATTAGATTATAAAAGGACACTTTAAGCTAGAACACTCTGGGCTCCCCCTTCTCCACACTGGCTCTCCTGCCTTCTGTTTCTCTCTCTATGGCTCTTGTGAAAGTTTGTCAACTTCTAGATGGTCATTCATTCAACAAATATTGATTGAATGCCTTCCATGTACAAGGCACTGCCCTGGTGATATCAAGGGAAATAAGGCAGACTCAGTCTCTACTCTTATGAACCAGCATTCTATCAGGAAAATGGATGTTAAATGGATGATGCACAAGATTATCCTTTTTAGCTGTGCTGAGTACTGTGACACTGAGCTTCAGGGGGACCACCCAAGTCTCAGCAATCCAGGAAGGCTTCCTTGAGGAAGCCATATTTAAACCACGTGATAGATTTAACTGGACAAAGGGAGGTAAATTGGGGAGATAGACGATCACCCCAGTTAGTGGGTATGGTGCATGAAAAGACCAGGGGGCACCAGAAGGAAGGCTGTGGTAGAGAAAGCCAAGGCAAGAGGTGATGTTGCTGATACAGGAAGGATCCAAACCCTGCAAGGCCATAGACCAGTTAAGGACTTAGGTCATTATCCTAAGGAAAGTGGGAAGCCCTCTACAGGGAGGCTTTATACAAGGATATGGTAGATATAAAATTTTTGTTTAGTAAGATCCCTCTGGCTATGTGAAGGGTAGATGTAGAGGGTGAAATATTGGACATATGTACTCAGAAGAACTGCGTGATAGGATAGACATGGAGGGTGCAGGCAATTGAGGTGGCAAGGACAACAGCTCAGGAATGGGCAGGCATTATTTCAGAAAATAGGAAAAAGTGAAGGAGTCGCAGATTTGCAAGGAGGAATGCGAGTCTGTTTTGCACGTAATGAAGTTGAGATGCCTGAGGGACTTAAAGCAGTGATTTAGAAATAAATATCTGGATCTAGGCCAAGAACGGATCCTTGGGATATAGAGTACCACATGGAGAAGATGCAGGAGGCTGGAGAGAGAAGGGTTTTAGATGGGGTAGAGCAATCAAAACTGACGTATCTTTTCAGAATAAAGGGAGTTGCGTATATTGTGAGAAGCCTCGTGGCCTCTTTGGTAGCTACAGAAAGCACACAGGGCCTCCCCATGATCTGGCGGCTATTATGATCCCTTCTTCAGTCTGGTTCAACCCCTCTTCCCCATCCACAGAGCCTCTCGTGACATTCTGGCCACACCACTTCCAACATGGACCATTGGTTGCAAGGATGTCTTCTTACTACCCCCCTCTCTCTCTCCATCTAAAATGCAAATCCAACCATGCTCCTACCTTGCTTAAATACCTTCAAAGAGTCTCCAACCCTTCAGTATAAAATCCAAACAGCCAGTCCTCAAGGCCATTAAAGACTAAGGCACAGCTCTAAAATCTCATCTCTATACTGTTCTGCCTCCCCACATTCTAGCCTTTCCAAACTGAGCTTCTTTTCCTTAACAAAGTTCCTCCTACCTCCCTACCTCTGCAGTTTTCTGACTAGAAGGCCCTTTCTTTCCTTTAACCTACATAACTTCTACTTTTTATCCCAAACTGACTATGCCAGTTTTGTTAAAAATATATATCTCATGGGCCTGGAGAATTCAGATTCAGTACGTATGTGAACTCAGACCCCTGCATGGTTTAAGAAGCTTAACAGGGCTTCCCTGGTGGCACAGTGGTTGAGAGTCCGCCTGCCGATGCAGAGGACGCAGGTTCGTGCCCCGGTCCGGGAGGATCCCACATGCCGCGGAGCGGCTAGGCCCGTGAGCCATGGCCGCTGAGCCTGCGCATCTGGAGCCTGTGCTCCGCAACGGGAGAGGCCACAACAGTGAGAGGCCCGCATACCAAAAATAAAATTTAAAAAAAATAATAATAAATAAGCTTCACAGGTGATCCTGATGTATAAGTAAGTTCAAGAACTACTCGCTTAAGTGATTTCTTTCTTTTTGTTTTTTGGGGTTTTTTTTGCCATGGTGTGCAGCTTGTGGGAACTTAGTTCCCGGACCAGGATTGAACCTGGAGTCCTAACCAGTGGACTGCCAGGGAATTCCATAAATGATTGTTTTGAGAAGGGACCTCTTCAGTGCTCCTAAAATGCCATATGCACAGTGCCACTTAACTCTGTTTCTTTCTTTCTTTCTTTTTTTTAATTTTCACATCAGCTAGTTTGAATTTTCTCTGCAATAAATCAAAATTTCTTACCCGTTGTACCTGGCTGTGATATATTTCTCTCTTTAATGGCTATTAATTTCTTTTTAAGTTATGTTCCTGGGTTCTTTGGTTAAACATATTGGTGTTCTCAAGAGATGTCAAGTGCCAAAGTAAGCATCCTGTATTAATAAGCCTGTTAGCATTTGAACTGCTCTCTTTTCTCCTTCTCAGTTTACCTAGATGGAACAAAATCTGAAGAGGACCTCTTTTCACAAGTGTATGAAGACCTAATACAAGAACTAGCAAAGCAAAAGTGTAAGTATTGTCCAATCAAAGTGGATTGTGAAGGAGCAGCCAGTAGAAATAGTTCATTACATACCCAAGAACGGTATACCAGAAAGCTAATGTAGGAGTGGCTGTATGTATTCATGCATTGCTTTGAAGATAGTACAGAATCAGACACTTTGAATGGGTCTAGGGACTTGATTACTTTGTTTTTTTTAAGGGTGAAAATATTCACCCTTTTGTTATATCTCTTAATTATATTTATGTTATTTAGTTTAATATTTTTAGTAGATGGCTGTGATTTCAATGGGACTGAAATTATCCTTTGAGTCTAGTGAAGTTAAAATGCTGGTGATCTTCTTTTAATATGTATAGAGTTCCCTTTCTCATTTATTCCTCCTAAAGATTTTTTATAAATTCTATTTCCCAAAATAAACAAAAGGTTTTTTTTTTTTTTTTTTTTTTTTTTATGGTATGCGGGCCTCCCTCTGTTGTGGCCTCTCCCGTTGCGGAGCACAGGCTCCGGACGCGCAGGCTCAACGGCCATGGCTCACGGGCCCAGCCGCTCCGCGGCATGTGGGATCCTCCCAGACCGGGGCGCGAACCCGGTCCCCCTGCATTGGCAGGCGGACGCGCAACCACTGCGCCACCAGGGAAGCCCCTAAACAAAAGATTTTAATCATTACTTACTGAGTGTTTCTTCAAGGTTTTCATATCAGACAATACATTTTGCAAGTGATAGAAATCCTCCTAAATCTGGCTTAAGCAGAAAGAAAGTACAGGAGTGGCAGTGGCTTCAGGCTTAGCTGTATTAAGGAGCTCAAATGGGGTCCTCATGGTTTTGCCTCAGTTTCATTTTCTCTTTGGGTATATTTTGAAGTCAGTCTCTCTCCACTGACAGGTATGATGTCTTTTGGCAGCACCATCCTCCTAGATCCAACAGCCCCAGTAAAAAGACAGTTTATTCGTTTTCAAGATTGTCTATGAGTTGATAAATGTTGAAGCTGAGTGTTGAGTACAGGGGATCTATATATTATTCTCACTAGTTTTGCATATGTTTAAAATTCTTTATTTTGAACATTTTTTAAAGCAGTTTTCCATTTTAGCCCAGCGGAAAAGTCCCAGGAAAGATTTTGATTGGTCCTGCTTGGGTCACATGACTTTTGCTAAACCAGTCACTATGCCTGGGGAGATGGTTTATTCTGATTGGCTAGGACGGGATCATGTACTCATCTTGTAATTGAGTACCTCTCCTAAGACCTCCTGACTTCAGGGGAGAAATTCCCCAAGGGAAAGCAGGGCAGGAGGTAGAAACCAGAAGAAGAAGGATGACAAAGTGTGCTGGGAAAACAAAACTATAGATCTAGCTGTTTCATTGGAACTGTTTGAACTAAAAGGGTTTTCATGGCTAACATACAAAATGCAATCATCAGCTGGCTCAAGAGATGACAGTATGAGTCACTTTGGCAGTGAAGAATATTACATGCTCTTTTGGTGAGAAACAAATACCCCAGTCCAAATCTCAAAATCTCTCCATAAGAATTAGATTTCCTATGCCCTCAGTAAATTCCTATCTGACTAGCAGTCTAAGCCCAGCCAGGCAGCTCATTGATCCTGACACACTCCCAATTTCAGGATCAGCCCTTCATGTAGGCATGAACCTATTTAAAGAAATTTCAGGACCATATTAAAATTTCTTCCTTTAAGTGGAACTTAAAATCCTTGCCAGGAGCTGATTCACTTTGTTATAAAGCAGAAACTAACACACCCATTGTAAAGCAATTATACTCCAATAAAGATGTTTAAAAAAAAAAAAATCCTTGCCTGCTCAGGTATGCCTGCTCACCCCTGCCATCTGTTACTCTGATAGGCCTCCCATAATGAAGCTCAGGCACCAGCATAAGTGGATACAGAGTGTAGGGTGAAGACAGGGGCTCAGCCTTTGTAAACGATAGCACCTGAGCCAGAGCCACTTCTCTGATGGTTATTGGCTCCCTTGCTGACCTTGATAAGATATTTATTGGGTGTTTCAGCAGTTTGACACCTGTACCTTTCCATCGTCTCAATAATGGCTAATGCTTGGGTCCAATTTTCTTTTAATGACCAAGTCATACGCTGAAGTTTGCCCTTATGATCCACCTGCTGATAAAAATAAAGGAGCCTTGGGACTTTCCTGGTGGCACAGTGGTTAAGAATCCGCCTGCCAATACAGGGGTCATGGGTTCGATCCCCGGTCTGGGAAGATCCCACATGCCGCGGCGCAATTGAGCCCCTGAGGTGCAACTAAGCCCCTGAGCCGCAACTGAGCCTGCGCTCTAGAGCACTCGTGCCACAACTGCTGAAGCCCGCATGCCTAGGGCCCATGATGTGCAACAAGAGAAGCCATTGCAATGAGAAGCCCGCGCACCACAATGAAGAGTAGCCCCCACTCACCGCAACTAAATAATTTTATTTGTTTATTTATAAAAAAATGAAGGAGCCTTGATCGTGTAGCTCAGGCAAATTGCACCTAATTCCATACCAAGTGCCAGCTTGTGCCATCTGGTCTAAGGCCCAAGAATAGCTCGCATGTTTTGATGAGGGCTGAAAGCCCACAGCAAAGTACATTTCCATGTGTGTGACACCCTCCTCTTTCCTTGCCTACATCCTAGAGGTTTGTAAGGAAGTATTCCTTTGTAAGGCTATCTTGCTTGTGTTCAAGATATTGCATAAAGCTTAAAAAGAAAAAAATAATAGCAAAATGTTAGAAAAGAGGTAAAATCCAAAGAAGATCAGCTTTTCCTACCTCCAAGATCTATGTTCGTTTTTTCCAGTTGCGTAAATAAGTTACTGCATTATTTATAACCCATCACATTTCCCAGTTCTTCCAACCACAGTGCCTGCCAAAGCCAGCTTGGAGGGATCCTCAGCATAGCCTGGTTTAACCCTCAGTATGGGTCTGAGCTAGCCAGGAGACCTTTCAAATGTTTCAGTTGACTACACCTCAAGCTTCTGATAGCATCTCATAAAGTGTTTAACTAATTTTCTACTCTAAGCATATAGAATCATAATTGTGATTAAGTAATAATAATGAAAGGCAAACAACAAAGATTGAATTTAATTATTAATGAAACAAATAACCCAGGAGAGTAAGTTTATAAAGTTATATGTTTAATCCTTATTTAAATCCAGACTTTGAGGCAAAATTTAATCATTACCTATTCTCCCTATGACAAGGCAGCTCTAGCTACCAGGAACATTCAAACTCCCTTTAAATAAAATGTTTATTTTCATCTCATTATAAAAACATAATTTTTTTAAAAATTTTAATCTTTTAGGGAGAAAATAATCACCTATATTCCCACCAATTATCACTGTTAACATTTTGATAAGTACATATCCAATGTTTTTGCTATTCACATCAGTCTTTTGTATGGTTACATGGTTTACATAGTTAATTGTCATGCTTACTTTTGTTTTTAAATTAGTACTTAATATTTAATAAGCTTTATAGAGTCCATTATGTAATGAAACTGAATAAAACTAAATAGTTCTCCCAGTTGAAGGATTCAAGGCTGAGTTCTGTTTTGCTCGTAAAAGTAAATTATAAGACCTGACAGTGACATCTTACTACAGAAGAAAGATATCAAATCAAAGAAACAAACATTGTAAAATAAAAATTTAATAAAATGAATTTGGAATATTTTTCTATATTGAATTTAAAATAGTTTCCATTTATAAAGTAATAGTAGTATAATTATATAGTATAATATCCAAATTAACAAAATTATTGAACCATTCCCCAATTGTTGGATATTTTGTGTTGTTAGAAAGCTTTTTACATTGGCAAATAGCATGCAGTAAAAATATCTGCACAAATTACTGGTTTTCTTCTTGAATTATATTAAAATTTTTCAGAAGTAGCACTTGCTTGGTCAAAGAGTATAATCATTTTTATATTTTACATGCTTCAAAGATTAAATAGTATCCTAAAATAGGTGTGCTTTTCCAGCATGAGATGTGTAATAACAATGCAGTAGGCTTATCACTGAGTTTCTAAGCCAAAGTCACTAAGTATTCAGCAAGGCTTCTTTACTTTAAAAAAATAAAAAATATTTAAAAAATAAAGATTGAAGGTAAGAATACTTCTTTCCTCAAACCAAGGATAACATTCCAAAACAAGAATTCTACTGTACCAGCCACCTTTTGTGTTATTCTTCTAGTTCTCAAATTATTTCATTCCTTGAAGTCAAGGATTATTATGCCAATTGCAAATGATATTGGATATCTGATAGCTGAAAATAGGCTTAAATTTAACACAAGGATTAAATGAATGAGACTTGGACTCTATTTAGTTCTTTACAGAAAACCAGCATTTCTTGCCCCAGAATCTCTGTAATCTTAATATCCTTAGATGTTAGTGTGAAGATTTAATAAACTGACAATTGGAATTCTCCATTAATTTCTTTTCTATTTATAATTATTCCCCAGGTCTGCAAGTGACAGCGTAAAAGTTGGAATGCACTGAATCCTTCCTGGAGTGAATTAGGAAATTCAAAGGAATCTATGCAAGAACCTTAACCAAGATACAATGTGTACTTCGGTACATGACAGCCTGTTGTTTTGTTTGTTTGTTTTTTTGTTTGTTTTTTTTTTTTTTTTTTTTTTTTGGCGGTACACGGGCCTCTCACTGCTGTGGCCTCTCCCGTTGTGGAGCACAGGCTCCGGACGCGCAGGCTCAGCGGGCATGGCTCACGGGCCCCACGCCTCCGCGCGGCATGTGGAATCTTCCCAGACCGGGGCACGAACCCGCGTCCCCTGCATCGGCAGGCAGACTCCCAACCACTGTGCCACCAGGGAAGCCCCAGCCTGTTGTTTTGTTTATTTGTTTCTATCACATTTGGTTTCCTTAACACATAGAGAAGTAAGTAGTTATCCATGACAATGGACAGGAATTTACCTTAACTTTGTTCTCACTCCAGGAAGTGCAAGATACAGCACAGCTCACAAAGAGTGAGTCAGTTTCTCTCGACCAGTGATTGTCAAACTCTTCTGAATGGGACCCAGAGTAAGGAATAAGATATAGATCACAATCCAGTATATATGTAATCTATTGATGTGTGTGTTTGTGTGTATGTGTCTATATGTGTTGCATGTATCATATCAAGAATTATATTTACCTCACATACAATGTACTCTTGATATTTTTCTATTTTTAATTTTTTAAAAATATTGGTGACCATCCCATAGCAATGCCCACCTCCTGCAAATAATGGGATTACCAGGAGTAGTCATATTGGTAATCATATTGAATAAATCAACAATTTGCAACAGTATCTTTTTTGTGTTTTGTCCATGTTGCTGCTGTTACTGTTTTTTATATGTCTGAAACCACTGAATCATTTGTGTCACTTATGCTGAGACTTTGTTACAAATAAGGTTTTTTATTTGCATGTTTTATTTTGTTTTTGTCAAACCATTGGTCTAAAATAGCAGAAATAATTTACAGTTACTTCAGTGATATGTAATACAGGGGAGCTTTCATTGAAAAACCCAACAGGAGATCTGTATAATCGTATAATTTTTTTGAGGGCTCATTCATTGCTGGAATTTAAATTAGTGATCAACTTGTTATTTATTAATAATAGATAGATTGCTCACACCCTCTCAGTCCTTACAAATGTAAAATGTATTCTTACATTAACTTTAAACATTCTCTACAGACTCATCTGATCAGAGCTTAGAAATTTGTAACTAGCTTACACTCAGTGATGACTAGGGGGTTTTTTGATCACACACACTGAAAAAAAAAAATCTGGGCTCAAATTACAGTTCATCCTTTTAATAGCTGTATGTCTTTGATCTAACCATTTAAAGTCTATATTTCCTCTTTATAAGAAGGGGATATCAACAGTGCTTAGTGTGGGTTTAGTGGAGAGTAAGGATAAAGTCCACAATCCTTAATATGGCCCCCAAGACATTCCCTGATGTAGCTTTTGAGTGCCTCTCTACCCTCATTTCCAGTCACTCGATCCACTGCTGTTCAGCCATTGGGACCTCCTCTCCTCAAACTTACCAGGACCCTTCCTGCTTCACAGCGGGCTCATGTGCTGCTCCCAATACTTAGAGCAAACTTCTACAACCCTTCCCTCCAATTAGTCTGCTAACTCCTACTCCTCCTTCAGCTCACCCCTAAGATGCTGCTTCTCAGAGGATTCCCTCCTCCTTGTCCCGCCCTCATAGGTACTCTCAATGTTCTGCTTTTCCTTCAAAGCGTTAATCACAATTGTAGTTACACTGCCGCTTACAGAATCACTCATTTAGTGGCTGTCTCTCCAGCTAGACTGCAAGCTGCTTGAAGGCAGGACCTATACCTCTGTGACTTAATTACAAACACACCCCTGCTAACTAGCACAGTGTCTGGCACATAATGAACACAATAAATGTTGGGTACTTGTTATAAATTACTACTATGTCAGGAATGAGTTCACATGCAAGCAACGTGTTACTTGACTAATAGTAGCTTATTGGGGTTTCTTATTTTTACATAACCAAGAATTATGGGTTAGAGTTAGAGTTAGGGTTAGGGTTAGAGTTGTCAGATTTAGGGGGGAAAAAACAAAAAGAAAATTAGAGGGCATACAGTTAAATTTGAATTTCAGATAAACTATAAATAACTTTTTAGTGTAAGTCCCAAATATTACATACTGAAGACCTGTTTTTCTGAAATTTAGCAACTTGAAAGTGTTATGGAAAAGCCAGGGTCTTTCATCCTCGGCTGCGGAGCTACCCCAGGAGGTCACAGGAAGGCAGCAGAAGCTCCCCGCACAGTGTCAACTATAAAGGCAGGAAGCTGGGTAGAGGACGCACAGCCAGCCGCAGGCCTTCCCAGAGTCACCCAGCAGTGACCCCAACAGCCAGAACTGCCTCCATGGCCACTTCTCACTGCAAGAGAGGCTGGGAAGAGGCATTCCGAGAGGTTTGAGCTCATTGTGTTTCATCGTCTGGGGATGTTGCCACAGAGAAGAAAAAGCTTTTACTAAGGAAGGTGGAGAAAATAGGTAAGCAACAGCAAGTATTACCACAACCTTTTTTCTGCTTATCCTCCCTGGCTCTGATTTTAGCAAGCTTAGATAGATGTAATTTGTGTTATCAAAACAAGATGATTTTTTTTTTTTTAGTGTAAAAGTCTAGATATGACTTTTCAAACTTTATTATTTCCAAGAATTTCTGAAATACCATCCCCCACAGAAGGCAATTGTTGACTGAGAAGCATCATACTTGACGGTCATTTCCCCCCATTTCAGCATGTGAAAACAGGTCAGAGAAAGACTCTTTATCTGGAGGAAAAAAAGAAAAACTTTAACAAACATTAAAAATGTAAACGTTCAAATCATTTTGGGAAGAAGTGAACATTTTTGCTTACTACTATGAGTGAGAAATAAATCAGGAATTTGAAATAAAGAATACTAGTGCTTCACTTCCAGTGTGTGCTTTCACATTTAGTTACTCTTATCAAAGCAGTTAATGGGATAGATATCTGTTTAGAAAGACTCATGCTCTTTATTTATTGAAAAGGAGCAAATCTGCTGAAGACTTCACTTTCTATGTATAAATAACCTCAGTCCCTTTAGGATGAATTTTCTGTAGGAAGGTTTCATTGTGCTTAATGTTAAACCCAGAGGAGGGAATTTAGAAGAGGGCCTCATGCACAGACTGTTACAGTAAAGGGTGAGATTCAAGCCCACCAAGTTACCTTTTAAGGATACGCTTGTGGTAGTGCATAGAATCATAAAATGTTGGAGCAGTATCAGCTTGTCTAATGCTCTATATTTATGTGTAGAAATTAGAGCCAGAGTTGGTGACCTGCCCAACCTCATGCAGCTAGTTATTGGCAGGACCAGGGCCAGGACATAATCCCTACACCACACAAACATGCACACACATATTTTTCATTTTAAAGCAAAAAAAGGCAGAAAAATATCTTGCTAGCATACATCTCACCATCTTTCCTTCGAAGGGAGCAAATTGGAAAGGCAAAGGCTGTGTCAGGGGAAAATGAAGCTTTCTGTTCTGGGCTATTGGAACTTTGTCAAGGAGGCAAGCCAACTCATGAGGTTATCTGAGGGGCAAGGAGCAGTGGTGAGCTAATGTGAGCTCCATGCCACTGTCTGCTATGCTGACCTTAGGTTTGTGGCTCTAGCTGTTCTTCCAGTAACTGCAGTCATGGTGGAGACCTAGGGAAAAGCAAGGGTATGGAAAATGTAGAATGGGCATTACTCTACTCTTCTGTGTACACACAGAAACAGATGAAAATTGCAATAGCAGCTTTGGGGCCCGCATCAAGGTAGCATGACCTGCAGATAGAGAACATCAAAAATAGAATTTCTTACCGAAGTGAGCATAGCTGATGCATTCATGCCCACGAGTCCAGAAACACATCATCAATGTAAAAGTAGAGATTAAAATATTATTTTCCGTGCTAGCTTCCAGATCCCAGAGAAGTTAGGTTGTCTTCTTCAAGATCAAAAATTGAGACTAAGGACGTCCCTGGTGGCGCAGTAGTTAAGAATCTGCCTGCCAGTGCAGGGGACACGGGTTCAAGCCCTGGTCCGGGAAGATCCCACATGCCACGGAGCAACTAAGCCCATGTGCCACAACTACAGAAGCCCGCGTGCCTAGAGCCCATGCTCTGCAGCAAAGAGAAGCCACTGCAATGAGAAGCCCGTGCACCGCAACAGCAAGTAGCCCCCCCTCGCTGCAACTAGAGAAAGCCCGCACAGCAACAAAGACCCAAAGCAGCCCCCCAAAATAAATAAATAAATAAATTGAGACTAAAACTCATACAAATAAATCCTTATTGACTCTCCTCTTTGTGCCTGCACAGCAAGCTCCTAGAACTTACTGTTATAACAGTGGTTCTCAAACCTTAGCATGCACCAGAATCCTTTGCAGGGCTTATCAAAACAGAGATTGTGGGTCCCCAACCCCAGAGTTTCTGGTTCAGTTAGTTTAGGGTAGGGTGCTAGAATCTGCATCTCTAACAAGTTCCCAGGTGATGTCAATATTGCCTACTCAGGGCCCAGGAGGAATTACTGCTCTATAGTGGGCAAATAAGCACCTTGTGGGCCCAGGAGGGCCCAAACTGGCTGTTATTCAGATACTACCAGACTGAAATTATCAGTATTGTCAGCTCCTAAAAATATTACAGAATAACTCTTGCATCAGTTATTGATTTTATTCACTCTTAGCTCCAAATTCTCCCTTCTTGCTTTTTCTGTGAAAATGAATCTGGGCCTTCTAAATAGTTTTCCTTTGCCGAGTAGAACAATGTTAAGCATTGTCAATAGAGGGCACTGGAGAGCCGCTGCAGGAAAAGGATTTTGCTTTTAGGTTCCTGTGGGTTGGCAATGTAGCAGAGTGTCCAGTGACACATCTACTGGGTAACAGCTTTTCCATGGCACCCTAGAGGGTGGATTTCCCCAAAATTCCAGGGGATAGATTTCCAGCAAGTTTTGCCAGCATTTCACCACAGCTGCTTCCTTGACATTCAGTGAGCCATGGCAGTGCCTTCTCCAACAAGATCTGGCTGTCATTAATAAGGGGGGAAGGGGTGGGGGAGGAATAAAACCTCTTCCTTTGGACTCAGACTGATAGATACAACCACTGGATATACTATTCAACTGATTTATACAAGACAAATTTGGGCAATTGCGTGGCTGCTTTTTTTTCTTTTTTTACCTTTGTAATGTATGGCATAAGGAATACAGTCAATAATATTGTAATAAATTTGTAGTGACAGACGGTAACTAGGTTTATTGTGGTTACCATTTTGTAATGCATATAAATATTGAATCACTATGTTGTACACCTGAGTCTAATATACTATTGTACGTCAATTATGCTTCTATTTTTTAAATGTCAAAAAAACCCCAATGGGGCTTCCCTGGTGGCGCAGTGGTTGCGCGTCCGCCTGCCGATGCAGGGGAACCGGGTTCGCGCCCCGGTCTGGGGGGATCCCACATGCCGCGGAGCGGCTGGGCCCGTGGGCCATGGCCGCTGAGCCTGCGCGTCCGGAGCCTGTGCTCTGCAGCGGGAGAGGCCGCAGCAGAGGAAGGCCCGCATACCAAAAAAAAAAAAAAAAAAAAAACCCCAAAAAACACACATACACATTATGGCCAGTAAAAAGGGCCACGATCTGCAATCCCATGATCTTTACCTTACTATCCTTTCTATAGCAGACTTTAAAGGATTTCCTAAGGATATCTTGGATATTCTCAATTTGACAATAAGTTTTTCATGCAGGAGGAGGGGCTTAGTTTTTTGAATGAGGCTTTCAGGAAATTTTTTAAGCATGACTTGTCTCTTTTAATAGATCTATCATCTGTAAGTCTGAAAGTTATATTGGAGGACTTTCTTAAAACTTCAAAGTGACCATGATGAAAAAATCCAGCAGGAAAATAATTTCCAACAATGACGATGCTTCTGTAAAAGTATGGTATTTATTTTACTGTATGGGCATTTGGACTTCTATCTAGTGGCCTATAAATTTATAGAAATAACTAACCTTTATTGAACACCTACCATGTTTCAGGTGTGGTGTCAAGTATTGTCAAGAAAACTTTCCAAAACTGGGAAATAGGCAAAAGGGCTACTGCATGTCCTTTCAGAGTTATCTAAGCATTTTCTAGCCAACCCACCTTAGCCAGTTCTCTGGGAGTGTGTATCTTTGTTTGACTCGCTATTTTCTCTTGATTAGGATATTTTAAATTTCATAAGAGTAGATGTTAACTTGTAGAAATTGATACACAGTGTTTCCCAACCTCAGCACTATTGGGATTGGGGGCTGGAAAATTCTTTTTTGCTGGGGAGAGGGCTGTCCTGTACGTTGAAGGATGTTTAGGACCATGCCTGTTCTCTACCTGCTAGATGCCAGCAGCACTCACACACACCCTCACCCCCCAGCTATAACAACCAAAAATGTCTTCAGCCATTGCCAAATGTCCCCTGGAAAGAGAAATTACCCCCACTTGAGAACAACTGCTGATTGTGATGAAAATGAAATTTGTTCACTAGAGATGCAAATTATTTATCTGGTAAAGAAGACAAGCCCCAAAGTTACAGTTTTATTGCCCTGCACATTAACCAGTTTTGTATCTAAATTAGCCAGCTTTTTCAAGCCTTTTTCTTTAGCCACTGTAAATACTTTGCTCTCTCCAGTTTTCTTTAAACCATCTTGTCAGTTCTCTCATTAACATGTGAAATGAATCTTTGACACATGCTCACTTTATATTTGTATGAGAGTCATGTTTTTAACTTTTTGGGAAGTATGTTTTGACAGTACCTTACATACATTACTTTATTTAATTCTCATAACAACTGTATAAATCTGAGTCTTTGAAAGATAAAGTAACTACCCAGAGTCACACTGCTAGCATTTGTTGGAACCAGGTTTGGAACCCAAGACTTTATGACCCCAAATAGTGAATCACCGTGCTACTTTGTATTATGAGGCTAGTCCTGAAACTCTGGGACTCGGCTTGCTGTTGTCATTGTGCTTAGCTTGCAACTATACCTCTGCAGCTCTTGGCCACCCCATTTATACACTATGAAAGGCCTTCATAGTTAAAAATCCAAGAACCAATCAGAGTAGCCTTCTAACTTTGGACCATTCTGTGCTCACTTTATTATAATATCACAGATGTCAACAAAATAAGAGGCTGACAGAGGAGACCTGGAATCTGTAGCAACTCAACTCAAGACTCCATGTTCAACACACTTCTTGAACTTTCTTTGTGAGTAAGTTGCTATGCACCTTCTCTCTCTCTCTCTCTCTCCCCCGCCCCTCTCTTTCTCCCCCAACCCTGTAAAAGACCCAGCAGGAGACTCTGTTGGAACTTGCTTCCCCTGGTAATCACTTTTTGTCCCTTTCCCTATTTTAAAAACGGGGGATGTGGTAGAATAAGGCAGAAAGGCATCAGGGATTCATGACATCAACAACTTAAAGCTACTTTGTTTAGGTCTATGCTGATCTTCATGTCTTCTCTGTCTAGTCCAATAATACTAACTACAGTAGGCAGCATATAAATGTTTATTTGACCCACTGGTTAAACAATCAGTTGCCTGAGTCTTCAAATTTTTAGGAGGTAACCTAGCTTTATGAAAAATACATGCAATAATAAAAATACTTATCACCTGTAGAGTGCTTACCATATACCTGGCATCATTCTAAACTCCCTACATATATTATCTCATTTAATACTCATTAAATCCTACTAGAAGATAGTATTATTTTTCAGATGAAGAAACTGAGGCACAAAGAGGTAAAATAACTTGCTCAAGGCCATACAAGTAGTGGCAGAGCCAAATCCAAATTTGATTTCCAGTTTCATGCTATTAACTACTATACTCTACCATAATAACAGGAATGCTTGAGTACCCGACTGGTAGGACTGGAATGAGGGGGTTAAGGGATAAGACTTCATTGAAGATATGACTGGCTGAGTATCCTGTAAGCCAGGATATATAGGGTATGTAAGAGGAGAGAACCTCCAGACCTCTGTTTTGATGTGGTCCTTACTGAAGCAAAGGTTGTACAGAGCTCAGAAAAGGTGCTGTGATTACCCTGACAATATTGGATGGAGGACATATTGCCTACAGCTGCTAAAAATAGCAGATTTATTTGGTGGGAGACTTGACATCTATTTTGGATTATCTCAGGTAATACTATTGCACATTGCTTTTAGTAAGCCACAAACAACATGGAGGTATAATTGCATATTTATAAGTTAGAAGAACAGTTAGAAGTTTGAGGCCGTTAGTAATAGGGATGATGTTTACCTCTTGAAAATCATTTATTTCACTCAAACACATGTAGGAACACAAAGTACATCTTATCTTTTGTGCCATCTATCCTTCCACACCCATGAAAGTTAGGCCAACCTTAAGAAATATTACCCAACTTGACAACAAAGGAAAAGGAGATGCCGAGATGTTATTTGTGGCCACTCAAGTTGTCTGCTTTGGAAACAGATTTTTAATAAAAATCAAACAAAGGTAGACATTCCTAGAGAATTGGACTTTTTCAGTATAAACTGCAAACTAGGTATCTTTTCTTGTTCAATATATTTTTTCTCTGCCTTTCTTTTTTCATTCCAATAGGCTTGTAATGAAGTGGTCACCAAAATAACAAGGAAGAACAAAACCAAAAAAACAACATTCTTAGGGTACTATAAGTCTGGGCCTGCAATTATTTTTTTTTGAATTTTTGAATTTTATTTTATTTATTTTTTTATACAGCAGATTCTTATTAGTTATCCATTTTATACATATTAGTGTATATATGTCAATCCCAATCTCTCAATTCATCACACCACCACCACCCTCGGCCTGCAATTATTGAGTCCTCTGTCTTTTGGGGAGTCCCATGCTACTATAAGATGAAGGTTAAGTCAAGGATGTAGCATGTGGAGAAAGTAGCAGCAGTGGTTGTTATGCTGGAAAGGGAAGCAGCCAAGTGAAAAGCATGTAGGACTGTGAGAAGGAAAATCTGGGTTCTCCTTCTGGCTCCAATGCTCGGCTATGGGCATGTCATTTAACTTCTCTGAGCCCAAGGGAGCTAAGCCTCCCTCAAAATTGAAATTACTAATATTGACCTCATGGCATTTGGTTGAAAAGTTTATGAATATGAAGTATCTAGTCAAATGCCTGGCATCTGGTGGGTGTTCACTATTATTAGCTCTGTCTTTCAGTCCCAATCCTCCTGACACCAGCCTACAAACCTAACATTGTTCTTAAGATCAAATAAGATGTTATGAAATCATCCGAGAAACTCTAAAGGGATCTGCAAATGTTAAAGGCTTATTAAGATAGATCTAAGTCTATTACCACAGTTAGAGGTGAGTCATAACCCTTGAGGTTTTTAAAATTATTATACTTTCCCCTTTAAGCCTTCCCTTGATACTCATTTTAATCATTTTCACCCTATAAACAATGAATGGGTGTGTTGGAACATATGGTATGTTTGCTCTAGGATGGTCCTCAGCCTTTGCGACAATAGACATCTCACCTGTGATGATCCCCCTCCTCCTACTCAAAGACACCTTCATCCGAGCCATTAAATCGTATCAAGCTGCTTCAGCCTTGTTCTCTCGGATTGCTTGATCGGGGAAAACCAGCCAATAAATTGTGAGACGACTCAAGCAGCCCTGTGCAAAAAACCTGTGTGGCAAAATGGTTTGCCAGCCATGTAACGGAGCCACATGGATCCTCCAACCCCAGTCAAGCCTTTGGATGACTGAAGCCCAGTTGACATCTTGATTTCAACTTTGTGAAAGACCCTGAGGCAGAACCCCCAGCCAGGCCACCCCCCAAATCCTGATCAACAGAAACTGAACAAGGTGTGTTTTAAGCTGCTAAGGTTTGAGTTGGTTAATTTGTTATGCAGCATTAGATAATAATTCACAACTCACTCCAAATTGTGGCTGAGGCTGATTTGAGTTGCTTTTTTGCTGCTTTCAGTCAAAGAAATTCTGAATAATATGCCTTCCGTACCAGAATCACTTGGGATGGGTCTTGGGCATCTGTAGTTTTTTAAAGCTCTGCAGATAAACCTTATGTGCAGCCCGGTTAAAAACCTTATGTGCAGCCCAGTTAAAAACCTCTGTTTTATTGGAAAGTATGAATGTTTAACATGCAATTATAATCCATTGGCTTCAAATCAGCTAAACTCCCTTCTTCCCGCCATGATGCACTGTGAGGTCAGCTTTTAGGTCAGTGGAAGCTCAGGTAGGTTTCTCCAACATTAGGAAAATCAGAGGTTTCTTCCTCTCTTCTGTCTCTAACATAGAAATGAGCAAGAAAGGTTAAACTTCACTGCTTTCATCTTGAATTTCCATCTTGGCTTCACTGTTCCAGGTTAAGACCAGAGCCAGTTTATTTGAAATACTTCTGGCCATGAGACAATTTGCAATGTCTTCCATCACATGCTGTTGTCTCCCTTGCCCCTGACTCAGACATACTAACTCTTTCATGCACTATTCCACAAATATTTGTCAAGTATGTATGAAAAGTCCCTTTTACCCAGTGAAAATGAGGGCTGTGATTGAGATGCTGACTTCTCTCTCACTCATAGATACAGAGCAAAGATGCTGAATTTCCAAACCTGAAACAGGAGTAAATAAATGGCCGAAGATCTCTTTCTTTCCTTCTTTCTGTATCTTTTTGTCACAAACATGCAAACAACCTCTTATTGCAGCCACACACCAGCATATTATTATTTTTTTTTAATCTTATTAGGGGGCTTCCCTGGTGGTGCAGTGGTTGAGAGTCCGCCTGCCGATGCAGGGGACACGGCTTCGTGCCCCGGTCCGGGAAGATCCCACATGCCGCAGAGCGGCTGGGCCCGTGAGCCGTGGCCGCTGAGCCTGCGCGTCCAGAGCCTGTGCTCCGCAACGGGAGAGGCCACAACAGTGAGAGGCCCGCGTAACACCAAAAAAAAAAAAAAAAAAAAATCTTATTAGGGAATCTGAATTACAAAGATCTTGGCCACCAATTGATAATGGAGTCAACCATCTACCTGATATCCTAATATCCTAGTAATTATCCTCAGTTCCTCTCTCACCTCATTTCACTCATGGAAACAAATCCCCAGATCCTATTCGTTTTACTTTGGGAATCTCATATGCAGACTTTCACCCCCATCCCTACAGCCACAGCCTTTGTTCAGACTACCTTCATACCCTGCCTAGTCTATTATAACCGTCTCTTAATTGGTATCTTAACAACAACCTTCCTTCACTACTGTTTACTCTGCACCTCACTGTCAGAGTTATCTTTCAAAATTGTAGATTTTATCAGGCCACTCCCTTGATTAAAAACATGCCATTTACATCATGTACTCCCCAACATGGTGCACTGGGAAGGGCTCATCACATCTGCGGTATTCTTGCCAACAATGCAGAGCCTCAATCTAAACATGAGATAAGCCCAATTGAGGGCCATTTTACAAAACAAATGATCAGTACTTTTCCAAAGTGTCAAGATCATGAAAGGAAAAGAAAGACTGAGGAGCTGTGACAAACTGGAGAAGACAAAGGAGGCATGATGAGTAAATGCAATGCTACATCCTGGATTGGATTCTGGACCAGTGGAAGGACATAAGTGGAAAAACTGATTAAATTCATATAAATTCTGTAGTTAATGCTACCATACCAACTTCTTAGTTTTGATCATTGTACTATGATTAAGCAAGATGTTAACATGAGAGGAAGCTGGGTGGAGAGAATACGAAAACTCTCTGTACCACTCCTGTAACTTTTACAAAATGAAAAATTATTTCAAAAGGTAGATAAAAAAGAGACCAGAGGGACTTCCCTGGTGGTGCAGTGGTTAAGACTGCACGCTCCCAATGCAGGGGGCCGGGGTTCGATCCCTGGTCAGGGAACTAGCTCCCACATGCATGCTGCAACTAAGAGTTCGCATGCCACAACTAAGGAGCCGGTGAGCCACAACTAAGGAGCCTGCCTGCGCAACTAAGGAGCCCATGTGCCACAACTAAGACCCGGCGCAACCAAATAAATAAATATTAAAAAAAAGAAAAAGAGACCAGAAGAAAAATCATATGCTATTACAACAAATTCCAATTAACTATAGAAGCTTAGTAGAGAGGGAGAGAGGGAGAGCTGGAAGGAGGAAAGGGAGAAAGAGAGGCAGAAAGACAGAAAAATGAATGTACGTTTGGCAGGTACCATGGGATAAGACATGAATTTATAAGATCTCCCACTAGTGCCTCACATACACATATAGTATGAGCATCCCACAATGCTAAATGTGGTTCACTCTTTAGAAAATACACCCCCTAAATGCAAGCCAGTTACTTCATCTGGTGCTCAGCTGAAGAAACAGTAATCTGTTCCAACAGTAGAGGAAAAACTGTGCTGATTTATTGAATGTGGCAGAGAAAGCCTCTCAATTTCCCATTGCCCCTCCTTTAGCAATAAAAATCCTGGTTTTTCAGGCCAGACCATTGTCACCCAGCTATAAGAAATTTAAGAGATTATTTATTTGGAGAAGAGTATAATGTGGCAGTGAAAACCAGGGCTCGGTGTCCATCTCATACAGCAGAATCAAATCTAGCTCTGTGACCTCAAGCAAGTTATTATCTATGTTGAGGCTTAGTCACCTTGTTCATAAAATAGAGATAATGATAATGATCAATTTACTTTATAAATTTGCTGTGAAGATTACATTTTTAACCCATGCAAATGCTTTACATTTAACATAGTAATCTGGCACAGAATGTGTGTTCATTAAATATTCATTGTTATTTAAATTTATTTTTATTCATTATTTAAATATTAGTTACTTAGAGAAAATATCTCAAATTTGTAGCAGTGGAAGGTTAGTGACAAGACATTCAAGTATGACTCCAATTGCATGCTCCATCAATCCAGTAATCAATAGTTTTTAAATTAGGAGCTGTTACTCAGCTTTCTTTTTCCATTCTAGACTTTACTCCTTCGGTAATTCTCACAGTCTCTGTATTCTATCCACCAAATCATTGAATCTCTCTAGCTTCCTAAAACGAGGAATCCATCCTCTGATCTAGTGACCAGAGAAGGGAAGCTAGAAGGGAAGATGAATCTCTTTGCCTGAATGCTAATGTGAGTCCCATCCCCTATCAAGAGAGAGCTTTACCTCATGTACTTTTCATCTTTCCTCTTCCCTCTGCCTATGTATAATTAGTACCCCCAACTGAATAGTCCTAATTACTAAGATTATATAAATAAGCTTTTATTTTTTAAACAGCTGACAGTTATGAATAAGAATTTCAGAATTCTTATTTATATGTATATGTGTACCACATCTTCTTTATCCATTCATCCGTTGAAGGACACTTAGGTTGTTTGCATATCTTGGCAATTGTGAATAATGATGCTATGAACATGGGAATGCAGATATCTCTTCGATACCCTGTTTTCATTTCCTTTGGTGGGGGGGAAGTATTTCAGCTGTATTAGGGCACTGTTAAAATTTGCTTAAAAAAAAAAAATACTAGTCTAAAAATTTGTGTTTTCAACCTGAGGGTGAAAATAAGTACATAATTACTAACAAGTAGTGCTGGATTATATAAACTAAATGTGAATTAGGGTATCAATAAGTAAATTTCTTTTATTTTTAATTTAATTTTTAAAAATTTTTATTGGAGTATAGTTGCTTTACAATGTTGTGTTGGTTTCTACTGTACAGCAAAGTGAATCAGCTATATGTATACATATATCACATTTTTTGGATTTCATTCCCATTTAGGTCACCAGTAAATTTCTAATGAGAAAATTTTGTGATTGTAAAAAAACGTCATTTGACAAATCATGACCGTTGGACTTCTTATGCTTATTTTACCATTTAATATTTTTATATGGAATCACATATGATGGTGGAGTTAGGTACCATAATCCTTCAGTACTTACACCCCTTAGCAGTTTATATCCAGGCTACTGAAAGAAATTATAGGCTAAGAGAGCAGGCAGGGGCATTGGGAGAAAGGGAAACCCACTCTCCTTATAAATTTCTATTAGCAATAGTTTTGTAACTCTAGCTACAACCTTTGTCATCCCTTCTGATTCTTCGCTTCATCCCTGTATTCAATTTAGTCTTTTCTTCCTTGGAAAGTAATATCTAGATTTACCTTAATCTCTTCCCTTCAGTATTACTGTCTAGCATAAATCTTTATCATTTCAGGATTATTTGAACAATCTCCTCATCTGGTCTTCCTGACAACAGTTTAGCTACTGGCTCTTGTCTGCTTAATTGTTCTGTAATACTGTTTTTACCATATCACTATATTGCTTCAGAATCTAAAATGAATCTCCACTGCTTAGTGAGTCATTCAGTCTCTTCAGTCTGACTTTTAAAGGTTCTAATAATTTTATACCACCTGAATTATCAAAATTTTCCTCTGTTTCTTAATATGGATTATAGTCAGACTGGTCTTTGCTTTCCTTTCCACCTTGCTCATGCTGTTATTCCCCCACCACGCCAAAGATTGTTATACTTTCCTGTCCAGAATTGATCTTACCTTTTGGTAACATCATTCAGAATTTCCTCTGGGAATCATCAAACTCTTACCTTTGGTCCATAGGTTTGCATGTGGCTGACTCCATAGCCAGCTCTAGGGTGGACATGTGACCCAAGCCCGGCTAATCAGAGGACCATGACCCCTTGGTCACAGCAATCAGTTCAATAAAGAACATATGACCCAGGGCTTCCCTGGTGGCGCAGTGGTTAAGAATCCGCCTGCTAATGCAGGGGACATGGGTTCGAGCCCTGGTCCGGGAAGATCCCACATGCCGCGGAGCAACTAAGCCTGTGCACCACAACTACGGAGCCTGCTCTCTAGAGCCTGCAAGCCACAACTACTGAGCCTGTGTGCCACAACTACTGAGCCTGTGCTCTAGAGCCCGTGAGCCACAACTACTGAAGCCCGCACACCTAGAGCCTGTGCTCCGCAACAAGAGAAGCCACTGCAATGAGCCTGTGCACCACAACAAAGAGTAGCCCCAGCTCGCTGCAACTAGAGAAAGCCCGCGCGCAGCAACAAAGACCCAACTCAGCCAAAAACAAATAAATAAATAACTTTATCAAAAAAACAAAAAACCACATGACCCAAGCTGGCCCAATGTGAGCCTTGCCTGAACCTTCAGCAGGAACTTTTAGAAAAAGTAGTGCTTGACAAAGCCAAGAAACAGCAACTGACAGATTCCTGATGATATAATTGAGCTTCTTGATCTACATATGACTGATCTCTTTGGTAATAAGAAACAATAAATATATATTTTTTCCATTTTGACTTAAACCAATTTGAATTGGTTTGCAAAGAATACTCCCACCTCTTTGCCTCTTCAAGTTGTTTACCCTTTAAAATCTAGCTCTCATGCTACTTTCAAACTGTTCTTCCCTTTCCTTAACTCCCATTATACCTTACTTAATCTACTGCTTTAACACTAAATCATCTCAATTGTTTAATATTTCCTAGTTTTACTTCCCCACTGTACCATAACCTTCTTGAACGCTTGGACCATGAATTACATTTCTCTTGTGTTCACAACACTTAAGAATTTTTTACACTTAAGATGCAGATTGACTGATAAACTATTGGATATGTTATTTTTCTTTAGAAATCAGTGGTTAGAATCTCAAGAATAAATGAAAACTGGGCAAATTGTTGCTAATCAGGGCCTAGCTCTTTGGGTAATTCTGTTCCCACCTTACTGATTTAAAAACAAATATGGCAAGAAAGAAGGGGAAATGATATCAATGAGTGTGTTATAAAGACACATTTTGTACCACCTCCTGAAGATATATTTTGGGGCCTTTGGAGGAGCCCAATAACAGCTCCCCATTTTAAAATGTAGGTTTTATTATTAGTCAGGTATGGTGAGACCAGGAGATCAGGAGACAGATGCCATTGACAAGACAGTTTTTACTTACCGTCTTCAAGAAGAGGGGCATACTTCACCACATAGGGCCATACAGGGAAGCACCAGGATCAATCAGGAGTTGGGGGTGGTCAAGGGGAAAGCGTGGGCAAAAGCGTTTATTGTGGTTTCCACAGTAAAGGCAAGGCAGAGTAAGCATGCTTAGGATTGGCTAGTCTGAATAATTTCAGCAGGCTGTGGGATGTAGGGACTGTCTCCAGTTATCTAGTACCTGGCACTGGGTTGATTAGGGGAGAGGAATATTGACTTGGTGTGTGAGAGTTTGATAAAGAAGGTGGTTGAAGGATGGATGTGGGTTCTGGATTGGTCAGTTTGTATATGAAAGGTTCAGGGGATTTGTTAGCTATTGGACAATTAGCTAGCCCTGAGAGGAGCAGTCTCTCCCCAGTCAGTGAGGCCCCAGGTGGCAGAGCATCAAGAATACGGAAAAAAGGGGGCGGGATGAGGACCTGCACCCTAGATGGCCAGGGACCATGGGCAGTGCCTGGGATCCCCACCTTGAGGGGAATTATTCCTGAGTGGTGCCTTGGGCTTTGCCAGCCTGGATTTATGGGGTGAGCTTCCCTCCTGGAGCCTTGTGAGGATTTAGCCCTCCTTTTTGATTGCGGTTACTTAAAAAACTAAATATTTCATTGCAACCACCTATAAATTGTATTTTACAAATTGCAGAAATGAAGATACAGAGGACTGCCACCCACTGAGCTAGGCATAGACACCAAATATCTTGGTTCCCATTCTTTTGTTTTAGAGGTGCGTGCCTACATGTTTAGGGGTGAAATAATGTGATATCTAGAATTTGCTTCAGAACAATGGAGAGTGGGAGGTACAAAGGAAACGAGATTGGCCATGAGTGATGACTGTTGAAGCTGTGTGGTAGTTCTCATTGCTATTCTCAGTACATGTTAGAAATTTTCCATAATAAAACTTAAAAAAAAAAGAACACAGAAAATAAGAAAATATAGTTACTACACTCCCCTCTTTCCCACCTGGGTTCAGAACAATTGAGCAATAAGACAAAGCAGAGGCAGATGGTAGTCCAAATATCCCCTCTTTTACTGATAAAGCCTACCTTGGAGAATATATCTTTACACGAGAGTCAAATGGGCCTCCTAACTCCATTCGGAATTAGACTTACTAATATAGTCATAGCGGTATTGGACCAGGACAACTTTTCCAGCTGGGAAGGATTTTTTGGCATGAGTAACAGAGAAGAAATTGTGCTTACTATAAGCAAGTTTACTCCCAAGAGGGGCAAAATAAATTAGGCCCGGAGCTGAGTTGAGCACACCCAGTTTATTCCTCCCAAATGTCCCAATCAGATGAGACACCCCACCTTTCCCAGGCAGAGGAGTAGAGAAAGTCAAGGGGTATTGCTTGACTGAACTCCCTTTTCATAGATGGACAGGTCAAGAGTGGGAAAGAAACATTACCTCCCACCAAAAAACATTGATTTTTCTGGAGATTTTAGTAAGATAATGGAATTCTGCCACTTCCCTAGCCATGATTCCAGCTTGTAAGTTTTCATTTCTTCATCTTCATCTATTGGATGGCTCTAATTCTGCAAAAGAAATTCTTCTGTCTTCAGAACTTCAGTTTTCTGCTGTATGACATCATACTCTTATTCTGCCTTTGCCTGAAGGTAAAAAGGCTTTTTTTTTTCTCTCTCTGAAAAGACATTAAATCTGAACATGGACATCACATCCACCACAGATACTTCCTTCTTCCGCAGCCTGATGCCTCCTCCCACTAAGATTTTTTATGTCCATCCAAAATATTACAAGCTTGTTTACAACATATTTTTTTATTAAGTCACACTTTTAGTAAAATGCTGATATAAAACTTTTGGTATAAAATTTTGTAGAAAAATTAGAAAATTCAGTCATGCAAAGTGAAGAAGATAAATAAGCTCATATTCTGCTGGGGAACCAAATATTTTAGTAACTAATTACAAAGGAGTGTGAGGCATTCAGTAACAGAAGGAGAGCTCTGAGATCATAGGGGAAGGAGTGATTCTTTGTGGGTGATAAGGTGAGGGGATGGGTGGGGACTTATCGGACATAACTGGAAAGATTGCCTGTGGCCCACTGGGAAGGATATTATATGTTATATGTTATGTTAAAGAACTTAGACTTTATTCAATAGGCAGTGGAACGTCACTGCGGGATTTGAATCAGAAGAGCAACATAATCAATTCACTATTTTTAAAAAATATTTATTTATTTATTTACTTATTTTTGGCTGCGTCAGGTCTTAGTTGCGGCATGAGGGATCTTTCCTTGCAGCGCACAGGCTCCAGAGCGTGTGGGCTGTGTAGTTGTGGCACGTGGGCTCTCTAGTTGTGGCTTGTGTGCTCAGTAGTTGCGGTGCACAGGTTTAGTTGCCCTGAGGTATGTGGGATCTTAGTTCTCCAACCAGGGATTGAACCTGCGTCCCCTGCATTGGAAGGCAGATTCTTAACCACTGGACCACCAGGGAAGTCCCTACTCAATTCATTTTTGAAAAAGAAAACTATTTATTGAGAAAATATCATTTGAAGTCTCTCATATGCTTGGGGCACTCGCATATGTAAGGGAAATCTGGAGGCTAGCAGATAAGTTAGAAAGCGTTGCAATAGACCAGATTCTTGACCTTGGCCAAGCCCTGCCCCAAATAATTTTTATGTAAGCCTATTTATTAGCAAGTAAAGTATATACCAGGATTCACTTGGCATAGAGCATAGAGTACAATAAAAGAAACTAAAGCCAAACCTTAATTATATATACATATTAAGTTAGTTATGCTTATAGTGTGGGTATATATTAAATCAGAGATGATTTGTTCTTTGAGAGGATTTCTGTCACTCCTACTTTATTTCTTTTTTCTGTTTAAACATGAAGATAAAGGTACTGTTATTTGCCTTCTTAGCAGCAAACTCCCCCCATCCCCACCTAGCTTAGAGTGTTTAGTTTTCTTCTTGACAAGAGAGGCCTGATAGGTTTAGGCCAAAATAAAAATTCTGATTGTATTTCAGGACTATGAAGAAGATATTAATTAGTCTAAGCCTGTCCAGGTAATTCTATATCTTTTGTCTACTGTTAATTTAGAAATGGGAATGTGAAGCACTATGGGAAGTCTGCTGGGTGGCTTCCAGGAAAAGTGTTCCTACTGAAGAAAAGAGACACATATAGGAGGAAACAGGCTTTCTTTGCTGAATTTGTTGTATCTGGGTGTGAGGCCTTGAACTGTGGCAACCATCTTACGATTGTGAGGGATTAAGCTAGCATGCTGAAAATAGCAGAGCCCAAGGATGGAAAGGACTGGGTTGATAATCTGGAGCTGATGTAGCTTGGAACTTCATGTTTTTTTAGATAGTAAATGTCCTTATTATTTAAGCTAGTTTTAGTTGTGTGTTCTGTTCATATCACTGAGAGCAGTCTACCTATATAGGCTCTCAGAGAGAAAGATACTATGAGACATTTATCTATCATCAGTAAAAGGATTCATATGTGTATGTTCTGTGTTGTTTCTAAAGCAGTGCTTTTCAAATTTTAACGTACCTATCAAACACTTGGGGGTATTGTTGTAATGCAAATTCAGTAGGTGAGGCCTGAAATACTGCATTTCTAAGAAGCTCCCGGGATTTGTCCATGTTGCTGGAATAGGGTCCACACCTTTTTTTTTTTTTTTTTTTTTTTTTTTTTTTTTTTTGGGGTATGCGGGCCTCTCTCTGCTGCGGCCTTTCCCGTTGCGGAGGACAGGCTCCCCGCGGCATGTGGGACCCTCCCAGACCGGGGCGCGAACCCGGTTCCCCTGCATCGGCAGGCGGACGCGCAACCACTGCGCCACCAGGGAAGCCCAGGATCCACACCTTTGAGCAGCAAATGTAGACCACAGCTAGAGCTCATTAAATGTTAGATAGATGGGAAACCTCCAAGTGACTGATAGGATTTTTAAAGGGAGAGCCAGGAGTCAGGATGAGGTACAATAGTGACTGCTAATTCAAACAGATTAGCCCAATATTATTCCTCATTAATACTGATAATTTCAGAAAAGGTAAGGGCAGATAGGTGCCAAGGGCAGACAGAAACCAGGACAAGATCTTAAGAGACTGCCTCTGCAGAGAAGAAGGAAGTAGAAAGTGTCTTTCTTACTTGTAGGAGGTGCTCAGACAAAGCACAAATTCTTGGTACTAGCAGGTCTTTTAGATGACTTTTATAGGCCTTTTACCTGAAAATATTGCGGCACTCCCATCTTCACCACCGTAGGTAATTTAAACCACCACCAACAAAATAATCTGTAAAATAAGTGTAAGGAAGTACAAATTTTGATTTTCCTCCACAATGACTACTCTGACACTTTTTTGGGGTGTGGGGAAGTAATAGATATGTTACCCTTCTTAAATTTTTGGTGGGGGTACATTTGCTTGACTGGTACCCTAAACATGCATGGGTATGCCAATAGGGTCGGTTGGCCCTGGATTTCTGGACAGGGAAGCATGGAATAATGTCAGTTCAAATTATTCTTTTAACTTGAAATGTTTCCCAACAACAACAAAAAAATGATTTAGAGCTTAGAGGATGGGAAAACTTATTTGTAGGGCTACTTTAGTACTTCTGGAAAGAAGCAGTGACTCCTAGCAGTATGGTAAATAATCTATGACTTATTTTCCCAAGTTTGAGAATAACTATTGAGAGTATTAAAATAATGTGTACAGAGAGATTGCAACTGGAAGTGGCTCCTGTGATTAAGAATATAAAGATTCTCTAAAGGTAAAAAGAGATCATTTACAGGAGTCATATTTTTAGTTCCACAGTGGAGAGTATGGTCGTTATTTAAAGACAAATTATGGTATTCTCAGCCTAAATCCAGGTATTAGAACAAAGACTACAAAGGCAAAACTAGCTAGTTCTCAGTCAAAGACAGTAAGTACTCATAAAGAGCAGACTTAATAGAGGGATTCCAAGAAGAAAAACTGTAAACCTCAGAATGATGACGATTATAAGGGGACCCTGATATTAAGCTGAGGAAGTCCCTAGCTGCTGTCCCCTTTTTCCATGAGGTGCTTAGATCAATAGCAATTTGAATCTTTGTTGATATAAAAACAAGATATTTAAACATAAAGAGTAAGAAATAGTTTATCTCCATAAACATATTTCTTGAGCAATCTAGTCTCTTGCTTTTCATAAGTAAAGTATACATATCTTTTCTCACCCACCTAGAAGGTCAAATTGCTGTAAATAACAATTATTTGCAAGGTTTCCAAAAGTAAAAGGACTTCATGAAACTGATGTAAGAATAAACAAGATCAACTTCAGCAGAGGCAGTAGATCCAGTGGTTAATAGTATTTGGGGCTTTGTCCACTTGCTTTCAAATCTGGGCTTTACCATGTAGGAGCTGTATGCTTTGATAGCATTACTTAAAGTCTTTAAATTACAGTGGTTTCATCTGTTAAAAAAAAAAAACAGGAATGACGATACTATTTTAAGTACTAAGTTAAAGGCAATGATGTATGTAGTGTTTAGCACAGTGCCTGGCACTTGTAAATTCTTGTACTCAATCCATAAACTGGTTTTAGAAAATCTTCACATGCCAGACACTGTGCTGGATGTTGGGGATATAGTCTTGAACAAAACAGATCAATATATGCATCTCGCCCTCAAAGAACTTAAGAGTCTAGTAGGGAAAGCAACTGGTTAAAAGATAAACCAGGGGCTTCCCTGGTTGACGCAGCGGTTGAGAGTCCGCCTGCCGATGCAGGGGACACGGGTTCGTGCCCCGATTCGGGAAGATCCTACATGCCGCTGAGTGGCTGGGCCCGTGAGCCATGGCCGCTGAGCCTGCGCGTCTGCAGCCTGTGCTCCGTTACGGGAGAGGCCACAACAGTGAGAAGCCCGCGTACCGCAAAAAAAAAAAAAAAAAAAAAGAAAGGTAAACCAACATAATATTTAAGTGCCAACTTTCAGTGAGATATCCACTTGGGGAACATGAGGCGAATAGAAATATACTTATGATTAACAGGTGAATAGGCCTGCTGATTTCTAAGCCTTTATTTATAAACATTTATTCATTATGAAACAACCTTGAGAATAATGAAGGCGTAACTTTGTTGGTAGGACTGGGAAAACTAAGGGACGCTTAGTATGTTTTGTTTATTAATTCTTGGAAGTTAATTGACCTTGGGATGAAAACATTCCCAAACTTTCAGCCCAAAGGGCTCTATTGTTTGGGAAGATTTCTACAGGAGAAACACATTGCAAAGAAGTTAGGAAGAGGAAGTCTTAAGAAAAGTGTTGTTGTTGGTTTTTTAAAAATTTTTATTTATTTATTTTTGGCTGTGTTGGGTCTCCATTTCTGTGCGAGGGCTTTCTTTGGTTGTGGCAAGCGGGGGCTGCTCTTCATCGCGGTGCGCGGGCCTCTCACTATCACGGCCTCTCTTGTTGCGGAGCACAGGCTCCAGAGGCGCAGGCTCAGTAGTTGTGGCACACGAGCCTAGTTGCTCCGCGGCATGTGGGATCTTCCCAGACCAGGACTCGAAACCGTGTCCCCTGAATTAGCAGGCAGATTCTCAACCACTGAGCCACCAGGGAAGCCCCCAAGAAGAGTGTTTTAAAACAAGATAAAAAATGTATTCTGAAGAGAAAACATTTATTAAGCTGATATACTAGGCATTTCTTGCTCTTTATCTCATTTATTTCTCCCAATGGCCCTGTAGGAAGGGTAATATTACATCCATTTTAGAAACAATACAGTCGAGACCTCAAGTAACTTTTTTAAACAGGTCACACTTACTAACTGGCAAAGTGAAAATGAGAAGTCCATGTTTCCACTAGCTTCTAGCTGCCTTTAGCTCAGTGCAAGAGACATAGGAGGCAACCAACACATTTGCTGGAAAGAATGAATGAATAAATGTATTTTAGCTCTGCTATTTATGTGCCCTGGGTAAGACAATTTTGCTGAGTCTGTCTTCATTTCTTTTTTTTTTTTTTTGCGGTACATGGGCCTCTCACTTGTTGTGGCCTCTCCCGTTGCAGAGCACAGGCTCCGGACGCACAGGCTCAGCGGCCATGGTTCACGGGCCCAGCTGCTCCGTGGCATGTGGGATCTTCCCAGACCGGGGCACGAACCCGTGTCCCCTGCATCGGCAGGCGGACTCTCAACCACTGTGCCACCAGGGAAGCCCATGTCTTCATTTCTTTAAGGAATATAACAAGACTTACTTCACAGAGTTGAGGTAAGGAACAAATAAGGTGATACAATAGGGAAAAACAATTAAAATATTCAATGTTAGCATGATATATGTCACAGATTATGACATGTATAATTTGTGTGTGCATATGAAAACAGCATTGGTAACAGTTAACATTATGAGAATTTATACATAACTTCCAAACACCAGACTCTAAGAAAAAAGGTACTGGATAGAAAAGTTGGAAGAATAGGCAAGGAATTGATATATTGTGTCTGGGACGGGGATATTGGCAGTTAGGGACAGCGTAAAGAAACTTTACATTTGTAACCCTTTGCATTTTCCTTTTGAATTTTGAACCATGTATTACTGCATTACTATTCAAAAAATAAATAACTTTAAACTTTATAAAAACATTGTATTAAAATGTAACATTAACACAGAATAACCACAGTACTTTTTTTTAGCATTGCCTTTATTTCAATTATTAATTTAAATTATGAGAATGAAGCCACTTCATTTTCTTTTTTTTTGAGAATTTAAATATTTTATTATATAAAGTTATACCCAAAATTGTGCTTCATTTTTTCACTATATACTTTAACTCAAGGACATTTGTAAAAGCAGTACATTTTAGAAATCGTGAAAGAAATTCCACTAGCTATAGGCTATTTAAATACTGCTTACAGAATGTATTTAAAAAAAAAAACGAGGGAGTATAAATGAACTTTTTTACAAAACAGAAGTAGAGTCACAAAAGTAGAAAACAAACTTATGGTTACCAGGGGATAAGGGGGCAAAGGATAAACTGGGAGACTGGGAGTGACATGTACACACTACTATATATAAAATAGATAACTAATAAGAACCTGCTCTATAGCACAGGGAACTCTACTCAATATTCTGTAATGGCCTATATGGGAAAAGAATCTTTAAAAAAAAGGAGTGCATATGTGTATAACTGATTCACTTTGCTATATACTCGGAACTAACACAACATTGTAAATCAACTATACTCCAATAAAAATTTAAAAAAAAAAGTATTAAAGGAAAGCCAGAACCATATAAACAGCATACACTTAAATAAAAGAGATGAATGCTTAACATACAGAGTAATGTTTTTTTGTTTTTAAATAAATAAATAAATAAATTTATTTATTTTTGGCTGTGTTGGGTCTTTGTTGCTGTGCGTGGGCTTTCTCTAGTTGCAGTGAGCGGGGGCCACTCTTCGTTGCAGTGTGTGGGCTTCTCATTGTGGTGGCTTCTCCTGTTGTGGAGCACGGGCTCTAGGTGCACGGGTTTCAGTAGTTGTGGCACACGGGCTCAGTAGTTGTGGCTTGTGGGCTCTAGAGCGCAGGCTCAGTAGTTGTGGCGCACGGGCTTAGTTGCTCCACAGCATGTGGGATTTTTCCGGACTAGGGCTCGAACCTGTGTCCCCTGCATTGGCAGGTGGATGCTTAACCACTGTGCCACCAGGGAAGCCCCAGAGTAATGTTTTTTATTCACTGATAAACTAAAGGTCCATTTCAAGATGTCTCTCTTGTATACTTCATTTGTTTTATTAGCAAGCAAAGCCCTATAAGGGATGGCTTCATCTAGTCCTCAGACTCGGATCCATCTTCATCTTGACTAATCTGGAAGTAACGAAGTTCGTAAATCTCCTTGTCAGATGCAACCACACGAAGCCCGTCACGAAGATTGTTCTTTTTAAGGTACTTCTTGGTAAGGTATTTCAAATACCTTTTAGAGAACTGTTTCTCAGAAACAACTGATTTTATTCTTGAAGCGTTCAATGTGAACGACATTCCCAAGATTTCCAGTTTTTCCATTCACTTTAACCTTCTCCCGTAGAAACTGTTCAGAATTTCCAGAATCAAAAATTCCATCTTCTACTGGATGAGTAAGGTCCAAATTAAACTTCCAGGTTGATTTCTTAGGCTTCTTGTCTTTCTTCGGCGCCATCCTGAAGGCCCACCGCGCGATCAGAGAGCCACTTCATTTTCAATATGATTATATCTTTTTAACAGAATCCGTGGTCCCTGAGCAAGTTTAATTCTCCTGAATAAAACAATCTTCTTTTACCATTATTTTGAAAGACTATTTTGCTGGATGGTAGATTAAATTGAGTGAAACGAGTTATTTTCTAAGAATAACATCAAATGCAGGTAGGGCAGCGGTTTTATCCACGAGCCCAGAGAGAAATGGGGTGGAAAATGAACGCAGGTAAATAAGAGTTAGTGGTTAAGTCTGACATTGCTATGGGCCACCGTTTGATGTTAGTGCTGCACCGCGTTACGGCTTCTTTGTGCTTTGGTGGTCTTCCAAAGTGCGAGTACAAGCCAGAGTTAGGTTCCTGAATTTTTCCCGATCTGCTGCCATGACCAGTCCAGGGCTTGGGTTAGGGCTTTCGCTGGCCCCTAAACACTGAAAAGATGACAGTGTCCCTCTACATTTATGCAATTAAAAATAGAAATTCACTTAAGAAATTCATTAAAACTTAGGGCGAATGCAAAACCTTCCTTCTAGACTTTCTGAAATAAAAGTTACGATTAAATTAATCAAAGCTGAACTTTTTTTCTGCATTTCTCCTTTGCTAATGTGTTAGTCTTAGTTCAGCGGCCTGTTCCACCACCCAGCACTCACCAGCTCTCAAGCCCGAACCACGCGACTGCTCGCAGGTGCCAAACCCAACCTGCCAGGAATCTCCTCCTTCGCCCCACCCATCTAGCCCTTGCCCCCGCCCACTTCACGCGTTGTCGTGACATCAGCGCGCCGTCGCCAAAGGCCTGCAGCAAATGAGCGCAGGTGGCTGCGGCCCTTCGTCGTACTCTCGAATGCGCAAGCGCGGTCGTTCCGGGTGCTCGGAAGACCTGGCAGAGCCCGGCGCTGATGGAGGCCTGAGGGCGGCGGGGGCGGGGCGCGCCGCGAGCTGGGGGCATGTCCACGGCGGGCGCCGTCTAGAGGAGGGCCGAGCAGCCGCCACCACGCTTTCAGTCGCGGCGAGACGCAAGCGAGCCAGGCCAAGGGCCGCGGCGGCGATGCAGCGACGGCGGCGCCCTCCGCCGCCAGTCTCTCAGCTGCCCGAGGGCTGCGGGGGAGGCGGCGGCAGCCGCGGGGGAGGCGGCGGGAGCGAGGAGGTGGAAGTGCAGTTCTCCGCTGGGCGTTTGGGCTCCGCCGCGGCGGTTTCGGCGGCGGCGGCCACGCGCAGCACAGAGGAAGAGGAGGAGAGGCTCGAGCGCGAGCACTTCTGGAAGATCATTAATGCCTTCCGCTACTACGGGTAAGGAGCCCGTGGCGGACCCCTGCTGAGCCCGTCGGCGCGCCCGCTGCTTGCGGCTGACCGGTCCGCACCGTGGCGCACGCCGCGCTCGCTCTCCGGTCGCCACGCCTCCGGGGCGTCGGAACCGGGCCGCCTGAGCTGACCTCCGCGCCCCCGAGTAATCTCGCACCACCTTAGCCCCTCCCGGCCCTGCACTCCCGCGTGTCTGCCGCGCCGTCTGTTGCTCAGCCTCTTGTCTTCTGATCTCAGGATCAGATTAGCCCACTTGCCTTTCATCCCTCGTTAAAGGTTTGGCTTTGAGGCCGGTGAGGGTGACCGGAAAAGTGCTGTAAGAATTTCAGATAGAAGATGGTGGTGGTAAAATCGTCCAGTGCTGGGCATGATTTGTATGTATTGTCGCTGTCCTGCAAACTGAACAGACGGAGAGCCCAAGTTCACCTACACGTGGGATGCCGTAGGATGTTTTTTTCTCAAACTGTTGTTAGCTCTTGTGAGAGCAGCATTAAGATTTCCGCCCCTCACAACCCCCGCCTCCCGCCCTTGGCGCTGCGAAAGCACAGCACTTTTGTGGTGAGCGACTGAATGATGCTCAGTGTCTCTAACTGGTAGGTGAAATTAAGGTCGGAGATGGTCCGCATGTTCTAAAATTTGCAGATTTTTAAGGGGGAAATGAGGGAAAGCACTGTAGGAGCCGCTTTTATGATTTTTTCTGCAAATTTTTATCGAATTCTCACTGTGGGTTGGGCACAGTGGTAGGACTTTTAAACTTCCTTTCATTTTTCTTGTAGATAAATCGTAAAGTAGCTTAGTCACAAATTATAATTCCAAGATCTGAAAGGGACTTAAAAACAATTGGATTTTCAATTAAAGAAAGCACTTTTTATTCGTGTGAGAGATGAGTACACCGACGGCGATGTTCTGAGTCTGCAGTTGGAATCAGATAGATGTGACCTCCTACTGAAGTAAAACTGTTCCCTTAGATGGGCTCCTGCTGTGCTTTATGCAAATTTTTAAATATTGCTTGACTGACCTCCTCAAGGGCAGGGACTGAGCCTTATTTATTTTTATGTTGCCAGTGCTTGGCATGTTGTTGAAGCTCTATTTTTAACAAATAAGACAAGTAGTAACAAAGAAGTACATTTGTCATTCCCAAATAGTTTGTCAATTTGTGACTGATGGTTAAACTAGTTTGTTACTATTCTGAATTTTAAAACTTGCTTAATGAAAGCTTAAAGTTACTTTAGACTCTGATTAAATTTGTGACATGAATTTTTGAAGTTGAGAGATCTTGATGATGATGATCTTAATTTACTAATTAAACTCGGGCATAGGAACCATGGATTGCATTCCTTATGGAGCTCAAAAGGGAATTAGTAACATGGGGATTTGATTTAGTATCAACGGAGTGAGGAAGGCAGACAACTGGAGCATTGAACTTGTTACAAGTATTGTGTCTGGAAGAACCATACAGCGAGGGGAAGAAGCTGACATTAGATAGCCAAAAGTGTTAGCTGCAGAGAAGTCTGGTATATTTCACTGTTGAAAAATGTAGAAAGAATACTGGGAAATGTCTTGGGACTATTGTGGATTCAGTTAAAATGTGTGTTTGTACACAGTTCTAATATATTGAGACTAATTTAGAATTGATATTTATGATTGGGTATCAGCTGGGCCTTTTTGTGGGGGACGGCAGGGGGTTTTGACCTGAAACTAGGACCTAAGTGTGGCCATACAGAAAAGGGCACTGTGTGCATGTTCTGGTGGTTGTGATACAATTTCCTATACTCTCCTCCCTCTTCTTTACCAGTTCAGTGTGGGACTGAGGAAAATTTCATTTTTAACAACAGTCCTTTTAATTTGCATGTACTCTCTTAATGAAAACATTGAAATCCCTGTACTGAAAATAGTATATGTTTAGGGGTATGGGAAGGATTGTGTAGCAGAAAACACTGGATTATTACGTTCCAACATTTTATAATCTTCTAGACCTGTACTGTCCAATACCATAGCCACTAATCACATCTGGCTGCATTTAAGCTTAAATTACTTAAAATTTAATAAAATTAAAAATTCTTTTCCTCAGTCTCACTAGCTACATTTCAGGTACTCAGTAGCCACATGTGGCTGTTGTCTGCTGTATTGGACAGTACAGATGTAAGCCTTTCTATCATTGTAGTAAGTTCTTATGGACAATTCTATTCTAGACCTTTAGCAGATACTTCCAGATTTCAGACAGTTTGGTTTTACTACTCACTGCCTTTTTGTCAGTATATAGGAGATTTAGATAAAGGTCATAAGGCAATAAATGTCTTTTGATTAATATTTTCTCCTTCCAAGAGAAAAATAAATATCATATATTAACGCATATATGTGGAACCTAGAAAAATGGTACAGATGAACCGGTTTGCAGGGCAGAAATAGAGACACAGATGCAGAGAACAAACGTATGGACACCAAGAGGGGGAAGCAGCAGGAGGGAGGGGTGGTAGGAGGGAGGGGTGGTGGGGGGATGAGTTGGGAGATTGGGATTGACATGTATACACTAATATGTATAAAATGGATAACTAATAAGAACCTGCTGTATAAAAAAATAAATAAAATAAAATTCCAAAAAAAAAATTCTCTTTCCAGTGGCTTCCAGTTCTGTACTTTCTACAGATTTTGCTTAGATGACATATTCTGACTGAGGTAAAAATGATTATAGCATTGTACTGAATAGCAAAAAATGTTAGCCTTAAAATACTGCTCTTGTTATGAATGGAGATACCTACTCACAGAGGAAATATTACATTTGAAATATCAAACATCGTCAGAAATGTCCTACTTTTAGAAATAGCAGTTAGGTAAGATCTTAAAAACTGAGATGTAGAGCTCATTTTTACAGGTGAGGGGATATAAAGAGGTGGGCACCTTGCCTAGGGTTATACAACCAAATTGTGGTAGAGTCTGGCCTGAAATCCAAAGTCGTTAACTAAAAATTTACCCTGCATTAGTAAGCAGTGGTACTAGTAAGACAATTTTAACCTTGGGTATTTAATAAATATTTTAAATGGATTGAAACAGACTCTCCTCTGAAAAGGTATGCTTCCGTGTTTGGAATTCTAGAATAGTTCAACAGGTGTAGAGGAATGGGTCTATGACCTTAGCCCTTGGCTAGATCCAGCATTGAACCCACTTTGAGTCAGAGTTGGGGTCACTGCTGAGATCAGCCTTCTAGAGAGAGCTGGAGGTAGGGATACCCTTGAGGAAATATGGCTGCTGACTCTGTTCTCTTCGGTGCCCAAGGATGTCGCCTCTTAATGCTGACGGAGTTCAGAACTAAGGAGAGTCTGAAGGTTGTAAAACATTCCTTTAAATCAAGGTTGGCAAACTTTCTTTAAAGAGCCAGGCAATGAACATTTTAAGCTCTGAGAGCTAGGTGGTCTCTGTTAAAACTGTTCAACTGTACGCTTGTGTGAAAGCAACCACAGGCAGTATGCGAAGGAATGAGCATAGCTGTGTTCCAGTAGAACTCTTTACAGAAACAGACAAGTAGCCAGGAGGTCATAACTTGCCCACCACTGTCTTTAAACACATTGATAATGTAAGCATTTACAGAATAGTGAAATTAGCCCCAGTTTTAATCGTATAGTAAGGATTGGACTCTTCTCAACTTTGATAAGACCTCACTTATTTCAAGAGAGTATGTAGATGTATGTTATGGACAGCTTTGCATACCATTAAGTAACCAAGGGTTAAGGGATATGCTGCATCTCATCCTGCTCTGTGTAGTTACATCACTTTCTTTGTTGTTTTTTGTTTTGTTTTGGTTTTTTGTTGTTGTTTTTGGCTGCGTTGGGTCTTCCTTACTGTGTGCGGTCTTTCTCTGGGTGCGGCGAGCGGGGGCTACCCTTCATTGCGGTGCGCAGGCTTCTCATTGCGGTGGCTTCTCTTATTGAGGAGCATGGGCTCTAGGTGCGAGGGCTTCAGTAGTCGCACGCCGGCTCAGTGGTTGTGTCTCGCAGGCTCTAGAGCGCAGGCTCAGTAGTTGTGGCACACGGTCTTAATTGCTTCGCGGCATGTGGGTGGGATCTTCCCGGACCAGGGATCAAACCCGTGTCCCCTGCACTGGCCATCGGACTCTTTAAGCACTGCGCCACCAGGGAAGCCCCATTACATCACTTTTATATGGAATTAACAGAACTTTTATATGGATTGGCTTTTCTGACCAGTCCATAACTTACTCAACTCCCCTGCACTTACGGAAATAAGTAGTCTCCAAGGAGAACTAGAAGTGGTGCCGAGGGAGCATAACTGAACATTTATTGATTGCTTTTTACATATGCTGAAATATGGAGTTTAAATAGTGACAAAGATGAGTTTTGCATCTTACTATTTTTTTTTTTTTTTGCGGTACGCGGGCCTCTCACTGTTGTGGCCTCTCCCGTTGCGGAGCACAGGCTCCGGACGCGCAGGCTTTAAAGAGCCAGGCAATGAACATTTTAAGCTCTGAGAGCTAGGTGGTCTCTGTTAAAACTGTTCAACTGTACGCTTGTGTGAAAGCAACCACAGGCAGTATGCGAAGGAATGAGCATAGCTGTGTTCCAGTAGAACTCTTTACAGAAACAGACAAGTAGCCAGGAGGTCATAACTTGCCCACCACTGTCTTTAAACACATTGATAATGTAAGCATTTACAGAATAGTGAAATTAGCCCCAGTTTTAATCGTATAGTAAGGATTGGACTCTTCTCAACTTTGATAAGACCTCACTTATTTCAAGAGAGTATGTAGATGTATGTTATGGACAGCTTTGCATACCATTAAGTAACCAAGGGTTAAGGGATATGCTGCATCTCATCCTGCTCTGTGTAGTTACATCACTTTCTTTGTTGTTTTTTGTTTTGTTTTGGTTTTTTGTTGTTGTTTTTGGCTGCGTTGGGTCTTCCTTACTGTGTGCGGTCTTTCTCTGGGTGCGGCGAGCGGGGGCTACCCTTCATTGCGGTGCGCAGGCTTCTCATTGCGGTGGCTTCTCTTATTGAGGAGCATGGGCTCTAGGTGCGAGGGCTTCAGTAGTCGCACGCCGGCTCAGTGGTTGTGTCTCGCAGGCTCTAGAGCGCAGGCTCAGTAGTTGTGGCACACGGTCTTAATTGCTTCGCGGCATGTGGGTGGGATCTTCCCGGACCAGGGATCAAACCCGTGTCCCCTGCACTGGCCATCGGACTCTTTAAGCACTGCGCCACCAGGGAAGCCCCATTACATCACTTTTATATGGAATTAACAGAACTTTTATATGGATTGGCTTTTCTGACCAGTCCATAACTTACTCAACTCCCCTGCACTTACGGAAATAAGTAGTCTCCAAGGAGAACTAGAAGTGGTGCCGAGGGAGCATAACTGAACATTTATTGATTGCTTTTTACATATGCTGAAATATGGAGTTTAAATAGTGACAAAGATGAGTTTTGCATCTTACTATTTTTTTTTTTTTTTGCGGTACGCGGGCCTCTCACTGTTGTGGCCTCTCCCGTTGCGGAGCACAGGCTCCGGACGCGCAGGCTCAGCGGCCATGGCTCACGGGCCCAGCCGCTCCACGGCATGTGGGATCCTCCCGGACCGGGGCATGAACCCGTGTCCCTTGCATCGGCAGGCGGACTCTCAACCACTGCGCCACCAGGGAAGCCCGAGTTTTGCATGTTAGAAGAATTTATCTGATTGGAGGTGGGAGGAGGTTAGGTTGGGGAAAGCATGTTTAGGTAGCAGGCCTCTCAGTTTATCTTTGGGAGACATAGTGAGGGCCCGAGGTAAAGCATTGGAGGAGGGAGAATAGGTAGATAGTTTTATGAAGTAGAATCAAAAGGATTTCAGGCTTCTTGATTGTGTGTGCTATGAGAAGAGGCATTTTAGGATGACTCATTAATTTCTGACTTGAGTGGATGTGTGGTGTACCATTCATCCACGTCAGCCATGTAGGAAGATGTGCAAGTTTTCTGGGTGGGACGTGTGCTAAATTCAGTTTGGAAATACTGGGTTTTGAGGCGTGGTGAGAGGGAGCTGGTGGGGTATCCAGTGCCCAGGAATTCTAGGCAAGGATTACTGTGAGACTACTTAACCTGTTGACAGTAAATTGTAAACTGTTGCAACTCTGCTGTTTGCCCACTTTAAGTAGTTACTTAGTGTCATACTCTACTGATAGGAATGTGAATTGGTAAAATCTTTCTGAAAATCAATTTGTATCAAGAGCTTTAAAAATACTTATCTTTTATGATCTGGTAATTCTTTTGGGAATTTGTGGTAATTTTTTTTTTTTTTTCTAAAATGTAGACAGATTTTGAACACAAAATTTCACTGTATAGACAAATGAACGTATCTAGATGCCCAATGTTTGGGAAATAGCTAAGTAAATTTTGGTTGCCTAAGATGGGATGATGATGAGGAGCCCTTATAGTCATTTGTCATATAGTCATTTGAGAACTTGTTTTCTGACCTGGGAAAATTCTTTCGATAAGGATGAAGAATTACAAGTGTTTCTAAAACTTTAATGTGCATGTGAAGCATTTGGTGATCTTGTTAAAAGGCAGATTACATTTCAGTAGGTCTTGCATGGCACCAGAGATTCTCCATTCCTAACCACTTCCAAGTGATCTGCTGTGGTCTGTACCGCATTTTGACTAGAAAGGTGTTAGATGACTTTGTCTTAAACAACAACAATAAAACAGAGAAATATGCCAGAAAGTTAGAAGTGGTTGCCTCTAGAAGAGGAATTATTAGGAACTGTTTTCCTCCTGAATACTTTTACTTTTCTTCCTTTTTCGTATTTTCACTGTGTACACATTAGTTATATAAATTAGGTATACCTCCTATATTTGAGCATTGACTATGATTTAGGCACTGGGCTAAGTGTATTGTGTGCTTTATTTTGTTACACTTTCAATGAAATCCATTAAGTAGGCAGAGGAGTATAATGGTGTCTACCTCGTGGGGTTTTATGGAGATTTTTCAGAATAATTCATTTTAAGTGACTTGGTTTAGTGCCTTATTAAATTATTATTAAATTATTATTATTAGATTATTAAATCTCAATGAATCATAGCTTCTGTCATCATCATCATTGTTATGTATTTCCTTGTTTTGGTATATGAGACAGTTGAGCCACAGGGATAGGAAATAACTTGCCAAGGGTCACATAGCGAATAGGTAGCATAACCTCGGTTTCAATCACATTATCCCTAACCACCCCCAGAATACCACCACACACAATCTTCTAAAATGTGACCAGGTTTGTGCTTCAGTTTTGTCAAGTTTCTTCAGAACCTCTTTAAATATGACTGTTCAGAAATTATACAGTAATTTGACATACGATAAAATGACAGAATTATTTGGATAAATAGAGAGACTCAGGCAACCAAATGAAAAAGAATATTTTTCATTTCCATTTAATATTGAGTAAATGCTAAAGAACATTTAAAAGAAGCATATGCATTTATGTATTTGTTTATTTGTATATGTAAAATGTAAAGAATGATTTAGTGAACACCTACCACCCAGTTTACAAAAAGAACATTATCGTATCCTTGTCCCCTCATAGGACATCATTTTCCTGCATTTTCATTTCCTTGCTTTCTCTACATATGTAGTTTCTCTACATATGTTTAGTTCCTACAATATATTGCTTATTTTTATATAAGATGGAATTGTACATTATTTTTCTGCAACTTGCTTTTGTCAACAAATATTTTGTTTCTGAGTTTTATCCATATTATTGTGTGTAGCTGTATTTATTAACTGTATTCTGTGTATAACTATACTGTATTTTCTTCATTCAGTCTACTGGTGATAGACTTTTTGGGTTGTTTCCAGATTTTTTTCTTGTAATTTCTTACAGTCCCGTGATGAGACTTATTCATGTGTCATGTGCCCATTTGCAAGAGTTTCTTGAGTATGTGTCTAGGTGTATGATTGCTTGGTCATAGGGAGTCTGCATATTAAGCTTTACTAGGTAATGCTAAATTTTCTGAAGTGGTTGTACTAATTTATGCACCCACCATCAATCAGTATATAAATATTCTAAATCTTCCGCACTTTTACCAATATTTCATATAGTCAGGCTTTAAAATTTTGCCCAGGGCTTCCCTGGTGGCGCAGTGGTTGAGAGTCCGCCTGCCGATGCAGGGCACACGGGTTCGTGCCCAGGTCCGGGAAGATCCCACATGCTGCGGAGTGGCTGGGCCCGTGAGCCGTGGCCGATGGGCCTGCGCGTCCGGAGCCTGTGCTCCGCAATGGGAGAGGCCACAACAGTGACAGGCCCGCATACCAAAAAAAAAAAAAAAAAAAAAAATTTCCCATCTGATTGATGTAAAATGATGGGCCAGCGCGTCCGGAGCCTGTGCTCCGCAAGGGGAGAGGCCACAACAGTGACAGGCCCGCATACCAAAAAAAAAAAAAAAAAAAAAAATTTTCCCATCTGATTGATGTAAAATGACATTTCATTTTGAATATAATATTTAACTTTTAAAAATGATGTTCTTTTTAGGTTTTATTTTTTTTTAAAGTCCTCAAAGTGACCTTTAGAGTTATCTGGAAACTTTTAGAATACAAAATATGAATATCTTCATGTAAAAACCTATAGAATTTCAGTTTTTCATTTGTTTACTACTTTTGTAGTATATAAGATCTTTTACAATATTAAAAAAAATTCAACTTGGTTGGCTCTTAATAATTTCAAAACACATTTTATATATATTCTAAAGTAATTTCAGAGCAGCATTCTGCTACTTGATGGAGAAATCTAAAATTTCTAAAATCAAAGCTGTTTTGCTGAAAATTTTAATTTTGGAAATTGAAATCATAAAAATAAACATGTTGTGCGTTAATCCTCTTTACGTTTCCTTTTTTCTCCCTTCTAACTGGTGCAGGTGTTTTAACTATTTGTCTTTTGCTTGGTTGCTTAGAGAGTTTGTAATAAGATGAAAATATACAAAACCTCATAAATTGATATCCTTTAAGAAACCAAAAGATTGAAAATGGCTGGACAGTATCCAACATTTTAAGGAAATAATTGTACAGGAAGACAAACTTAAAATAAGATTGGGCTCTGGTGAGAATTCTTTGCCAATTTAAAAAACACCTTTTATGTTTTAGCACCAGTATGCATGAGCGAGTGCACCGAACAGAAAGACAATTTCGATCACTCCCAGCTAATCAGCAGAAACTACTTCCGCAGTTTCTTCTTCACTTGGACAAGATCCGGAAATGTGTTGATCATAATCAAGAAATACTACTCACCATTGTGAATGATTGCATACATATGTTTGAAAATAAAGAATATGGAGAAGATGTATGTGCAAGTTTGTTCTATTTGTTTTTAATTTAGGGTTTGACTTCTATATTTTGAGATCTTTATCTTCCTGGATTTCATTTTTATGAAATGAAAGAGTCATTGGCTCTACTTAGAGAATGTTTTCACTTGTATGTTCAGTCATTTTATTAGGCTTAATAGAACAGTATGCCAGAAACTGGATTTGTTAACTGATTTTTTTCCCCTAAAAGTACTAAGATAATTGTGGGCATTTTGATACACTTTTCACATAGTGTTCTGCCTATTGTGGCATATGGAGTTAGTGACTTACATTTTTATCAACAACTTTCCTAGCTGTGTGAAATTAATTTCCCTTGCTAAACATTATCTTCAGAATCTTGCATCTATTGATATTCATCTTTTACTCTAAAAGATTATTTTCACTTATAAATCTCAAGGGACTGGAAGTAATAGAAACTGAAGTCCTGTTTTTGTATCCACAGGATAGATACAGTTGGGCCACTCCAGTATGAGCCTTTCCATGCTGCCCCATCAATGACCTGGAGGGACTGTCTTTCCTCTCTTAGACGGAGAGAATGTTTGGTCTTCATAGCAGCTCAGTTCTGGTCCTCTCCTGAGTAAAGACTGCTTAATTATATGGTGGTTTCATGATTAATGGACCATACTGTATTGAGGGTAGAAGTGAGACCACCAAACTCTTTTCATTTAGAATCTCAGGCTGCACTTGAACCCCGGTCGAGTTGAAAGGCTAGTGACTCACCCTCTAAACCATCTATAAAGCCCCTTAGTAGCATGTTTATTTAATCATAGTCAAGATTGATTACTTTCTGAGAAACTAATTGATTTCTGTTTTTTAAACAGGAGAATGGAAAGATTATGCCAGCATCTACATTTGACATGGATAAGTTAAAATCCACATTGAAACAGTTTGTGAGAGACTGGAGTGAAACTGGGAAAGCAGAAAGGGATGCCTGCTACCAGCCAATCATTAAAGAAATTGTAAAAAATTTTCCAAAAGAGAGATGGTAAATAGTATCTTGTTTTTTAACCAGTTTCTTTAAGACATGTAAGCGCTGAGTTTCTCTAAGAGACATTTCACAGTGTTGATTCATTTTTACAAGTTGCTGTGTGCCTGTATTTTTTCATGTGTGGGTGTATGCTGTTATATTTGTTCTTGGGTACTTTGTCTGTGTGAGATTGCAGTTAGTGTTTTGAATAATTATTGCTCTAGCACTATGGGAAATTACTCTATCTAGAAATTACATAATGAGAAGATTAGATTGAATGTTCATTATCAGCGACGTCTTTTTTTATATAATTTGCTTTATAGCAGAGCAAAAAGCTGCAAACTATTTTAATTTTCCTCATTATGGCATATTTGTAAACAAGTGAGGGACCTATAGCTCACAGAAGAGATTCTTAACTTTTTTATGCCATGAAAACCTTGAGCAGTCTGAAGCTCATAATTTTCTTTTTCAGAATAACATTTATAAGTGAATAAAATAACATACATAGGATTACAAAGAAACCAGTTATTTTGAAATATACTTATAAAAATACTTAAAAAGCAAATATTATGTAACCTGCTTTTTATCATGTATCACATTAAACAAAAGTCTTGCAGGAAGTGTTAATGTACTTTGAAAATAACTGAACGGTATATGCTATTTTGAGAATCTCAACAGCTAATGTGAAGTGAAAATATATATGATTTCTATTGGTGATACAGTTACAGGTACTCCTAAAACTACTATTGTTTGTTGTCTACATTCATAATTAACAAAAAAATAATCAGTTAAAGGTTAATGAAATGAAAATGTAATTTTTTTCCACCCCCTTATAGGTACAGTGAATTCTGTCTGTAGATCTCTTTGGTCCATGGATCCCAGGTTAGGAACCTGACTTACAGGTTATATATTTAAAGAGGACCACTGGGTGGAGTTCCGTCTATTATTTAAAAGGATCATTGTAGAGAGGGAGGCTCCTTTTCCTCATCTTCTTCCCCTCCTCATTGACTGACATCTTTAAGTTTGGATGTATCCATCCAGAAATTTCCGTACATATGTGTGTGTCCCTTCTCTCCCTCTCTTTTTTGAAAACTTTTAATCTTGAAATAACTTCAAAATTACAGATAAATTGTATGAATTGTACAAAGAGCTCCCATATATTTTTTTTTACCTAAATTCACCAATTCTTAGCATTGTACATTTGCTTTTTTATTTCCTTTCCTACTTCCTTTCCTTCCTCCTTCCCTCCTTTATGTGTTAGTCTACAGCCGTACATATACACGATTATTATTTAAACTATTTGAGAGATCAGTTTCCATATATCATGCTTTTTCACTGCTTAATACTTGAGTTTTTTTTCTTAAGAACAATGATACTCTCTTACGTAAGCATACAGTGCATTTACCAGATTGAGGAAATTTAAACTTGATTACTGCTTTCTAATCAATGGTCTATATTTAAGTTTCATAAATTATCCTAATAATGTCCTTTATGACACTTATTTTTCTGTACAGTCTAGGATCCAATCCAGGATATTGTGTTATGTTTAATTCTAATGTCTTTAATCTGGAACAGTTCCTAGGCCTTTTTTTGACTTTCATGACATTAACATTTTTGAAGAATACAAGTAAGTTATTTTATAGACTCTTCCTCAGTTTGACATTGTCTGATGTTTCTTCATGATTAGATCTAGATTATATGTCCTCTCTCAAAATAATAGATAATTGATGTTGTATCCTGTTCAGGATATCACCTTCAGAGACATGCAAAGTCTGTTAGCCCATCATTGATGATTCTAATCAAGATGTTATTTGGTTTTCCCACTGTTTAGTTACTGTTTCTCTTCTTTTTAAATAATTAATTAATTAATTAATTAATTAATTAATTAATTAATTAATTAATTAATTAATTAATTAATTAATTAATTAATTTCACCGCGTTGGGTCTTCGTTGCTGAGCGCGGGCTTTCTCTAGTTGCAGCGAGCAGGGGCTACTCTTCGTTGTGGTGCACGGGCTTCTCACTGTGGTGGCTTCTCTCGTTGCAGAGCACGGGCTCTAGGCACGTGGGCTTCAGTAGTTGTGGCTCACGGGCTCTAGAGCGCAGGCTCAGTAGTTGTGGTGTGTGGGCTTAGTTGCTCCTCGGCATGTGGGATCTCCCTGGACCAGGGCTCGAACTCGTGTCCCCTGCATTGGCAGGTGATTCTCAACCACTGAGCCACCAGGGAAGTCCACTGTTTCTCTTCTTGCAACCAATAAGCAATTTCTGAGCAGACACTTTGACACCATGCAATTAATATCCTGCTCCTTCTCAAACCTTCTGCCTCCTAGAATTGTCATCCATTGAATTACGTGAACTAACCTGTGCTATGATGGTTGTGGAATGGTGATTTTCTAACTCTACAATTATCAGTCAGCATTCTGCTCTAACTGTCTATTACAGGAAAGAGTCATGGCTCCTATTTTATTCAATAGGTTATAATCCATTACCATTTAAAAAAAAATTTTCTTTTTCAAATTTCCTCAGGTTTGGCCAGCAGGAGTTCAGTCAGTTGGTGCCTATGTCCTTTTGGCATGGCATGCCTCAGTCATTTTTTTGAGCACTTCCTTACTTTCTGACATAAGATATTTCAGTCCCATCTTGTATCTTCACTACTTCAGTCCTGAAATTGAGTGTTTTTGCAAGGACCTGGTTCCTTTTAATGTGGAATGGTGGGTCGAAACCAAGATCTGGCACTAGGCATGTTCACTGTTCCTAAGATGTCATTGCTTATGGGCCTTTCAGTGAACAGAACACACACACACACCAAACACAAGAAATAATGAGTTCATACTGATATCTTCAATTCTATTCCAACTCCATTGGGTTCCTCCCTTGGCTTCCCCCATTCTTTAAATCTGTCTGTCTTTTTCCACAGTGAAAACCCTGGCTTCTGACAACATCAGTATATTTGCTCATTCACTCAGTCCTACAATACACACAAAATTGTTTCAGAGTTGCTACCTCCATACCATAGGAAAAACAAAACTACCCAAAAAGTTCAGGATTTGCTAGCAATTAAGTATTTTCCCCCTAAATTAAGGGTTTTTAATAAAAATATTGTTCACAGTTTACTCAAATTAGCTCCCCTTCAGCCTTCGCAATCTTACTGTGGTTATATTTTTTATGTGAAATTCAGTATACTTATTTATTTGTTTCTGTTTTCTTTCAGTTTTAGGGTTGTGTGTCCCTGCCCCCTACCCCATTCTTGTTGATTTTTTATTTTTTTGATTTGTGGACTAATCATCTCAACAAAACTATATAAAAAAGTGATATTCAGAAAAAATGTCATTCCTTCCCTTTTTTTTTCGATACTCCATCTCACCCCCACTCTGCCATGTAGGTTATCAATATTATTGATTTCTCATGATTTCTCATGATTTCTCATTTCTTGTGTTTTTCTGTTTTTTTTAATAACATATTTATTTATAAATTTATTTTATTTTTGGCTGCATTGGGTCTTCATTGCTTTGCGTGGGCTTTCTCTAGTTGCTGTGAGCAACTATTCTTGGTTGCGGTGTGTGGGGTTCTCACTGTGGTGGCTCCTCTTGTTGCAGAGCACAGGCTCTAGGCACGCGGGCTTCAGTAGTTGTGGCACGCAGGCTCAGTAGTTGTGGCTCGTGGGCTCTGGAGCACAGGCTCAGTAGTTGTGGCACAAAGGCTTAGTTGCTCGGCGACATGTGGGATCTTCCCGGACCAGGGCTCAAACCCGTGTCCCCTGCATTGGCATGCGGACTCTCAACCACTGTGCCACCGGGGAAGCCCCTGCTTTTTTTTTATGGAAGTAAGCAGATAAGTATTTTTTTCTTTTTAAGTGCTCCCTTTTTCATACACAAAATGGAACATACTATATATTTTATTTTGCACTTTCCTTTTTCCACTTAATCCTTGATTAGCTCTGTATCAGTTCATGGAAAGCTTACTCAATCTTTTTTTTTTTTTTAAACAGTTTCAGAATACTTCAACCAGTCTCTTATATTTGGTTATTTAAGTAAAGTAGCTGGCAGTATCTTGCAATTATAATGCTACAGTTAATAACCTTGTGCATGTATATTTTTGTATTTTTGGAGATGTATCTTTAGTGTAAATTCTTAGATGTGGGATTGCTGCATCTGAAAGGTAAATGTATATTGATTGCTGTGCAACAGAATACCATAAATTTAACTGCTTAGAACAACACATATTTATTATTTCATAGTTTCTGTGGGTCAGAAGTCTGGGCATGGCTTCAGTGAGTTCTCTGTATAGGATCTATAAGGCTGTAATCAAGATGTCTGCTGGGCTGTGTTCTCATCTAGAGGCTTGACTGTAGAAGCATTGACTTCCAAGCTCACTCAGGTTGTTGGCAGGATTTGTTTCATCGTGGTTGTAGGCCCTGGCTCTAGTTGACTGAGGGCTAGAAGCCTACCTCAGCTCCTGGAGGCCTCTCACAGTCCCTTGTCTTGTGGGCTTTCACAAATAGCTACTTAACTTCATCAAGCCAGCAAGGAAAGTCTCTAGAGCCAGCAGGCTCTGGTACATTATAGAAGACTCAGTGGAGTCTTTTCTAATGTAACACAATCACAGGAGTGACATCTGTTGGTTAGAAGCAAGTCATAGGTCCGGGGCACACTCAAAGGAAGACGATTATAAAAAGGCGTGAACACCAGGAGGTGGGGACCACTTTAGAGTCTGTCTGCCACAATTATTGCCACATATCACTATAAGGGTTGTATTGTTTTACCTTCTACCAGCAATATATGAACGTGCCTGTTTACTCACAGCCTTGCCAAATATATTGTATTATTAAGCTTTTGAACTTTTGCCAGTCTAATAGATGGGAAATTGTATCTTGGCTTAGTTTTATTTATTTATTTATTTTTAATTTATTTATTTTATTTATTTATTTTTGGCTGCGTTGGGTCTTTGTTGCCAGCAGGCTTTCTCTAGTTGCGGTGAGCAGGGGCCACTCTTCCTTGCGGTGTGCAGGCTTCTCATCGCAGTGGCTTCTCTTGTTGCAGAGCACAGGTTCTAGGTGTACGGGCTCAGTAGTTGTGGCATGGGGCCTTCAGTAGTTGTGGCTCTCGGGCTCTAGAGTACAGGCTCAGTAGTTGTGACGCACAGGCTTAGTTGCTCCGCGGCTGTGGGATCTTCCCGGACTAGGGCTCAAACCCGTGTCCCCTGCATTAGCAGGTGGATTCTTAACCACTGTGCCACCAGGGAAGCCCCAAAAGTAACCATGTTAAAGGAAACAATTCAGTGGCATTAAGTACATTCACAGTATTGTGCATCCATCATCTCTGTATACTTCTAAAACATTTTGATCAACCCAGGATAAATCCCATACCCATTAAACAGTTACTCGCCGTTCTCTTCACCCCATTCCCCACCTTTGTCAGCAGTGTGACTAGATCTGGTTTTCTTTGTGTTTCTCCCACTTGAGGTTGGCTTTGCTTTGGGGGGATTTGAGTAGATATATATCACCGAATCAATAATTCTTTGCTCTTACCTCTTCACATGTTTCTCCTACCTTTTTCTCTATTTCTTTCTCTTATGGGATGCCAGTTACATATATATTAAACTGTTTGCTATTGTCTCTCAGTTTTCAGATGGCTCTTTTTCTACACTGCCCCTCCCTGTTAACTTGTTTTATATTTTAGTTTGGATAATTTCTATTGACTTTACTTGAACTTCACTGATTCTTTATTATGCCAGTCTGTTGATAAGCCCATTGAAAGACTTAAAATCATCTGTTTTATTTAGTGAGCCTTTGACGTGTAATGGATGCTGATCCACCTTGTTTGAATTCTTTTATGTTTGTGTGCCATGTAGATTGTCTTTAGCTGAATAAGTATGAAAATCACCCAGTGTATTTCTGCTTGTGACCAGTAGTTTTTTGGCATGCTGTGCTGTAATTATGTTCTGAACACACAGTTGAAGGGATAATAGATTCGTTGTATACTTTTGATTTTTTTTAATCACTTAAAGGTTTCATAATTTTTATTCCATTGTTGATGAAATCATGACACTACTGATGTTCAATTCTATAAATATTTTTTCAGTCAAGTGTATAGTGTTCTGGGTGTGAGACCCAGAAATAGCTCAGTAAGCGAGTAACTTTGGACGCCCCACAATTGAATTTATCATTATTTCAGCCATGTTGTCAGACTTAAAAAAGAAAAAAAGACGACTGCTTATTTCTGCATGTCCAGATATCTAATGCACAAGATTCAGATGTAGAATAGGTAATAATTCACTGCCTTTTTGTGTGTGCTCTGCAGATACAATTTAGAAAGAAGTTTTTTAGTGACATGTGTTTTTCTAGAAAGAAGTTTATTCTTAGGCTTCAAAGCTAGGCAGATTTCAAATATTCAACTACAGATACTTAAGATTTCAGATTTCAAATGCTTGACATATATAGTACTCACTTGACAAGCTTTTAATTTACATTTTTATTGTCCATAGGCTTCGTTAATGCATTTTTATACTTTATTATGTCTGGATTGAAGATGATTTTCATAGATTAGATTGTATGATAAGATTTGACTCTTTTTCTTATTTTTGCATGTGTTAATCCATTGTTAGATATATGATTTGCAAATATTTTCTCCTGTTCTGTAAGCTGTTTTTACTTTCTTTTTTTTTTTTTTTTCCTCCGATACGCGGGCCTCTCACTGTTGTGGCCTCTCCCGTTGCGGGGCACAGGCTCCGGACGCACAGGCTCAGCGGCCGTGGCTCACGGGCCCAGCCGCTCCGCGGCATGTGCGATCCTCCCGAACCGGGGCACGAACCCGTGTCCCCTGCATCGGCAGGCGGACTCTCAACCACTGCGCCACCAGGGAAGCCCTGTTTTTACTTTCTTGATAGTGTCTTTTGATGTACAAAATTTTATAATTTGAAGTCCAATTTATCAATTTTTTTCTTTTGTTACCTGTGCTTTTCATACCATATCCATTAAATCATTGCCAAATCCAGTGTCATGAAGATTTTCCCCAATATTCTCTTCTAAGAGTTTTATAATTTTAGTTCTTAAGCTTAGGTCTTTGGTCCATTTTGAGTTAATTTTTGCATATGGTATCAGGTAAGGGTCTGACTTCATTCTTCTACATGTGAATGTCCAGTTTTCCCAGCACCATTTGTTAAAAAGACTGTCTTTTCCCCCCATTGAATTGTCTTGGCACTGTCCTTGAAAATCAGTTTACCATATGTGACGGTTTATTTCTGGACTCTCTATTCTATTCCATTGGTCTATGTGTCTGCCCTTTGCCAGTACCATACTATTTAAATTTCTGTAGCTTTGCAAGTTTTGAAGTCAGGAAGTGTGATTCGTACACTTTATTCTTTTTCAAGATTGTTTTGGCTATTTGGGGCTCCTTGCAATTCCATATGAATTTCATAGTCAGTTTTTCCATTTCTGTGAAAGAGGCTATTGGAATATTGTTAGGGAGTGTGTTGAATAGGTAGATTGTTTTTGGTGTATTGATATCTTAATAATGTTAACTCTTTCTATCCATGAATACAGGATGTCTTTCCATTTATTTAGGTGTTCTTTAATATCTTTAACTTTGTTTTTTAGTTTTCAGTGTACAAGTTTTCAATGTAACACCTTCTTTAGATTTATTCCTAAGTTTTAAATTCTTTTAGATGCTATTGTAAATGGAATTGTTTTCTTAATTACCTTTTCTGATTGTTCATTGCTGATGTATAGAAACAACTAACTTTTTTATGTGTTCATCGTGTACTCTGCAACTTTGCTTAATTTGTTTATTGGCTCTAGTAGCTTTCTTTTGGATTCTTTGGGTTTTTCTACATATAGGAGCGTCTCATCTGTGAATATAGTTTTTACCTCTTCCTTTCCCATTTAAATAGCTCTGGAAGTACATAACAATACATAGCAGTGGTGAAAGGGGGCATCCATATCTAGTATTCTGGTCTTAGAGGGAAAGATTTCAGTCTTTCACCATTGAGTATGATGTTAGCTCTGGGTTTTTCATAAATACCCTTTTTTATATTGAGGAATTTTCCCTGTATTCCTATTGTCCTGAGAGTTTTTGTCATGAAAGAATATTGCCTTTTGTCAAATACCTTTTCTGTGTCAGATGAAATGATCATGTTTTTTTCCTTTGTTCTATTAATTTCTTCTATTCTTAAAGCCTACCTTTGTTTACTTTAATAAATGTTACATGTTTTTTTGTTAATTTTTATCGACAGTCTTACCTTAAATATTCTACAACTATTAGAATTATAATCTAGTCTCATTATTTCCTTATTTTTCATACTTTTTATAAATATATGTTTTCAGTTTTAGGAACTTTTATAAATATTGCTGCTTCCAAAAATATATTCTTAAAGTTCCTAGTTGGTACACTCTCTCAATGTATATACTATTTATAAAATAATGGATAATATAGTTTGATAGCTTTTGTAAACATAAAATCCAGGTATTTCTCAAAATTCAAAATATCTTTGTTTCTGAAAAGTAGGTTGTGAGATAAAACTTTTTACTGTTGGAGTATACAAAAGTTTGGGTATTTTTGGAAGGCCGAATGTCAAATGCTTAAGTCAGCATAATTTCTAGCACTTTAAACATTATTTCGTTCATACTCAGTGATCATTGAATCATGTACATTACCATGGTATCCAGTCAGCGTAACAATGTTAGCTGTACTAAAAAGACATGTCATTGTTAAAGGTACTTACTGAACTAGCACAAGTATTATTTTACTATTATTTATCTGTTTTTGTTATTATTATTATTTTAAAATTTATTTATGTATTTTTGGCTGCATTGGGTCTTAGTTGCAGCACGTGGGATCTTTCATTGTGGCACACAGGCTCAGTAGTTGTGGCATGTAGGCTCTCTAGTTGTGGCGCACGGGCACAGTAGTTGCGGTGCGTGGGCTTAGTTGCCTCGCGGCATGTGGGATCTTAGTTCCCCAACCAGGGATCAAACCCGCGTCCCTTGCATTGGAAGGACCACCAGGGAAGTCCTGTTATTGTTGTTGTTATTATTATTATTATTACTGTTGACAGATACAATGTAGACTGGTGAGAAAAGGATGAATTAACTCAATGTTTCTAACATTAACTCTTAATGTTTCTTTAAAATAAGTAAATAATTGAAAAAAAATTTTGAATAGGTAAAACATTTTACAGGGTTCAAAATTTTAAAGGTTTCAAAGGATATAAAGTTTCCTACCCAGATACCCATTTCCCTTCCTTGAAAGTAATCAATGTTATAAAAGTGGACAGAGATATATGAACTTTAAATGAAGTGCACCAAAATATCAAACTTTATTTTTGGCATTCTGGTACCCAATGGAAAATTTACATGTTTCTTCCTATGTCATTTGTTTTGCTTGTGAAACTTAGATTGGTTTCCTTATAATAGATAAGATGAGCTATTAAAAAAAAACGTAAAAAATAAACCTAATAAAATACAGCAAAATCTTTATTCATATTAAAGTTATAACTTTGTCATAAAAAGTAAACTCCGAGCCCTGGAAAAGGGACATAATTATAGCCCTGCAGAATCCAGGTTGACTCTAGGTAAATCCTGGTTAAGTTTGGGTCTCAGATAAATTTTTAGGATTCTGTTTGTGCCACAGCAAGCGCGTGAGAATTTTATATTTTTACACTCAGGCTGAATTTGACTTATATTTATGTCAGCTAGCCTTTGGATTGTGTTCTTTTCTTTTTGAAATTTCAATAAAGGCCTTTTCTAACAGAGCTGTCTGCAAAAAACAATATACCTAAATATGCATGAATTAACTGTACTTGTGATCATTAAAATACTTTTTCCTATGAAAGCATATTTGTCTTATCAGTTTGTCCAATTTGTTCCTGTTTAGAATTTTTAAGTGTCTGAGTTTACAAGTACAAGCAGCTTTGAAGTCACAGATTAACATCTATATTGGGGCCTATTTTTAAATTAAGGAAATGCTGTTTTAATTGTGCTGAATGCCAAACACTTCAATAGTTATTAGCTCAAGAATTTAGTGCTATACAGTTTATAGTTGCTAAGGAGAGATTCTTAGGTACGAGTCCTATTTGAAATGGGAAATCACAACCATGTAGAATCATATTCTCTTAAGAATCCTGAAAATTTCTGGACTGTACTTTTTAGAGCTTAATTTTGTTAACCCATTCTATTTTATTTTATTTTTTTACTTTTTTATTTTTTTAAATTGTTTATTTATTTATTTATTTATTTTTATTTTTGTCTGTGTTGGGTCTTCGTTTCTGTGCGTGGGCTTTCTCTAGTTGCAGCAAACGGGGGCCACTCTTCATTGCTGTGTGCCGGCCTCTCACTGTTGCGGCCTCTCTTGTTGCGGAGCACAGGCTCCAGATGCGCAGGCTCAGTAGTTGTGGCTCACGGGCCCAGTTGCTCCGCGGCATGTGGGATCCTCCCAGACCAGGGCTCGAACCCATGTCCCCTGTGTTGGCAGGCAGATTCTCAACCACTGTGCCACCAGGGAAGCCCCAACCCATTCTATTTTAGAAGAATTTGAAGTGATATTTTGTTTGTGGGTGGTAAATCTATTATGCCTTTGCATTTCAGTATATGTCTAACACTTCAAGAAGACAATGATATACTATTGACTATATTGAATATATTTTTTCTTTTATATAGTTGAGCATTAGGAAAAAATATGCTGAGCTTTAAAGAAGGATTTTTCACTTAGATTGAAATAAAGAATGTAAGATAATTTATAAAAGGATTTAAAAAAAATCATATTGTTTAATCTATCAGAGATAGTAGCTGTTAAGATTTATACATTTTAAAAGGATTATTTTTAGCTTTAAGAAACCATTTTAAAAGAGCAAATGGAGATTGCCAAATAATGCCAAAGTAGTTTAGAGACTGAAAATAGTCTCTTTTTTCTATCCAGAAAGTCCTCTTATACCAAAGACAGATATGTATTTCAGATTTCTTTCAAATCAAGATCTCAAGCACCTACATTCCAGGATTTCAAGTGCTTACAAATCTAGAGTAATAACTCAGTGGAAAAACAATTCAAGACTATAACCTAGTAGAAAAATAGTGTAAATAGTAAACAGAAAAAGAAATACAGGATGCTTAATCTCATACAAAAATGCAAATGTAAAAACCACACTAAGATGCCATTTTCATCCATTATATTGCAAAGATTTAAAAGTTATATAACTTACTGAAGGTGTGAGGAAACATATGTTGCTGATGGAAGAATAAATTAGTAAAATTTTATGGAGGGCAACTTGGTAATTTTAACAAAATTCAAATGCATATCTTTTGATCCTTGCAGTTCAGTTTTGGGAATGCTATCCACAGAGGTACATGAGGGAAACTATTTATGCCAAGGATATTAGTTTTAATGTTATGATAACGAGATTGGAAACAATCTAGTTGTCCTTAATTAGCAAATTTTGATACATTATTATACAGTATTACAATGGACTACTTATTCAGTCATAAACCAGATTAAGAAAGCTCTGTGCAGTGATTGGGAAAGAAGTTCAAGATACATTAGATCAGGATTGGTAAACTTTTTCTTAAAGGGCCAGCTAGAAAATATTTTAGATTTTGAAGGCAATGTGGTCTCTGGGGACTGACTGTTTAGCTCTCTTGTCATGGGAATGCAACCATAGACAATACATAAATGACTGGACATGGCTGTGTTCTAATAAAACCTTATTTGCAAATACAGGTGATTGGCTAGTGGGTCATAGTTGCTGACCCCGTATTGAATGAAAGAAGCGAAGTGATGAACTAGGTATATAAACTATAACAGAGATATGAATGAAGTACTGAAAGCACTGAGAAGTGAGTTAAAGCTTTGCCTGGGATATTTGGGAAAAGAAAGACTTTATAGATTCGGTGATAATTTAAACTCAGTTTCTATAGGAGTTCAAAAGATTAAGGTGAGAAAGTGTTTTCTAAAATTGATGAGAAGTTGTCTTGCTCATATATGGAGTTCTTTATTGGGAGTAGATAAGTAAGTTGGGACCATATTTTTGAAGGGGCTAGACACTAATTCTGATTTCTAATCCATTTTCTAGTTTGAATAAAAAGTGTTTCAACATCCAACTCTATTAAACCTTGACATTTTGCCATAGTTGCTTCAGATCTCTTTTTTCTGTATTTTTTAAAAAGAAACATTACAGATACACTTGAAACTGCCCTGCAAACCATACAGAGCGCATTCTTCTCTCTTTCCAGAGATAACAACTAATATAAATTGGTTACTCTAATCTTACCTTCCTACATTAGCTACGTGTCTGTATACAGATACATAAGCAACACATTGTGTTCTGTGTGTTTTAAAAGATCATATAATGGTTTGTGGTGTCATTTCACAATTGTTTTGTTGCTCAGGATTGTGTTTTTATGATTTCTCTGTGTAGACCAGCACTGTTCAACAGAAATACAATGCAAATTACCTGTGTTACTTTATTTTTTTTATTATTATTATTATTTTTGTGGTATGCGGGCCTTCCTCTGCTGTGGCCTCTCCCGTTGCGGAGCACAGGCTCCAGACGCGCAGGCCCAGCGGCCATGGCCCACGGGCCCAGCCGCTCCGCGGCACGCGGAATCCTCCCAGACCGGGGCGCGAACCCGGTTCCCCTGCATCGGCAGGCGGACGCGCAACCACCGCGCCACCAGGGAAGCCCTACCTGTGTTACTTTAAATTTTCTCGTAGTCACATAAGAAGTGTAAATGGAAACAGGTGAAATTAATAATATACTTTAATAACCCAGTATATCTAAAATATATTAACATATAATCAGTATACAAGATTATTAATGAGATATTTTACATTCCTTTTTTATACTAAGTCTTTGAAATCTGGTATTTATTTTATACTTGAAACACATCTCAATTAGAACTAACCACATTTTAAGTATTTAGTAGCCACAAATGAGTTGTGGCTTTTACCATGTGAATTGCTGTGATTCAAATAGAACCCAGCACTTTTGATGCTTGAAAGTTGTGCATACTCCTATCACCAGGGGTCAGCTAAGTGTCACTCCGCTGACATACCGAGAAAAAGAATTTTGTGTGTTGGAATTTGCTGGTTTGCAGCTGCTATGCAAAAATCATTCTGTGTACAATAAAGGAAACTTCTTTCAAGAACAACATTTCCTGCTGGTAAAATAGTTGGAGCACAAAGGTTGGTGCAAACATGATCCATGGCCTCTTCAGACACACAGGGGCTCTCTGTCTTCTTCATTCTTGCTTGTCTGGAAAACCATTGAAATTTTTCCCACTATTATCAGAGGTGTTACATTTGTAGTGAATATACTGCTTCTCCATAGTTGGGCCTTAATAACTACATAAACTTGTTTGCTTGCCAATTTTTTGCTGAGAATCTCAAGCAGGCAACATTTGATTACTGAGGCACATATTAATCATATGGCTCTATTCCCGGTTTTCTAAGTTTAAAGTCAGTTCACCATTAAGGTCTATACTTAGATTTATATATCTCTTATTCTCCACAGAGTAGAAATGCCCTTGACTTTATAAGAACTCATACTAGAAAATGCCTTTTAGAGTGCCTTAGTTTTATACACATTGTGTTTAGAGAGACTTTCTTGTATGCTGTTAATATCCCTTATATGAAGACCCAATTGGGGGGAAAAAAAATCTAGCTAAGAACAAAGGTTTGGGGAAAAATTCTCCCATTCAGTGCTTGATTCTTGATCATTTTTTCAGTTCTTAGAGAATTTGTTTTAATGTGTCTCCTTTAATATTCCCACTAGAATCCTTTTTTTTTCTGTAATACAAATAATTGATAGATCTATAGTAATCTCTACTAACTCTTAAGGTAAGGCTTGATGTATTCTGTATTCCGTGGCTTTATGACAGCCTTTTAATAGCGGTTTTATATAAAAACTTTCTGCCACAAGGTAGGGATAAAGAGTTCTATAGGCCTGATCAGTTTGGAAGTATTTGGTAATAGCTATCATAAAGTTAACTTTCTTTAAGTGAACAAAATAAATATTAGTACAGTTATTAACACAACTTTCCCTTAAGTTTGACATGATTTCTAATTTCTGCATGGTAATCTTTTACTCGGATTATGAGCCGTTCAGAAATTGATTATTAATGATTGTTTTTATAAAGATTTAAATACCCTATGAATTTACTTCCAGATCCCTTTACTTTCTGTTGCATTACCTTGATTTTTTTAAAAAAATCTAAGCTGAAAACAGCCACTTGTAAAAAAAACACATGTTTTTGACTGGGCAAATGGGAACACTGGGAAAAGAAAAGAGGTAGTAGTTCTGGAGAGTAAGTGTTTTGGTGGGTCTGGTGGGGAGTAGAAAATGACAGTGGCTGGTCCTTTATACAAGGGCTAGCATAGAGTCCTACAGCTAGGAGTTTTTCAGATTCTAGTATTAAAAATATATATGTTCATGTTAGATAACTGATATAGGTAGGCCTGAACAGAATGAGAGGATGTACCCATTCTCTTTATTAAAAATGAGTGTTCGCACATACAAACATACTGCATATAATCTGGAATGAAAAGGAAACATTCTATTTTATTTTAGTGAAAACTATTATAAGGCACCTTGGCATTAGTTTGTCCATGTCAGGTATTAAAGAATATCTTACTAATCATAAGCCTATTTGTCAGAAATCATTTTGAACAAATTTCAGTTTATGCCTTGTTGTATATATAAAATTCAGCAGTAAAACAGACTAGACTTTGTTGAGATTTTTATACAAATACATGTTCCATATATAGATATTTAAGATCGAAGGACCCTGGACAAATTCCCTTGTTACTGTAGTTGTAGACTGAATTTTCAGAAGCCCCATAGTTCTATTTGTTTCTTTTCATTTCAAAGAGGGAAATGCTAAGGGTTATCATACGGGCTACTAGTAAAAAGTCCTGTTGCCATTTGGAGCACATCAAACTTAAAGCCCATACAGTTTAAAGATAAAAAAGAATTGTTCATGGGAGTAGACTTGGAAATTGGATTTGACTTATGAGCTAAATTTGGGGAATACAGACAATAATGAAATTCCTTTTTAATTGACACAATGACAGCTGATTATACACATTTTTCTCTGGTTTTTCACAGAACACATTTTAGTTTCCTTAGGCTTATGTTGATTTGCCAGAAGTACTGAGAAAAGTCTTTGCTTTGCTAAGGCTTTTCAGTGGTCTGAAAATAGAATGACAGATGTTACAGCAAAGGAAATTTGTGATGGTAGAATGATGCTAATAAATGGAGAACAGTTTGATTGTGAACCTCTGGTTTGGTGTGATATGTTTGCCATCATATATGCTCAATTAGAAGGCAATTCCCCATTTTCCCCGTGAGAATATCCCAGCTCCAAATTCTTTTGCCAATCGAAATATATAAGATTTTAAGGAGAGACCTGACACATTAAAATCTGCTTGTACTTAATTTGGTTACATAAACCATTGTATTACATATAGAATTCAGATATAAAGTTATGTCTTGTTTTACTGTCTCATATGCTAAAATAATTTTGTTCAGTCTCTTTGTATGTATAGGGATCCTTTTGGAATAATTTGTCTTCCCAAGATAGGTGATAGCTACTAGGAATATGAGTGTCTTCATAAGTCTTGGATATAAGGCGACTCCTTTTTCTTCTTAAAAATAATACTTTGGGGATAAAACCCTAAAACAACTACTGAACATTTGATAATTCTTTATATCCTTATTTCTCACTGATATTTAGAAGTATTTCTCAAATTTAAGAAGTCAGAGTCTTGAGTGAGCTTATTCTTACTAAATATCTTAAGTTTTTAGTTGTTAATATGGATTTTGTCTATTTTTTTTTCCCCTTTTCTTTGAGGGGTTGGACATAATTGCCTTATTTCATTTCAGGGATCCTTCTAAAGTAAATATTCTGGTACCTGGTGCTGGACTAGGAAGACTGGCCTGGGAAATAGCTATGCTAGGTTATGCTTGTCAAGGAAATGAATGGAGTTTTTTTATGCTCTTTTCTTCCAACTTTGTACTCAACAGGTATTTAATTTACTTTTTGCTGGAAATAGTAATTTCTCAGAATCAGATTGACTTACCTATTTTTGCAGAATTCTGAATTTGAAGATAAGTACGTAGTGTTTAATTATGGTGTATATCATAAATGTTTCTTATTAAAATTAAATTGTTTATACAATTACTACTTTAATTAGTTGCCTAGTTAACAGAATGTTGAACAGGATGGGTAAGTGATGTTTTAAAAAGTGATTGGGTACTCCATGAAACTGAAATGATTTCTCTGCAGAATTTTGGGCTAAGTATTGTCCTGGAAGGAGTATTTTCTTATTGTTCCTAAAACTTATTCACCCCTTTGTTTCTTTAGTGGAGTAAGATTATAATGTAGCAATCATAATTTTTTTCTTAGTCAAATTCTTATAAATGGCTCACATATCTGAGTTGGAAAGATCTCGCAGAACTTCTGTGGCCTCATTTAGAAAGTAGTAGAAAAGAGTTTTTAAAGCCAGAAGAGGTGTGTTAGAGAAAAAATAAATAGCTGCCTTGTTTAAATAATGTGGTGTCTTGGTAGCAGTGTGAGTTAGGGGATAGTGAGAAGGTAAAAAGGAGAGTGTTGTACAAAATAATTAAAATAATTAGGTAACAAACAAAACCCATACCTTTTTTGAAAAAAATACTTAGACTTTTTTACTTGAGCTTGAGTTTCAGCGATATATTTTTTAAAATTTGAATGAAAATAGCACATTTATATATCTGAATTTACCTTAATTTTGTTTCTGTGTTTTAATCCGTGAATGGTTACTCATCTACATGCTTATATGGAGTTTCAGATAATTGGGTGGAGTGTAGTGGTAACACTTTTAAGTATTAATTATATAAGTAAATCTTCAATCAAAAAGATTATATTTTAGTGTTTAAAGTAGATTTCCCTGGTAAAATATTTAGTTAACACTGAATTTTATGCTCATATTTTGCAGATGTTCTGAAATTAATAAATATAAGCTTTATCCCTGGATTCATCAGTTTAGCAATAATCGGAGGTCAGCTGATCAGATTCGACCCATCTTTTTCCCTGATGTTGACCCCCACAGTCTTCCTCCTGGTTCTAACTTTTCTATGACAGCAGGAGATTTTCAGGAGATATACTCAGAATGCAGTAAGTCCAAAGATCACATGCTTTATTCTAAATTTAATGAGCTAATTTTATACTAAGCCAAAATTGTGGTCATTCATTTTGATGATAGAATATAAGGTATACTTCAATGACAATTTAGAATATTTTCAAAGTTATGTATAAGGCAGTGATGGGAAATATAAAGAAATGAGATCCCACAATTAAGAAATTTAGAATCTTTTGGGTGTATTAATATAAGACAACATGTAAACAAAGGTTGAGTAATGAATACAATAAAGATGGAAGTAGGTTAGTGTGAGAAGTGAGCTCTTTGTGGAGAGGCTGTGACTTGAAGGATAGGGAGGAATGGCATTCAGGGGTACAAAGATACGAATGAGTAAGGTAATCGGGGATGGCAGAATAGCCTTACCGGAAGGGAAAAGGACATTTGGGGATTTAATGGGAGATAGGGCTAGAGAAGTAGGTTGGTTCCAGATTGTGGATGACCTTTATAATCAGGCTATGAAGTTTGGACTTCAGCCTGGCAGAATGTTGAAGAAATTTGAGCTAGGCATTAGAGAAAGGGAGATGATAATGGGGAAAGAGGAGAGAGGGATTGGCAATAAAAGGAAGAAGAAAAATAGAAGGCTGAGGGGTCAGCAAGTTCATTCATTTAACAGGTATTTGTTGAGTACCTGCTAAGTAGCAGGCATTGCAAAGAGAGCAGTGAGTAAAACAAAGCCCCGGTGCACAGGGAACCCATATTCTAGTTCGGAGAGAGAGGCGATAACAAATTAATATTGTGAGGAAGAAAAAATAAGGCAGGGTAAAGGGGATGATGAGTGACTGGGGAGAGACTTCTGGTTTATATAGAATTCCCAGGGAAGGTCTTTCTAAAATGGGAACTTAAAAAGAAAGACTGAGCAGAAAACCTCAAAGGAATGAAGAAGCAAGCCACTCAGATATGTGGGGGAAAGTGTTGCAGAGGGAATGGCAAAGGAAAGAAGATTAGGGGCTGGGAAGGACGCTTGTTGTGCCCAAGAAGAGTAAGAGGGTCAGTTTGGCTGGGGTGTGGTCAGCAGTGGGCAAATAAATGATGGGAGATCAGGTTGGAGTGGGTTTGGTGAGGCTGACTCGTAGCCCACAGCGAAGACTTTGAATTGTGTTCTGAGAGAAATGGGAGGCCTTGGAGAGATTAGAGCGGGAGAGGAACAAGACGGTAAAGTTTTTGTTTATTTTTCCCTGAACGCTGACCTTGTGAAAACCTGCACTCTGAAGGGAGAAGGAGAGACATAGAAGGTGTTAGGTGCTGGGAGTAAGTTAGGGAGCAGGGTCTCAAAATAGGAGTGAAATAATGGAAAACATTGCTTTGTCAAGTAAAAGTGACTTTCTTCTGGAGCAGGTTTGAAAGAGGAGATGGTGAAGGTAATCCGCAGTTGGATCAAGTGCCTTATTTGTACAGACAGCCACCTTCAATGCAGTCTCTTCTGTCTCTGTGCCAGGCCACAGCCTCCAGAAGGCAAACAGAGTTCTCTGCTGGGTTCCCACCCACTGCTGCTGACTGCCCCCATCCCCCTTTTCAACTGGCAGTTCCCCCAAGTACTGGTGGATGCTTATGTATTTTGATGCCATTCATTTCTCTATTGGCAGCAAATGCATGCAGTCTTTTTGAAACCTTCCAGAATTGGTAGCTAACACTGGTTTAAATCACAACTTAAAATTCAAATATTATTTCGTCTTAACCGATTTTAAATGAAGGCTAGAAGCTGAAAAGATTATAAACAAAACTCTTATAAATATTATTTGGTAAGGATATAGTGATATAGGTTATCAAAAATGATTTCCAAATTGATTACCTTATTAAGTTAGTAATCAAAGCTTTTATGAATTACAAAGTATCTCATAAATGATTATTTGGTAGCCTTGATTATAGTAGTTGATTGGAAGAGTTTAGCTTCTATACCCCTGCAGTTAAATGAAATATTCATAGTCTGTAAAGAGGTAACTGGTACCTTTATAGAATTCATTAAAAGAAAGGCAAAATAATATAACATGTAGTAATTTGATTTTCCTTGAATAGGTACCTGGGACTGTATTGCTACCTGTTTCTTCATAGACACAGCTCACAATGTAATTGATTATATTGACACAATATGGAAAATACTCAAACCAGGTGGAATTTGGATAAATCTAGGTAAGTTCCTCAGTATTTATTAGAATTTACACATTAATCTGAGTACTTAGAGCTGTTCTGCATTTGGTAACTTCACAGTACTAAATGTTCACGGAAGTTGTAATTATGTCATACATGTTTTAAAACCTTTGCAGTTTCCTTTAGACTGCATTCTAGTTAGTGGTACAGTTCCTCCAATCATAGTTAGTTCCTCCAAAAGCAGTAGAACCCCCAAAATTTGTATATTCATACTAGGTCAGTCTCACAGCAGTCATAATTTCAAAGAGGTACTAACTATTAACTTGATTATAATCGTTCCCTCATCTTCCCCACCCTCCATTCCATGGAGACAGAGCTTCCTTTAAGAAGGAAGTGTTCTTTTTTTATTTCTGTAATGAAACATTTGAGGGAAAGCACTTAATCTCTCCCATGGAAACCTCCTCCCCAGTACATATACATACCAGGAAAAGAGTAGGTATGATAACTTATGTGACTACCTTGAGTTTAAGAAAGGGTAGAAATATAATTTAATTTATGCAAAAACCTTTTTACTGTATCCTATTGCCACGTGCTAAAAATCAAATAATGAGTATGACGTGGTCCTTCCCATCCAGAGTCTAAGGGAAATTGCCAATTTTATACTCTTCCTTTAAAATAAAGGGAGAATAATGATAATCAAGGTAAATATACTTGTCTTTTTTAGTAGGATATATAATCCATACTAAGGAAGACTTTATATTACGTAAAAGTCAGATAAACATCGTTTGAGTCCTTGGTGTCTTCAGTATTGGTGTAGTTTTGTTGGTGGGTTCTGTTACGTGCTCTCTTTAATGATTTGACTTTACCAGAGATTTAGACAGTAGGACTAAGCCTACAGGTAGTAGTAGGTCTTTTCCAGACTTCTCTTTAGAAGTCCATAGGAAAGATGAGAGCAGCTGTAAACTGTAGCCATGATATGAAGCAAATCTCTCTAACCTTGGGTCTTCCTTAAAAGAAAAGTATTCTTTTTCCTGAGGAATGATTGACAGATAACATTACCTACTGGGTATTTGCTCCCTGTGGGTTAGGCATTATGTTAGCCCCTTAAAAATACCTTGTTTAGTCTCAAAACAACCCTATGTTGAAATGGGATTGTTGCTATTTTATAATTGAAGAAACTGAATCTTGGGTTAAGTAACTAGCAGAAAGGTTGTGGAGCTTATATATGGCAGAGACAGGTTGACAGCCCCCATCCAACCCCCTGAATGCCTAATCAGCTACCTCTGCAGGCTTGTGCTGGGTCAGTCTATAACTTAGCATTATTCTGACTGTGCAGTCATTTGGGAATTGGGGGTTTGTCCTGTACACTGTAGGATGGTTGACAGCATCCCTGGCTTGTACCTACTAGATTCCAGTAGTACTTCCCCAGTTGTGACAGCTAAAAATGCAAAACTACCCTTGATCAAAAAAAACCATTGCTCTAGCCTTGTGCTAATGCCCTAGTCCAGGCCCTCATCATGGCTTGCCTGGATTAATGCAGTAGTTTTCTTAAGAGTATCCCTGCTTTCAAGTTATCTTCAACACTCTACACCTCTTTTAGTTTCTCCATTTACCACCAGAGTGATCTTCCCAATGTGCAAATCTATCCCTGTCAGACTCCCTGCATAAAAGTCTAACTTTGTTGGTAACCTAAACTCTTCTGGATGTGTAGTGCCCTTTGTGATCTTTCTTCTGTCTTGTGTCTCAGCTTCATTTTTTCTTCTTTTTTTTTTTTAACTGCCCCTGCCCTGACCTCAAGTGCTAGTCCTCTGGCCTAGGAAACCCTTTCTTTTTCTTCTCTGTTTTCATTTGGCTCGTCCCTATGTGCTCTTTAACACTCAGCTCAGGAGATCCTTTCAGATTGGGTTAAGTATCCTGTATTTCTCTTTTATATTCTCACAGAATCTGTCAGTAGCATTTAACACATTGTGGTATAGTCATCTTTTTGTTTCCCCTGCTAGTCTTTAAGCTTGATGAGGGCAGGAATCTAATGCCTCTTCCTCACTTGGAGTGAATATTTAGCAACTGTTATGTGTATGAATGGATGTATTGTTTCAGAATTTGAAATCAGGATCAGAGTAATGTTAAGATGCCACAGAAGTTTGCTGCCAAGGGACTTAATAAAATGGCATTTATATTGGTGAATTCATAACATTCCTATGGTTTCGGTTTCAGCCATGTAGACTTGGAAAATTAGTTTTATCTGTAAACTGAGAGTGTGTCCCCAGCCCCTCGGGGACAGTTTTCCCCTAATCATGCTTACATAGACCAGAATGTCAACATATTCATATGTAATGAGAGAGGTAACTGCTAGCCATTCTGGAATACTAAAAAGTTACATTGGAAGTTAAATTGTAATGAAAAATTTGTGACATTATATGAGATTAGAGTTGGGAATATTATTAATTTATAAAATGCTTTAAGGGGTATTTAAGGTATTCACTTTAATGTTTCCTACGTTCAGGAAAACTAGTGAGCTTTTCAGGGGAACTCTTATGCATATGTCCTTTGGGAAAGGCTCTGATCTGGCAAAGTGCAGAAGAATGCCTGTGCATCCTGTGCAACTGTTTTTCAGTTTTTCATGGTGATCAGTACCCCTTAAATGCATTTATACGGAATTTATTTTTAAAAGTGGGGGTGTAGGTGTGCGTGTCTGTGCCCATGCACTGATACATTTATAGTTGGATAGTGGAGGGCAGGCGATTAGCAAATTGAATCTAACTTCATCTGGAAGAATAAACAGGTTAAAGTACCAGAGGAGGTCTTTGTAAAGCGTAATGAGAAATGGAGCCTATCAGATTTGAAAGCACTGTAAACCTACAGAATTTTTAAAAACATGAGCGATTTCCTATAAAAGGTGGACGATTGAACACATACATTATCTCCTCACTGAGATCTTGTTACAGTTTATAAAAAGGTGTAAAACACATGAACAAATAATGGCAGGGATTTCATCAGGGGACAAAAGAATGTAACAATATTTCAGAAGATGGGGTAGGTGGATAAGTTGTGCAAAGAAACCAATGTGAATAGAGCTGGTTGACCTGGAAAAACCCTGGAAAATGAGGCAGCAAATGAAAACAACATAAGTTGAAAATCTATATTTAGGAAACAGTTGACCTTTTATGTAACCAAGATGCCTACCTTATGCCCCCTTCCAGTCCATGCTCAGGCAGGAGACCAGAAGTTTAATTCCCTGGAAAAAGTAAATGGAAAAGGAGCAGAATTTATGAAAGCATGGCCTAGTAGAGAGTGAATGTGAAATGTAGGACAGAAAAGAAGAGGATTAATTAAAAGTCTGCATTGGAGAATGATCAGGCAGTGACCACCAGTTCACCCTACTCTACCTCCAACACCTCCCTACCCTGCCTATACAATTTTTTGCTGGGGTTTGAGTGCCAGCTGTCTGTTTTGCACAGATGCAAGCCATGTTTCTTTAAGTGGGCATGTCAGTATAGCTACATGAGCTTTTTTTTTTTTTTTTTTTGTGGTACTCGGGCCTCTCACTTTTGTGGCCTCTCCCGTTGCGGAGCACAGACTCCGGACGCGCAGGCTCAGCGGCCATGGCTCACGGGCCTAGCCGCTCCGCGGTATGTGGGATCTTCCCGGACCGGGGCACGAACCCGCGTCCCCTGCATCAGCAGGTGGACTCTCAACCACTGCGCCACCAGGGATGCCCTTATTTTTTAATTAATTAATTAATTTATTTATTTTTGGCTGCATTGGGTCTTCGTTGCTGCATGCAGGCCTTCTCTAGTTGTGGCGAGCTGGGGCTACTCTTCATTGCAGTGCGCGGGCTTCTCATTGCGGTGACTTCTCTTGTTGTGGAGCACAGGCTAGAGTTGCACGGGCTTCAGTAATTTTGGCATGCAGGCTCAGTAGTTGTGGCTTGCGGGCTCTAGAGTGCAGGCTCAGTAGTTGCAGTGCACAGGCTTAGTTGCTCCGCGGCATGTGGGATCTTCCTGGACCAGGGCTCAAACCCATGTCCCCTGCATTGGCAGGTGGATTCTTAAACACTGCGCCACCAGGGAAGTCCTACACTAGCTTTTAATAATCATATGGTGGATCGTTTTCTCTTAAATCCTTTCTGTGTCTTTATGTTTTAGATGCGTCTCTTATATACAGCATACAGTTAAATTTTCTTTCACTAGCCAATCTAATAATCTCTATCTCTTAACTGGAACTTTTAGAACCTTAAGGATATAAATGGTTTAAATCAACTTATCCCAGATTTGGTAAATGGGATCTCCTTCAAGCTGGCTCCTGTGTCCTTTTGACATATCCCTGTCATTTTTTGAGCACCTCCTTTCTGGCATAACCAGGTATACCAGGCTCATCTTATACTTTTTTTGCCTGAGATCTCTGAAATCAGTCATTTTTTGCAAGGATTCCTGGTTGCTTTTAGTGGCACATGGTATGTAGAAATGAAAATCTGGATTCTACCACTGTGATGGTATTGCTTCTAGGCCTTTTTAGAAGTATATGTTTGTACCCTTCTATGTCTATAGACACAGTTCATGTTTATAGATCATGAGTTTATGCTGGTACTTTTAGTTCCCAAGCAACACTAGGTATAGAGTACAAGGTTGGCATATAGCTTTCAATACATGGAAGATATCATTCCAGTGGCTTCTAGCTTCCATTTTTGCTGTTGAGACTTTAGCTGTTTTAACTGTTGCTTCTTTAAGTAATCAGTTTTGTTTTTAAGATTTTTCACTTTGTAGTTTTTTCAGGTTCAATATTATATCTAGTTGTGATTTTTTTCTTTTTAAAAACTATACAGTTTATTGGGCTACCTGAGTCTGTAAATTTTTTCATCACTTCTGAAAAATCCTAGCTTAAAACAGGGTCTCCACTTGCCAATACGAGACAAGCATAGCATCAAAATAAGTAATAACACGTATTATTTCTGTTATTATTTCATAAATCTCCTCTCCCTCATTCTTTTTCTCTCCTGGAAATGCAATCAAATGTATTTTAGACCTTCTCACTCTAGCTTTCACTTCTCTTTACTTGCTATTTTTTTGTCTCTCTGTTCTGCATTCTGGATAGTTTATTCTGACCTGTCCTCCCATTCACAAATTCTCTCTTTCACTGTGTCTAATATCTATTTTATTTCTATTGATGGGGTTTTTTTGTTTGTTTGTGTGTTTTGGTCTGCTATGTCATTTAAGAATCTTCTATTCTCTGAATATATTTTCAAGATAGTCTTTTATTTCTTTGAAAATACGGAGTGTATTTTGTCTAATAATTGTAATATTTCAAGTCTTTGCAGGTCAGTCTCTGCTTTCTCCTGTTCCTGCTGGTTCTTGCTTATGGTTCTTTGTTTCCCTGGGCTGTGGACCTTAACCATTTATTTATTGCTCATTGCCCTTGAGAAGTCACTGTTGGAGATTTCTGGAGACCTACATTAAGGGGTTTTTTCTCCAAAGGAATGTGCATTTGCTTCTGGGAGAAGATTGGAACATTATCAGAAAAACAACAGAATATTAAACTCTAAATTAAATTAAAATTAAATATTAAACTAAAACCTGGACTTGAGGTTCATTGGACCACTCATGTTATGTAAAATTAGGCTAAAAATCTACCCTAGGGTTAAAGCATGAATTACAATATCTCTCCAAAATTATTTTTTTTCTCTTTTTTCCCCCTTGTTTAGTAAGCGCTAGGTCAGCTTTTCTTGCAACCCCCTTCCTCCCCCACCCCCAGGTTAAAGGATAGAATTCAATTTACTTATTTCTTACCTTAAAGATAGCCCATAAGACAAAGTGAGAGAGTGGCATGGACATATATACACTACCAAATGTAAAATAGATAGCTAGTGGGAAGCAGCCACATAGCACAGGGAGATCAGCTCGGTGCTTTGTGACCACCTAGAGGGGTGGGATAGGGAGGGTGGGAGGGAGACGCAAGAGGGAGGAGATATGGGGATAGCAGAAACTAACACAGCATTGTAAAGCAATTATACTCCGATAAAGATGTTTAAAAAAAAATTTAAAAAAAAAAAAGAAGAAGAAGATAGCCTGTAAGATTCCAAATATAATGTTGGGTGATCTGTCAGACCTACCTTGGGTAGGCTCATAGTTTTTTCTTTTTATCACTCTGGCCAAAAGAGTTTGTTAAATTGCAGGTCCATTTCATATGGATAGTCAAATACCCTCAGGGTAAAAGTGGCATCTAGCTTTACCTCTGGTTAATCCTCTGGGCTCCTGGTAGTTTCTTAGTAACTTGCCATGTATTCTTTATTTTTAAGATTTAAAAAAATAAATTATATATGCCAATTTTAGTTGTTTTCAGTAGAAGCATTGGTCTAAACAACCTAACCTGCCTTTACAGGAAGCAGAAGTTCCTTTATATGTTTTTGTATTTTTGCAATGAGCTCTCTTTTTTTGATTAGAAAAAAAATTGGAAAGGGAAAAAAAAGTAAAAGTCTTTAAGAGAAACCTACCCAGAAGTGAAATAGACAGACAACATAAATTTATAAGTTATAAAAGAGTAAATGTAAATGACCTATATACAGGGGGAAAAAATGTTCACCTTCATTGCTAATCAAATAAATATACATGAGATGCCATTTTTCATGTATCATATTGGGTAGATTTAAAAATTTTTTGCTTGATGTTTAGATAAGGTACAGTGAGATAGGGTGTGCTTATGTACTGCTAGTGGGAGTATAGTAATAAAACTTTATTCAGGAAGAAAACAATTTGATAATGTATGATAAAATCTTAACAATTCATACACTGGTCAGGGTTTGGCAAACTGTAGCCCACAGGCCAAATTTGGCCAGCCGCCAATTTATGGCCCACCAGCTAAGAGTATTTTGTACATTTTTTAAAGGGTTGGGGTATGGGGACACACAAATAAGAATGTGTGATTGAGATTGTATGTGGCCCACAAAGCCTCAAATATTTGCCTTGCCATCTAACCTATTACATAATTGCATTCAGTATTACGTACATGTGTTAGGTTAATTATACTTGTAGAAGTCTGTCAGAGTGAAATAATTAGATATGGGTGAAGACTAAAGACCAATTAATGGACATACTCACTGAGCGAAAACAGACTGAACCTACATTTCTAACAGTAATGGAATGGATAAATAGTCATAGGATAGCCACATAGTAAAACCATTCTCCAGAAATAATCAATAAAATAGGGAAATGTTCCTAATGAAGTGTAAGATGCAAAACTATATATGTAATATCTCATGCTAATGCATCAAGGAAAGACTGCAAGGAGATACATTAAGTTTTCAAGTGGTTATCTGTGAGTATTAGGATTACTCATGGGTTTGATTTTATTTTTATGATATTTCATGTTATTTTAGCTTTCTCTTATTGAGCTTGCTTTATACTTATGGTCAAGGAAAAAATATTTCTTTGCTTCTTCTGTTATTTCCATTAAAAAATGTGAAGAGACACGCGAGTTGAGAAAATAAAGAACTCCTTGAGCTGTGTGGCAGTGTTTTATTCATCTTTATATATCCAGTGCCAGGTATTTGCTAGGTGCTTGGTAAACATTCATTTAAAGAATGAGCGACCAGGTAATAAATGTGAAAAACTGCTCAGCTTCAAGGAAACGCAGATGAAATCGTGTCTGGCCTATCATTTTCCTCTTGCCAAATTAGCAAATACTTAGTTTAATAAAAATACTTATTGTGTTTTTTCTTTTTAAGTTAGATTTGAGAGGGGTATAGTTGACATATAATAAATTTACCCTTTTTTTTTTAAGTGTACAGTTTGATGCATTTTGAAAGCTGTATAATCATGTAACTGTTACCTCTGTCAAGATAGGGAACATTTCTATTGTCCCCAAAAGGTCTCTTGTGCCCCTTTGTAGTCAGTTCTCTCATCCTTAATACCTGGCAGTTCTCTGTTTTATGTTGCTATAGTTCTCCCTTTTCCAGAATACCATATAAATAGAATCATACAGTAAGTTGCTTTTTGTGTCTGGCTTTCTTCGCTTAGCATAATGCTTTTGAAATTCATCCATTTTGTTGCATATACCAGTAGCTTTTTTCTTTTTTATTGCTGAGTAATATTTCATTGTATGGATATACTACATTCTGTTTATTCTTTCACTGGTTGATGGACATATGGGTTGTTCCCAAATTATTATGATTATGAATAAAGTTGCTATAAACACTTGAGTACAAATCTTATAGCCACAAGTTTTCATTTCTCTTGGATAAGTACCTAATGGTAGAATTACTGGGTCATATGCGGTGTATGTATGTAAAACTTTACAAGAAATTGCCAACTAGTTTTCCACAGTGACTGTACCATTGCATTCCCACCACTTCCTAAGTAAGGTGTTAAAACAAGTACTTACCGTTGCAATTGTGAGTGAAAACTGTTATATCTCCTTTGGAAAGCATTTTGGCAGTTTGAATCAAGTCAGTAAAAATGTTTATTCTGTGTTTTATTTAATTTATTTATTTAATAAATTTAGTTTTGGCTGTGTTGGGTCTTCGTTGCTATGCGTGGGCTTTCTCTAGTTGCGGTGAGTGGGGGCTACTCTTCATTGCAGTGCACAGGCTTCTCATTGCGGTGGCCTCTCTTGTTGCAGAGCACGGGCTCTAGGTGCATGGGCTTCAGTAGTTGTGGCTCATGGACTCTAGAGTGCAAGCTCACTAGTTGTGGCGCATGGTCTTAGTTGCTCTGCGGCATGTGGGATCTTCCCAGACCAGGGATCGAACCGTGTCCCCTGCATTGACAGGCGGATTCTTAACTGCTGCGCCCCCAGGGAAGCCCTGTTTATTCTCTTTGACCTGGAAATTTCACTTCAAGGAATGTCTTTGTAAGGAAGAATCTGAAATATACACAGAGCTATTTGTTGAAGTACCATTTGTGATAGGAGACTGAAAAATACAGCACAATTGTAATGGCTGTCTTTGGGTGGTAAAGTTACAGATGCTTAACTGTACATTCAGTGCTATGCTGGGCATTATGGTGGATTCAAAAGAAACTTAAGACATATAGCTTGTAATGGAGTAAAACATAAGTAGAAGTAAAATGTGGCCTAGGAATGTGTTTATGTAGATATAATAAAACAATATTGTTGGAGGTTCTTAAAATAATAGAGAAGGAACAGCATATGCTTTAGAGCTGGAAAGACTGCTATGAGGCTCTGCGTTCTTTAATAAAAGGCTTCAAAAGCTTTGGGATGATCTTGGATACAACAGGTGCTCAGTAAATGGTAGCATCTTTCATTTTTACTAGTACTAATCCAGCTAAAAGGAATTGAAGCTTGATAGAGTAGTTTGGTGGGGAGTCATTGTTATCCTTTGAAAAGAGCACTAATATATAAATTATAGTTATTTTTTTTCTAGTGGTTTATGTACAATAAAAAAGAGAAGAAGAAAAACCTTTTAACCCTAAGTAAGTTATGTTCCACAGAGTGGAGCAGTTTGGGAGCAGAAACTTTGTCTTGTTATTTTTATCTCTTGTGATTATTAGCACATGGTATGAGCAGTGGGGATGGGGTGTGGGTGGTGAGTTGGTCTCAGGATTTATAATTAACCCAATGAAAGGTGCAGAGATGATTGTCTAGATTAATCCTTTAGTATAACTTTGGAATGATAATGTTACCTGGATAAAGCTGATAGATTGGGCAAAATGTGAGACTAAAAGATTGGAAAATTTGGTTTGAGTCAGGTGATAGTTCCTTGGATATCTGGAGTGAGAGAATAGTAAAGGGGGAATGTCATTTTAAGAAGTTGTAATAGCTTTGATGAACTTAGTGCCTACTGTATGCCAGGTGTGTTATCTCACGTTAAAGTCATGTTACAGATGGAGCAGAGTTAGTGACTTGTTCATAGGCACGCAATTAGTTGGTGTTAGAGCTGGGATATGAACTGTGCACTTAGAAAGCCAGCACAAGGCGGTCCAGTGGTTAGGACTCAGTGCTTTCACTGCGGTAGCCCAGGTTCAATCCCTGGTCAGGGAACTAAGATCCTGCCAGCCACGAGGTGCTGCCAAAAAAGAAGGGGAAAAAAAAAAAAGGCAGCTCTCGTATCACCTTTTCCTTCTAGGAAGCCCAGCCTATAACTCTCCAACCCCCCTTACCCCCGCATTTTTCCTTCCCAGTCTGGCTTGAGGACTCTTTTCTGTTTTCACATGATACTCAGTTTGTAACTGCAGTTTTGCATTTACTTATGGAATTATAATTACAGTATACCCTTGCATTTTGGGGACTTGATATTCTGTGATTCAGCTACTCCTTCAGGACCTTAAGAGTTACAGATGTCAGGCCCATGATGTGGGGGATCACAGTGCAAGGCGGTTATACCAGAGGGTCTTGCTCCCCGTGAATGTAGGCCCAGCACTCAAATGGCAGTTACTTGGCCAAAGTTTCAGTGGTCTGGATACTTGTCCTTGGCAAATGTAATGGTTCTTTACCTCTCCTTTTTACGTTTCATCCTCTACCCAACTTATTTCTTAACTTGGAGTTCAGCTTAAACGGCTACTAGTGCATGTTTATATTTAAGTAGTTCATTCATAGTATCTTTAAACCATAGGTCCTCTGCTATACCACTTTGAAAATTTGGCAAATGAACTTTCCATAGAATTGAGCTATGAGGATATAAAAAACGTTGTCCTGCAGTATGGATTCCAGGTAGAGGTAAGGATGGAATGAAGTATTGCCAAAATTTAACTTCCAAAGCACTTAAACAGGAAAGTTGATGTTATGGCAGTTACTGGCTTTACCTCTTAACCTCTTTGTTTTCTCACCCATAAAGTGAAAATAATAATACTTAGCTTTTAGAACTATAAGGATTTGAGATAATATGTATGTAAATGGAAAACTGTAATCGCTGGTGTAATCACCTTTCAATAAGTGGTAGCTGACCATTATAATATTGGCCTTTGTAGACTGAAAAGTACCAGGTAGACAGGGTGGGAGGGCAGGTGTAAGAGGGATATTGTTTACTGTATGTACATTTGTACTGTTCAGTCTTTCCTTATCATGTGATTATAAGGTTTCATGATACTTTGACTATTGTGTTTTAGTTGTATGTTTATTTAGAAGCATTTGATTCATTTAAAAAGTAGATAACAGGTTTGTTCTTAAAGATAAAGAAAAGTAACATATTATAGTAGTTTACAGTTCAAGCTCTGGAATTAAACTTCTTGAGTGTGAATTCCAGTTCCACCACTTATTAGTGGTGTGACCTTGAGCAAAACTGTTGTTGGTAAAGTGAGATTACTAATAGTGCCAATCTTAGGGGGTACTTGTGTGTAATAAATGAATTAATATACAGAATATGTTTAAAATAGCACCATGGTTGTCATCATCATCATTATGATTATTGTTTGCATTTCAGGTGGAAAAAGAATCTGTCTTGTCAACATATACTGTGAATGATCTCTCCATGATGAAGTACTACTATGAATGTGTCTTGTTTGTGGTCCGTAAACCACAATAACGGTCTCAAGTGGTATCACAAGGAAAAAAGTTTAATAATAGATTGCTGAAATAAACAACTCAAAGTCAACTATCACAATGACAGGACACAATCTCAAGTGGTATCACAAGGAAAAATGTTTAATAATAGCAGATGCTGAAATAAACAACTCAAAGTCAACTATCACAATGACAGGACACAACCTCAAGTCAGTGGTGCCTTCTTATTCCTAAGAAAATTAAGAAATAGCGTCTATTTTCTTAATATGTCTATTGCTTTTTCAGAAACATACTATGCCATGCATATTTGTACTACACAAGTAAAAATGGAGGAAATGTCTTCAAGTATACATTTTCCTTGAAGCCCAGAATTATCTTTCAGTAGAAAAAACTTTATCTCCAGTGTCTTCAAATATACATTTTCCTTGAAGCCCAGAATTATCTTTCAGTAGAAAAAACTTTATCCAGTGTCTTCATGAAGCTGTCCATTGCAAGTCTGCCATATGAATGACTAATAGTATTGAAGTCCATAATAATCTCCTTTTTTGTTCTTTTGTATGCATTGCACGTTATTTTTAAAAGAGTCTAAGGATCCTCTGTCACTTTCAACATCTGGAATTGGGAATTTTGTTTACTTTGGACCTAAGGAATCTATACATAAAATGTGCATCTATTCTTTTATCATTCAGATTATTTGATTTTATTTTCTAGCTCAGCTGAATTTATAGTTAGCATCAAACATTTCATTTTTATGAAATGCTGAATTCATAGGATCACAGGCCAGTAAAATGCATTTTAAATACTGAGAAATTAAGTCTTTTGGCCACGCTAAATTGAACGCTTTTTGAAAGCATACTCATCATGGATCACTCTGAAATGTATGAGATCTCAACATTCTAAGTGAGGCACAAAAGCCTTTATTAAAGGTACTGCTCGGAAACTGGGGACATAAGAATAAAATCTGTCCATTTGAAATGTACGATTTCAAACTATAAATGAATACAGAGTGTGTCAGTGAGATGTTTACAATAATGTCTTTTCTTTAGGTTACATGAATTACAAAAGTAAGCACTTTTTTTTCCGTTAAAACAATTATATACTAGTAAAAACTGTCATGATAGTATTAATGTGGAGAAATTTTGATTATGAAATTTAGGGATAAATTGCTGCCCATGGTCTGTGTCTTTAATATTGTAAGAAGCAGCCATTAATATAATTTCAGATTAATACCAATTTTGTTCCCTGATAGCTGTAGCTAAAACAGTATATATGCTGCTTTAAATTTCTACCTCTAGCTGATCTTTATTGGAGGGAGTTTTCCTTTGTATTTTTTTAATGTTTATTTTCCTGTTTTCCAGTAGCTTGATAAGTAGAGATGACTAATTTAACCTTTTCTTGGAGAAAAGGAAGTAATATTGAATATTTTCACAGATGATTGTGATGACATTAAGTGACCTCTGTGGCAATTTGGATTAGATAGACTTAATCTCAATAATGTGCTGGTAGCATAAATGTCATGTTTTCATAGGAAAACTTACTTAGAAATCTTTAGACCTTTACTGTCACTTAGGTGCGGGGGAGTCACTACGCGATTTGGCATCTTACCAGTAGGACCTTTTCTGCATACACTACAGGAGCTCCTGTGGCCTTTATGCCCGTGATGCAGTGAAGGATTCCGTGAAGTTAATTTGTCAAGTTATGGACACGTGTATGTAACCTGTTGAGTGTTTCTGAAAAACTGTTCCTCTTTTTTGTGTTCCTCAATACTTGGCAGATATTCACTTAGTGGGAATTCTCCTTACTTACCACATGGATGAACTTGAAATTAATTGCAAGGGGAAAAAGCCCCCAAATTTATTGTTTTATTTTAAAGAAAGAAACTAAAAGGAGCATAAGTATTTTCAAAAAGCCATAGAAAGGAAAGGAATCATGCTGTTTGTAATTTAGAAATGCTTTTTATTCACTGATTAATATTCACTTTTTTACAACTTGTCTCAAAACAAACGATCTTGGTTTTCTCATAGAGGGAAAAACAGGTTGACACCAATGGGTTGGCATTATTACTTAAAATTTTTGCTATCAGGTTTTATTCTTTAATAATGTTACTTATATTTCTAAATTATAGCTTATATTTTAGTTAATTCTGAAATCAGTTACTTCATTTGTTTCTAATTTCTCCCTCATATTATGAACTGTTTTTTAAACGTACTTCACAAATTTGCATCACCCTTTTTCTTATAGCTTTTGTAGTTAATATATTCTAAACTTGAAAATTGTGGTATCAATCAATAATAGACATGTCACTGGAGGATTTAATTTTGTATTTCTTATGTGTAGAAATAGCTACTAAAGTGTGTAAGCCTTAAAGTTTAAAACATTTTTCTTAAATAACTCTATACACAAATGTTTTCATTCATTTCATAAGTGGGAGGAGATAGGTCATTGTGCTTGCTTTTGTTGTTGTTGTTTTTTTTTTTAATTTCCATAATCTGAAGCAATGCAGGCTAGGGTATATTAATCAAGTGAGCAAGATGGGATATGTAAAATATAAAGAGAAGCTGTATACATCACAGTATAAAATCATGAAGTTTGGGAACTGTAAAATGTACTGTATTTATGTGTAGCTCTCATTCTAAAAGTTGCCACAAAGGCTGAATCGGAAGCTTCATGTCTGCATGAAATTTCCTATATTTTTAATGTGTATGATGGACTTAATTTTTCTTGAATATTAAAGTCTGCCAATTGCTATGAAACAATATTTGCTTGGTTGTTTCTATCTAAATTACTCACAGCCATAGACATGGGAATTTTAATTGATTGAACACATAATACTTTTGAACCCTTGGATTAGCCTATTTTTATATGCTTCTAATATGATTACTTGGTTTCTGAGTATGCTGGGCCTTATACTAATTAATCTGGGTCTTTGGTTTTGTTAAATAATCAAACAAGAGTTGTAAAGGAACCAGTAGAAGAAAATTCCAGGACCAGCCATTAGTAGGATGAGCACTTAACTTACACTTAGATACTCTTCCTGAATTATTATTTGTGATCTTGGGCAAGGTGCTCCGAGTTTGTTTCCTCATCTATAAGAGAGGATTGATACCACCTATCTCAGTGGGTTTTTATGAGGTCGTATGTGCTATCTGTGAAATATTATACAGGCGTACCTCATTTTATTGCGCTTTGCAAATAGTGCATTTTTTACAAATCGAAGGTTTGTGATAACCCTTGTGTTGAGCAAGTCTGTCGGCACCATTTTTCCAACAGTATTTGCTCATTTCGTGTCTTTGTGTCACATTTTGGTAATTCTTGCAATATTTCAAACTTTTCCATTATTGTATGTTATGGTCATCTGTGAACAGTGGTCTTTGATGTTACCATTGCAAAGAGATTATGACTTGCTGAAGGTTCAGATGATGGTAGCATTTTTAGCAATAGGTATTTTTAAATTAAGGCATGTACTTTTTTTAAGACATAATGCTACTGCACACTTAATAAACGACAGTATAAACATAACTTTCAGATGTCCTGGGAAACAAGAATATTTGTGTGACTCACTTTATTGCGATATTCGCTTTATTACAATAGCAGGTCTGGAACCGAGTCTGCAATGTCTCTGAGGTATGCCTGTATGTGAATATGTGAAAGCACATGGTGGACAAGTAAATGTGATTTCAATCTGTGTTGACTGTTGTATAGTGATAGAAAAAGATGTATAGTGATAGAAAAAGATGAAGATTGGTAAAAGGACATTACTTTTAATATTTATGGTGACCCTTTGAAAAAAGTTTCAGTGCAATCTTAGGGAAAAAAAATCAAAGATGACAGGTATAAGTATAGATTCCAAAGGCTTGGTGGGAAGTGTAAAGAAATATAATAGTAGGTAATGGGAGAGAGGGCACAAGTAAAATTTAATGGAGGGTTACCCTCACTTTTACAAACATGCTAGTAGTACATGCCTCATATATATGTTTATTTCTCTTCAGTAGCTGTTTAGAAGTGGGATCATTGGGTGTGTATGTGCACTTTCAGTCAAGTTGCCTTTCAAGAAGACTACCAATTTACATTCTATCCAGCGTTTGAGACTTTGCATCCATTCCTGGCCAGTACTAGATATTGCTAAGCTTTCCATATTTTGTCAATATAAGTATCTAATTTTAATATTTATTCTTTTAACTACGAGGGAAGCTGAGCAATTTGCGTAAGTTTAAGGGCCAAAGAGAGGTGTCTTTAATCTGCCAGTCTGTAGGCTCTCACCTGGCAGACCAGACCCAAATGTTAGTAAAAACGTAGTGAGGTTCATTAAGCGGAGGATTGGCCAGAGTCGTGAGGACTGTTCTGAGTTCTGGCCTCTTAAGACTGACCACATCTGCTTTTGGTTTTATGTAGCTGGCACTGAGGCTGACCAGCAGCAGCCCATTGGACCCCATTTGTTGGATCTATGGTTTGATATTTTGTTACTATTTCTGTAATGTTCTTTGCCGTTATCTCTTCAAATATTTCTTCTGCCCTGCTGTCTCTTGCTTCTTGCTTCTGGGGCTTCTATTACATGTACATCAGATTGTCTTGTCATTGTCCCACAGCTCCTGGATGCTCTGTTTTTGGTGGTTTCTTAGTTTTTGTTTTGTTTTTTACACTTAAAAAATTTTTTTCCGTGTGTTTCAAACTGAATAGTTTCTTTTTACCTATCTTCAAGTTCCTTGAGTCTTTCGTCTTTGTACATTCCACTAATGAAACTGTTGAAAGAAATTTTATCTCTGATATTATGTTTTTTATTTCTAGCATTTCCATTTATCTTTTTTGTAGTTTTCACCTCTGCTGAAATTCCCTGTGTATCAGTGCATGTTGTCCACCTTTTTTACTGTATCATCTTTTAATATATTATAGATATTTTAGTCCCTAACTGATAATCCCAGTATCTGGGTCAACTCTGAGTCTAGTTCCATTAATTGCTTCATCTGCTGACAAGGGCTGTTTTTTTTTTTCCTTTTTTTTCCTGAGTCTCATAATATTGAATTCCACTTACTGTGTAGGAAAAAACAGAACCTGAGGTAAACAGTATTTATGCCTGGGTGTAAATATATGCCTCTCAGGCAAGCATGGGAGGTTGAGTCAATCTTAGAAGAACTTGAGTTGGGTTTGCGTCTTGTTTTTGTTATCGCACAGCATCACAGGCTTGAGATTCCACTGGCAGTGAGCTGTTGTTACCTTGTGTAGGACAGAGTTCCTGAGAGGAAAGAGTTGCACACAAAGAGAACATTGGAGATCTGAGGACAGTGCCCCTGGAGTAATCTGTAGAGTACTGATCAGTGCATGTGTGTGAGATAACTAGATACCCAAGCCAGAGGGAAAAAAAGCACCCAACAAAATAAAACTCATAATATATGGTATCCAATCAAAAATTACCATGTGTGCAGAGAAAGAAGAAAACACCACCCATAAAGAGGAGAAAAATCAATCAGTTGAAACCAACCCAGAACCAACAATTAGCAGAGAACATTAAAATAGCATAACTGGGGACTTCCCTGGTCGTCCAGTGGCTAAGACTCCGTGCACCCATGCAAGGGGCCCGGGTTCAATCCCTGGTCAGGGAACTAGATCCCACAGGCGATAACTAAAGATCCCCCATGCCACAACTAAAGACCCCGCATGCCACAACTAAAAGATCCCACATGCCACAACTAAGACCTGGTGCAGCCAAATAAATAAATAAATATTTTAAAAAATAATAATAAAATAGCATAACTGTATTCCATATGTTCAAAAAGTTGTGTAGAGACATATATAAAACCCACATTGAGCTTCTAGAGTTGAAAGGTACATTGTCTGGGATGAAAAAATGTATAGGATTAACAACAGATATAGCAACTATGCAAAACAAAACACTGAGAGAAAAAAGTCCACACTGGCTTTTTTGCTGTCCCAAGCTCACGCCAGGTATGCTCTTGCTCTAGGACATTTGTATTTGCCATTGTCTCTGCCTACAATCACTCCCCATATATATATACAATTTGTCCCTTCATTTTCCTCAGGTCTCTGCTTAAGTCTCCTTATCAGAGAGATCCTTCTTGCTCACCTTATATAAACCCTCCCTATCCTTCTTACCCTGCTTTATTTTTTTCCTCAGCATTTGACAGATGTACTTGTTTATTGTCTAATAATTCCCCCAATACAAAGCTTCAGTGCGAGAGGCAAGGGATAGGGATTTTAGCTTTGTTTATTGTTGAAACTCTAGTGTCTAGAATTTTGCCCAGTCATAGCAGATGCTCAAAATATTTGTTCAAAGAATAATGAGTGAACATAAGATTGTGAAGGGGCACAGGAGTATTTCTGATATGAGTACCTTGTTGGATGAATGATGGCTCATAGGGAATACTGGAGGATGGAGTATGAGATGCCTGTGAAACACCCAAGTAAAATGAAGAATAGTCATTCATTCAACAATATGTAAAGAGCTACTAATACATGCCAGGCGCTGTTCTAAGTGCTTGAATGTATCAGTGAAAAAAACACAAAGAACCCTTCCCTCAAGGAGCTTACTTTCTAGAGAGGGAGATAATAAGAATAACAAATAAGTGAATCATATAATAGATTGGAAGGTGTAAAGTGCTATGGGGGAAAAAAAGGCAAGAGGAATCTTAACATGGGTAGTGCTGAGTGAGCTGCGATTTTAAATACAGTGGTCAAGTCTGGACGCATTGAGAAGTTGACAGGGATCTGATGCTCAGGGCTGAGGTTTATCTGTTAAATTGGTAATAACATCTGCTGCAGTTTTTAGGATTAAATGAGATATGTAAAAGGTCTGGCAAATACATAGTTGCTAAAAATTTTTAAACCACTTTCCTACCCTAAACTGCTGTGAGGCTTCATTCAATCAGTCTGAAACAGGCAAGTTTAAAGATAAGCAGAATAAATTCATGAGAGTCTTCTTTACCAAGAAGACATTAAGAAAACTTCTTTGTTGTTTTGTTGGTACTAATGATGAGTTCTGGGTTATTTTCCACAACAAGTATTGGGGAAAGAAGTCAGAGTGCTTCTAACGAAATTATAGGATAGGTAGAATATCCTACTGGGTCAGTATAAAAGTGCTTCTGGGACAGGGAAGGGGTGAGAAAGAAGGGTTTAAACATTTCTGCTTTACATGAAGTGGTACTGTGTTAACTTCATATAGAAAAGTTAAAGATGTATACTGCAATCCTTAGAGCAATCTCTAAAAATTAATGCAAAGAGATATAGTTAAATGTTAAGAATTAAATTAAAATGAAATTCAAAACAATATTCAGTTAATCCAAAAGAAGTAAGGAAAGGGACTTCTCTGGTGGTCCAGTGGTTAAGACTCCGCGTTCCCAATGCTGGGGGCCCGAGTTTAATCCCTGGTAAGGGAACTAGATCCCACATGCTGCAACTAAGAGAGCCCACATGCTGCAACTAAAGATCCCATGTGCCACAACTAAGATCTGGTGCAGCCAAATAAATAAATACATATTTAAAAAAAAAAAGAAGTCAGGAAAGGAGGTACAGAGCCAGAAAAGAAAGGGAACAAACAAAATAAATAGTACAACAGCAGACCTAAATATAGCTGTATCAATAATTTATATCAAATGTTAAAGGACTAAACATTCCAATTAAAATTCACAAATTGTCAGAATGCCAGAAAAGCAAGATCCAGCTATGTTGTCTGCAAGAGATACGTTAAATGTAAAGATACAGACAAGCTGAAAGTAAATGGATGGAAAAAAAAGATATACTATGCAAATGGTTAAGCATAGGAGGGCTGGAACAACTATACTAATCTCAAATTAAGACAACTTCAAAACAAAGAGCATTACCAGAGAGAAAGATGGATGTACATCAGAGACAATGACAATCATAATACGTGTGTACCTAATAACAGAGCTTCAAAATACATAGACAAAAATTGATGGAACTTAAGGGAGAAACAAAAAAATCACCATCATAGATGGAGATTTTTAACACTCCTTTCTTGGCAATTAATAGAACTATTAGACAAAAAAAAAATCAGTAAAGACATATAAGATCTAAAAAACATTATCAACCACATTTACCTAAGTGACATTTACTTACATGACAGCACTGTGCCCAATACATGCAGAATATATATTCTTTTCAGGAGTATGTGGTACATGCACCAAGATAATTCATATACTGGGTCATAAAATCTCAATAAATTTAAAAGGATTAAAATTACACAGAGTATGAATTAAAGGGGAATGAAATTAAACTAGAAATCAATAAGAAAAAGATATTTAGGGAAATCTCAGATATTTGAAAAATTAACACATTGAAGTAATCCATAGCTGAAAAAAGAAATCAGGGAAATTAGAAAGTATTTCAAACTGAAAGATAATGAAAATATAACATCAAAATTTGGGCGGCTGCAGATAAAGAAGTGCTACAGGGAAATTTATAGCTTTAAATGTTTATATTAGAAAAGAAGAAAGGCTAAAATCAATGACGCTAGAGGTTAAATCAAAAGAACCTAGAGAACAGAACAAAGTAAACCCCAATTAAGTAGAAATCAAGGAAACAGAAAATAGAAAATATTACGCCAACAAATTTGACGGCTGGAATGAAATGGACAAATTCCTTCAAGCAATGAATCTGGTACTATATAAAACTTGGAGTAAACTAATTTTTTAAAGACAGCGCAGGAGTAACAACTCCTGAGTAATAACTCAAAATGTTGGAGAAAAAAAAAGGTATGGTGTGGGGGGAAAAACTATTTACAAAAACTATAAAGTGCCTAGGAATAAACCTAACAAAAGACACATAAGCTCCTTGCAGTGATAATTATAAAACTTTATTGAGAGACTTATTAAAAGACCTAAATAATTTGAGGCTATAAAATATCATTGAAAAGGAAATGGGCTCCATATTGTAAAGATGACAGTTCTCTCCAAATTGATCTATAGTTTCAATGCAGTTATGATTCCAAAGGGTAATGTAATGCTACAAGATGACTGTACATAGAAGAGCAAAGGGCCTAGTAGAGTCAAAATATTCCTGAAGAACAAGATGTGGAGGATTGCTCTAAAGATATCAAGGATTTATTACAAAGCTATGGTAATTAAGACACTGTTGAATTGGCCCAAGATAGCAAATAGACCAATCTAACTGAATAGAGAGCTCCCCCAAAGTTGTGTGTATTTATGAAAACTTGACTTGTGACAAAGCAGGTACTGCATAACAGTGAAAAAAGGACAACTATTCAATATATAGTGTTAAGAAAACTAGTTATTCCATACAGGGAAGGAGAATGAACTTGAGTCTTTTTTCACACCATAAAAACACACAAATCAATTCCACATGGATGAAAGATTTAAATGTGGAAGCAAAAATATAAAACCATAAAATGTCTACAACTGGGACAGGAAAGGACTTCTTAAACAAGATGTAATATGTGTAAACCAGAAAAGAAAACATTGATAAACGTGACTACATTAAAATTAAGGTATCACAGAGAGTAAAAATACAAGACACAAATTGGGAGGAAATATTTATAATATTTACAACACCTACTACCCATAAGAACATTGCTTTCCAGAATATAAAAAAAAGCTCTTCCAAATCAGAAAAAAACCAACTAAACCAATTTTTTTAAAGGGCAAAGAATTTAACAATCCTTTTACAAAAAGCTAGAGATCCAAGTTGGGCCAAGCAGAGACTGGGATTAGGCAGGGTGGTCTTGAGGCAGAGGTGGTGGTGAAAGGGGCAATGCCTTAAACAAGACAAAAAAAGCAGCATAAACTAAACAAAGATAAGACTGATAATTTAGACCACATTTAAGTTTAGAACTTGTTCAACAAGACACCATGCAGAGTATAAAGAGCCAGGATTAATGCTCCAGGAATGGTCCATAAACCATATAAAAAGATGTCCAATTTCACTGGGGAAATACAAACTGAGGCCACAATGAGATAGTATATCACACTGCTCCGGTAAGACCATACTCAGTTTACTGGTGAGGATGTGACAAAAAGGCATCTCTTGTCCTCTACTAGCATGATAAACTGGTAAAAAGCACTTTGGGAAGCTTTGGCACTACCTAGTCCAGGTGAAATTAAACATATTCTACAACTCAGTAATTCCACTCTGTAGAGACATTCTTGCACATGTGCCTTAGAAATTATGAACAAGCATGCTCATAGCACACTATTTGTAACTGCAAAAATCTGAAAAAACTGAAACGTTTATCAACAATGAAGTGGATTCATATGATGGAATACTATACTTAATACAAATGAATGAAATATGATTAACTACATAAAAATATGAAATAAGAAAAATAAGAAAGCAAATGACCCAATTTTTAAATTGGGCAAAAATAAAATAAAATAAAATTGGGCAAAATTTGAACATTTTACCAAAGACGATATACAAGATAGCAAGTAAGCACTTAGAAGATGCTCAACATCATTAGTCATTAGGGGAATGCAAAGGGATAAACTACAATGGGATACATGAGATACTTAGAAAGACTAACATTAAAGTCTGATTAAACCAACTGTTGGAGAGAATATGTAGGAGCCAGAACTCTCATACACTGCTCGTGGCAATGTAGAATGGTACAGCCACTTTGGAAACCAGTTTGGCAGTTTGCTAATAAGTTAAATATACACATACTATGTGATCCAGCCTTTCCACTCCTAGGTATTTATTCACCCAAGAGAAAAAAAGCCTATGTCCATACAAATGTTCTCAGCAGCTTTATCTGTAATAGCCCCAAACTGAAAGCATCCTACATGTCCATCATCAGTGAATGGATAAACAAATTGTGATATATCCATACATATATATATAAAATATAAATATCAATAAAATACATGGAAAATTACTCAGCTATGAGAAAGAATGAAATCTTGCTATCTGCAACAATATGGACGGACCTAGAGGATATTATGCAAAGTGAAATAAGTCAGAGAAAGACAAATATTGTTATCATTTTACTTATATGTGGAATCTAAAAAACAAGTGAGCAAACTTAAGAGAAGTAGTCATAGATACACAGAACCAACAGGTGGTTGCCAGAGGGGAGGGGGACGCGGGGATGAGAAGGAAACAAAACGAGGAAATGGAAAGATCAAACAGAAAAGCTACTGTTTATTACCCTACTTATTTCTGTGCTTATTAATAAACAACTGGTTGTCCTATCTTCTCACAACAGCCTTGAGGTATAGGGGCGTGGGGTAATTAATATATAGGTAGTACCAACCAGTTAGAGGACAGTTATCTTCCTTGCACTCTTCCTCTAGAAGATCATAGTAGTTTCTCCCTTCAAAGCACTTATACATAATTTTCTTCCTTACCTTCTTCTTTACTTGGTTACTGTCTTTATTAACTATTAAAATATAAGGTAAATACCTTATATGTTGTTATCGTCTCATTTTCTTTGACAACACACACGTTTGATATAACAAAGGTCTTAGAATCTCACTTTTGATCACCGCGCAGAGCAAGGAGGGAATTCTGTGCGCTTCCCACGTAATTTAAGAGCCAAACGATTTTAGGTTTCAGTCGGAAGAGGGCTGTGCTCCAGGATTAGCCCTTAGATGAGCGACACATCTTCTCTGCAACTTCATCAGTGAATTTTTATTCAAAAGATCAAGGAATGTGGTGCCTACTTCACCTTCCACAACAGCCACTGCAAAACACGCTCGTTGGTTAGTTTTCTCGTTTTGTTTTTGCATGTTGGCTTTATCTATTTCCCTCAGCCCCGACCCCCGTTCAGCAGTCTGTCTTGCGTAATCATTTAACGTAGCGCTAAAGCCTGTTAACACTAATTTATTAAATTTGTATAATTCTCTGTTTTAAACTCCTGGGGACGTCCCGGCGGCCACTGACTCAAGGAAGGGAATATTAACATATACACTTTAAGCTCGGGATTTGCACACCCCTCTCCCCGCCCCGGAGGAAAAATCACGCCCTCTGAGGACACCGCCACTCGGCCTTTAATAAACCCGCCGCGGCCTTCCCGCCTCGCCCCGGGGAGCGCACTTCCGGCCGCAGGGGCGCTCGGGAGTTCGCCCCGCGATCCTCCACCAACCAAAGGCTCCGCCTCGCCGGTGCGAGTGCGCGCGCGCACATTTGTGCGCAGGTTCGAATCTCCGCCGCTTCGTGGTTGATCCTCAGCGTCCGGCCGCACCTCGGCGGTCGCGAGGGCAGCGTGCGCGGGCTGGGCCACACCGGCCGCCCCGCCCCCTCCGCCCTTTGCACCTTCCAGCCGCAGCCTCGCCCGGACTCGGTCCTCGCCCTTCCTACCGCGCTGCGCGCTCCGCCCTCGCCCTCCGTCCTCCGCCCCCACAGCTATCGGCGCTCGGCCTCCCGCGCCCGGCGGGCTCCGCCCGAGCCTTCGGGGCCCATGGCCAAGCGGCGTGCGGCCGAGCCCCTGACGTTCCACGTGCCTTGGAAGCGGCTCCTGCTCTGCGACTTTCCTGAGGAGCCGCCGCGGCCACCGCTCTGGATCCCGCCGCCGGGGGCCTCGCATCCCGAGCAGCCCCTCGGCGTCCCGGAGCTGCCCCGAAAGCGTAAAATCGACGCAGGGGGTATGACTGAGCCTTTGGTTTCGCCCAACAAGCGCCGCGACGGCGGGGACACTGGCGCTCCGGACGGCGCGGAGCGTGAGGGCCGCGGCCTGGAGACCGGCGAGCCGCCGCTGCTGCAGCCGCCTGTGCGGCCCCGCGGGCCGGGGGAGGAGCCCCGGGGCGTTCGGCCCCCGAGGGGCGGTGGCGACGACGGGGCGGAGCGCGCAGAGTCCCTGCGGGGAGACTGGGGGGCCGCACCGCGCCAGGTAGGGGCTGGCGGTGGGCTGGGCGCTCCGGCGGGGGACGGGAAGCGGGGCCTGGGGTGAGGGGAAAAAGGGTCACACTTTCCCGGGCACTGCGCGTCCCGGGAAGGAACCGATCATTCCTCTCTAGACTCGTGTTCGTCACGTCGTCCCAAAAGATGAAAAGCCGGGATCCTCGCCGCAAGAATGAACACTGACCCCCCGCCCCAGGCAGCACACCAGGGGCCCCAGAGCCCACCTTTGGCAGCTTTTTGGGAGAGTCCGACGAGCTGAGAGCACTAAGCTAACTAGGGGGAGACAGACCGTTGGGTGAGGTAGTAGACGTGGCCTTGCACCTTCAGCATCTGTGCTGTCCAAGAGGGAAGCAGGGGCGTGGGTCATGACAGACTGTAGAACTTGGGGAAGACGTTGGCCGTGAACCGCAATAAGTTAAGCTCAACGACAAACGTCAGAGAAAGGTGTATTGCGTCTTCCTTGGTTTAACGATGATTTTTTTTCTGGAATTCGTGATCGATTTTTTTCTAAAGAGGGTGATGAATGTGGTAGCCACCAGTTGGACATCCTTTAGACATGGTACAGCTCTTTTGGTTGAGAGGAAGGGCCTCCGTATATTGGGAAAAGGCAGTGTTAAATCGGATCCTATGAAAAAGGATCGTTGTTGATAATTAATTTGGTTCTTAAGATCAGCCGTCTGTATGAGGATCTTTGGAGAGTTCCTCTTCCTTGGGAAATGAGCCTGCCCTATCTCTGCACATAAGATCTGTCTAGATCTGTGCTATTCAGTGTGGTAGCCACTAGCTATGTGACACAATACCTAAAATGGGACTAGTCCAAATTTAGATGCGCTCAAAGTAAAATACACACTAGATTTCGAAGATCTCAAAAAATTGTATATTGAATACACGTTGAAATAATCTGGAGATACTGGATTGAATAAATTATATTAAAATTCATTTCACTTATTTCTTTTACTTTTTTAATATGGCCATCAGAAAATTTAGAATTACGTTTGTGACTGGCATTTTGTATTTATTGGGCAGTGTTGGTCTAATCTTTGGAATTCAAGCTGCGTTTTGGCTGTTCTGGGTTGAACCAGGAGCTTTGGGGATGGAAGAGCCAAATGTAGAGCCCAGACTTCACCAAATTCTCTTCAACTACTCCATAGCATCCACCCCACATTTTTCCATTGTCTCAAGTATCTTATGCAGAATTTATCAAACACCTTGCCAATAAAATACAGTAGTTGGGAAAAATCTTTTTCTGTGGTCATGAGAAATTATCCTTTATATATAATTATTATGATGAGCATTTCTGGATGAAACTATAAATTGTAAATGTTTCTACCCCCAGTTTTCTTGGAATTTAGAAAACATGATCCTTATTTAGATTTTGTTTTCTTCAGACTGCTTTTAGATAGCACTTATGTTTTGAAAGTAGAATAAAGAATTAGAATTTCCAATTAAATCATGTCACACCAATGTGCAAAACCTGAAAAAACAAAAATCCAGAGTGACAGTCATCCAGACCTATTTGGTATGGAGATAAGTACTGTGTAGTTTGAAAACTTGGCCGTTTTTGGTACCGGACCCATACTTAGGCTTGTCTTTCCTACCAGAATATACTGACTGCAGTATGCCACAAATTGATAAGAGGGACATGGAAATGGCAGGTAAGCAAAGGAATTTTTTAGTAAACTGACACAGACTTTTACTTAGAATCTCCTAGACACACCTGTGTCTTCTTCCACAGCAGTGACCACATCTGACAGCTCTCTGCTTCTTGTAGTCACTACAAGCCTGTGACAGGGAACCAGCTTGCTTCTAGGGGTTCCTTCTTCATCCAGACTAGTCCCCTGTTCTCTTTTGGCAATAGCCCAGGAACCCTCATGTTCCTTTCTTTTGTTCTGTTCCTTGAGCTGCTTCTTTGTGCAAACTTAATATTTTCCAACTTCCCTCTTTCTTTCCTGCCACCAAAGATGCATGGTTTTTGTTTTAAGGGTCTTACAGCCAAGGGAAAATAGGATATAGCAAAAACATGTAGAAGTTAAAAAGCTTTTTCACTTCATGTAGCAAATGTCTTCCTGGTTCCTGTTTTGCTCAGAATAGAGCTTAAGTCTCTACCCTTACCCTTGGGATCTCATTTGGGAAGAATTTCCTCAAATATGTCCTTTCTATATTGAGGATGCAATCTAGGCAGAATCGTAGTACCTATTTTTCTGTACTAGAACCTCAGAATATTTGAGTTGTTTCAGGTGTTTTTTTAACTGGAGAACTAAAATAAAACCAGGTATTACTTCAATAAATATTCATGTATTTTCTCATGTTAGTGTCACTTTAGTGTCACTTTATGCAGATTGAGTACTCTGTCAGTGCTGACCCTTACTGTTAAATACTTTAAATAGAAAGGAAGCAGAAATGTTGTGATTTTGGTTCATAGTGATATTGGTTCGTAGGCTTCTTGGGATATAATACGTAGCTATATTAGGCATTTATAGTGCTAAACTGTAATTTGCACAAGAGACTTTCTGCTTTTTACCGATGATGAAAGAGACCTAGGTCAAGATCAGAATTAATGGGTGGAGGAGTTATCATGCAAGCCCAGGTCTGTCTGGTGGCAAAGTCTGCTCTTAGCTTCTAGGTTATACTGACCTCATTAAGGATCTTTTCTGGTTTGTTTTTATAAGTAGATCATTTGAACAATAGTTTTTTTTTTTCCAAAAGGCAGAGAAATGTGTCCTTGTTTTTAACCCTGTTTACTTATTAAAATGAAGTTTTTCTTGGCATCCTTTGAGTTATTACATTAAGGAATTCCAAAGAGACTCTTAATTCTCTAAGCCTTAGTGTCTAAGGCAGTGAATAAACTTATTATTGAGAAGACCTGTGCGCCCCATTTAAGTAACTAGCCACATGTGGCTATTGAGTATTGAAATGGGGCTAGTCTGAATAGTGCTGGAAGTGTAAAATACCTGGCAGATTTTGAAAACTTTTAGTTAGACAAAAAGAATGTAAAATATCTCATTAATTTTTAAAAATATTGACTGCATGTTGAAATGATAGTATTTTGACTTTATTAGGTCAAGTAACATTTTAAGATTAATTTCACCTGTTTCTTTTTACTTTTTTTTAAACTGAAGTTACTAGAAAATTTTAAATTACATATGTGGCTTTCATTATATTTCTGTTGGTTAGTGCTGCTATAGCAAGTATGAACCTAAAGTACAAACACAACTTAGTAGACTAACTATAGATATATAGATATCCATCTGGGAAAGGTGTTAAGCTTCAAAATGGTCACTTTGGAAGCCTATATGTAATTGCAATGCCACTTCCTTTGCACAAAGTATTTTAATTTTGTGCCAGTTTTGAACTTCATTGGAATATCAACTTTGCTTCATAGTTACTTGAAACAATTTTATAGCCTTTTACAGTAAGCTGTTGAATTTTGAAGGGGTCAGCATTCACTTGGATTTATCAGTTTTGGTATATTGAGTCATGTCTTGTACAAAATGGTATCTTTAATAAAATGATCAGTTTAAGATTTTCTTGTTATTTACCATGTTTTTATTCTAATGCTTTTTAGAAGGTTGTCAAAATATTTTAGCCTATGTCAAGTCAATCCCTTAAAATACCAAACATCAGGAAAAAGACCAAAAGTAAATTTTAAGATGTGTGCATGTGTTTTTTAAATAAATTGTTTTCCTCACTGAAAGGTAAAAAATTTTAAGACCATCTTCAGGCATTATTTTTTGTTTGAAAAATGGAAGAAAATTCTGGGAAGAGAAGCTCTTGGAGGAAATTCTTTTAAATTTAAACTACTCACAGGAAATACTTTCACCAATTCATGAATATGAAAATGCACAGATTTGACTGAGTCCATGAAGTACTTTGATTAGGCAGAATTAAAAATATATATTTGTTGAAGATGCAAAGTTAAAGACTGCAAAATCTTAACGTGAGTTTGCTTTTAAAACAGAAAAAAATTTGTTTCATGAAAAAACTTAATTTTTTCTAGACCATTGATGTACTTTCATCTCTCTCTTCTTTTCACTAAAGCTCAATGAAGAATTTTGGCAGTATAACACCTTCCAGTACTGGAGGAATCCTTTACCACCTATTGATTTGGCAGATATTGAAGATGTAAGTGAAGACAACCTGACAGAAACAACACTTCAGGACAAGAATGAAGTTGTTGAGATCGATATGGAGTCCTGACAGAAGGAGCTGAAGAAATGGGTTTTTCTGAATTTGAGGAGACATCTCTAAGTGAATTAATGTATTCTTAAGGAAAAAAGTTATTTTCCTTACTTGATGTGCTATCATTCCCAAACCTGAAAAATGAGGAAAAGTTGTTTTAAAGATAAATGCCTGCAGTCACTACTATACCTCCCGATAGGGATTTGTCAAGGATATAGTGCAGTTGTAGGAGAAGTATTTTATGTATGCATTCTTAAGAAAAATTTATGTTTAGGTTCTAAATTTGAAGATATCAATCTTATAAAAAGGAATTGTGACAGTTTTAGAAATAGATGGGAAACATTCAGATATTCCTCTTGTTGCACCAAAAAGTTAATTTGTGGTACACGAAATGAATATTGTTTTATAATAACTTATTAATAAAATGCTTTCTAATACTTTTCATCGACTCTTCTTCGTTGAACAAATAGCTGACTTAAACATCTATGCAAACTTAAAATGTGGGGGATTCTTTCTGAAACCTGGTATTGTTTTAAAAGAGCTTTCTAAATGTACAGTAGTGAAAATTTTAATTTGTGTAGGATGTTTGCATAACTTCCAATATTTAACGTTTGTTAAACTTGACTTTGGGCAATCAAAGATGGATAAAGAACAAAGAGAAATGAGTAGGTGCTTCCTTCCCCCGTTTCCCAGGATAAGAGGAAAGAAATTTATCATATTTCTTTTTCTTTTATTTTATTTTTTTAATTTATTGGTTTTAAATTGCTTTGAGGGCATGCTCTTTATTGCTTATTATTTTAGAATTGTACTTGTCAACACTGACAACACTTCAAATGGGCCCCACTCTTAAAAGATTTTTATATAATTGTTCTGAGGTGGGCTTTGGGTGTAGCTATTTTTTTAAGCACCAATCTTCCTTCCTCCCGTTCCTCAAATGAGCAGGCCAGTTCAAGAACCACTAGACTAATTATTGTTTTTCCTGTTTAAAGGAGATAACTAACTTGAGCTGAAGCACTGCCTCTTTAGTTAGCTTTGTTTTTATTTTGCTCTGTTGAAGGCTTTGTTACAACTGAATTATTATGTCATTATTACTGTTTCATTGTTAAAGAAATAAAGTAAGCAATTTGTGTTTAAGATATTAGTAACTAAGTTACTAATAACTTAGTAATTAAGTTAATTTTTGTATTACATTCAGAATGTTGGCTTTGTAATTGACTAACTCATCTCGCTTGTATATTTTTTGTTGTTGTTAATGACATTAGATCCAAAATTTAGGAAAGATGATAAATGCCAGTGAGAGAGAGAGAGAACCACCAATGTTTTGTGTGTACTGTAGGATTTAAGTATGGGTTGACATTAATAAGAATATTCTAGAACAGAAGACAAACTGTATAATTAAGGGTTTGAAGTCAGACAGTTCAAAGTCTTGGCCTGCCTCTTTCTACCTGTGTAATATTAAGCAAGTTATTTTTCATCTCCAAGCTCCAGATGCCTCACTTGTAAAATGAGAAATAATAAATAGTATCTACCTCAGACTATGTTTATTGTCAAGCAGTATACTAAGTACCTGCATCATCTTGTTTAATTCTCATAATCTTATGGCTACAAAAAGTATAATTGGAATAAATGTGCTTCCTATAGTTGCACTTCATTCCACTTTAAATTGCTACTAGAAGTTTAAGAATAAGAGTTGGGATTGAAGAAATAGCAAAGAAAGCAGGCAGGTGGGGGGAAGAAGCAGTTAAAGTACTGTGGAAAGGATAAACTTTCTTCCTCCTTTCTCTTTGACCTGAGGGTAGGAAGGTGTCTATTTTTGTGCACTGCTCTTCCTAGTGCCTGAACAGTGCCTGCCACATAGTAGTCAGTCAATAAATATTGCATGAACGAATGAATGGGTGTTCCTGTTTGTTGATGGGAGGGTCATGCCAGCAATTTTAGACCATTTTCTGAAGATGCATATAGAAAAGGTTTGTTACAGAGATCCAGTAGTAAAACATTGGAAATGTGCTAACTTTATTATATTTATTCTATAGTAACGTAAGGACTAAGACGTGTCCCCCAAATGAACAATAGGAGGTGGTTACTTTGACAAGAAGTTTAATCGGACACCACATTACAGTGTCTGAGTGAAGGAGATCCAAAGAGTAGCTTGGATGACTTTTTCAAGCATATGTCAAAAAACATCAAAACCATAAGGTAGGACTTCCCTGGTGGCACACTGGTTAAGAATCTGCCTGCCAATGCAGGGGACATGGGTTCGAGCCCTGGTCCGGGAAGATCCCACATGCCACGGAGCAACTAAGACTGTGTGCCATAACTACTAAGCCTGTACTCTAGAGCCTGCGAATCATAACTACTGAGCCCATGTGCTGCAACTGCTGAAGCCCACGGTCTAGAGCATGAGCTCTGCAACAAGAGAAGCCACTGCAATGAGAAGCCTGCACACTGCAATGAAGAGTAGCCCCCGCTCGCCACAACTAGAGAGAGCCGGTGCGCAGCAATGAAGACCCAACGCAGCCAAAATAAAATAAAATAAAATAAATAAATAAATAAAACAAAAACAAAAAAAATAAGGTAAAGATTCAGGGAAAACACTTGCTGTTAATATGTTTAAAAGATTTAATATTTTTATGTAGGTGTATATATAAGTACAATGTAAGCATTTACACATTTGTTAAATATGTATAATATACACATGCAGGGTGTGTGTTTGTGTATATATACGTATATATACAGAGAGATTTGAAATATTGTCCTTTAAAAAATTGTTAATTTAGTAAGCCTCAGGTAACTTGGCAAATGGCATTGTGGATAAATTGAAATGGAAATTAAAAAGTAGGTTTTTCTTTTTCTTTTTTTTTTTTTTTTTAACTTGTATGTCCTTCACCCAGATTCCCTATTGTAATATCTTACATTATCACAGTATGATTATGAACATGAGGAAATTAGCGTCAATATTATTCTATTATACTTTGATGAGGACATGGAAAGAGTGACTTCAGACAACTCTTAAAGAATATATGTCAAAAACCTAAAGAAAAGGAAGGTTCAGATTTCACCATTGTCTTATTAACATCCCTTTTCTGTCTTATTAACATCCCTTTTCTGCCTCAAGATTCAATCCATGTCATATATTTAGTTGTACCTCCTTAGTCCTCTAAACAATTCCTCAGAATTTCTTTGCCTTTCATGATCTTGATACTTTTTGATGAGTATTCTGATTAGTTATTTTATGAGATGGCACTCAATTTCTGTTTGTGTGTTACTTCCCATAATTATGCATTTTTAATAACTGCATAGAAGTGATGTAACCTCAGTGCATCATACCAGGAGGCATGGGATGTCAGTTTGTCTCTTTATTGGTGATTGTAACTGATTACTTGGTCAAGGAGATGTCTGCCAGGTTTCTCTCTTGTAAAGTTACAATTTTCTCCTTTGTAATTAATTATCTTTTGGAAAAATACTTCAGAATTATATAAATTTCTCATTCTGCCCACAAATTTTAGAATCTTGATGATTCTTGCCTGAAATACTTATTTCTCTGGTATCTGTCAAATGGTAATTTTCTATTTCCATCATCCCTAGTATATTTATTTATTGGAATTCTACTGTAAAGGAAGGGCTTTCCTTTCATCCTCATTTCTATATTCAGTTGTTTATATCAATATAGACTAATGAGTATATATTTTATTCTATGAGTTATAATCTGTTACTATCATTATTTTGTTGCACAAATCCTAGGTTTAGCCATTAGGAGTTCCTTTAAGGTGTCTCTTGTGCCTTCCCCTTTTTAAGTGTATTTTATTATTTATTGTGTGAATACTGGTTAATATTGGCAGTGCACTTTTGCAATTACAAGGTCTCTGGATGGAAATCAGTGCCAGCTGTGGCAACTCTTGCTCAGTAAACAGTTTGAGCCTTGGTATCCTCCTCAGAAAATGGGGACACTAAATGGGGACACTTCCCTCAGAGGAGCAGAGTTGGGGTGAAATGATATGGTGGCTGTGGGGAAAACATAGTGGGCACTAAATACATATCTCTCTTCTTTTACAGTACTTGAAATGCATGTATTCACTATCTTTCAGATAGGTAGATGGATAGATAGATAGACAGATAGATAACTATTAGTGATCTCTCAATACCTGAAGTTGATTGAGGAAAACACTCTAGGAAGATCAGTTTTCAAGAATTTCAGCTGTTGAATTATCTGGAGTCCACAGACCTAAACAGTAATACCATAACACCTTATATTTGTTGATTGCTGTATCTTGTATTCTAATGATATGACCCTGTGATAGGCAGAGATGGGCCCCAAGATTCCCAGACCCTGTTGTTAACATCCAGTTATTTGATCAAACACTAATTTAGGTACTACTTAAATACCTTTGCAAATATAATTAAGGTCTCAAACCAGTTAACCTTAAGATAGGGAGATGAGTTGGTGGGCCTGATCTAATCATACAGGCACTTTAAATGTGGGTGGAGAGGCTAGAGAGAGGAAGTCAGAGAGATACAAAGTGTGGGAGGGATTCAATGAGAGTAATTTTCCTCTGGCTTTGAAGATGGAGGGAGCCCATGTGACAAGAACCTGAGAGCAACCACCAGAGGCTGAGGGCCTATGTCCTGGTGGCAACCCAGAAAGAAAATTGGACCCCAGTCCTACAACCTCAAGGATCAACTCAGCCAACAACCTGAATGAACTTGGAAGTGGATTCTTCCCCAGAACCTTCAGAAGGAACATAGCCTGGCTGACACCTTGATTTCAGCTTAATGATACTCTCAACAGAGAACGTTACATGTCAAGCTGGACTTCCGACATTTAGAAGTGAGTTAATAAATTGATACATTTTGTTCTGTTTTTCTAGGCTGCTTAGTTTGTGGCAATTTATTATGCAGCAATAGACAGCTAATACAGACCCCATCACTTTTTAGCACTTCCTTAGCTTCTCACACAAGACGTTTGGCACAGATGTTTCTCTTGTAATTTCTCTACCCTAGTCCTGAAATTATTTCTCCTAAAAGCCCTGATTCCTTTATTAGAGAATGGTATTTAGAAATGAAGAGCTCAGTGCAAGATCTGCTCATTGGTATTGGGTATCATTGCTTCTAGGTCCTCTCAGCTGACAGAACAATAAAATATATTTTGTGTATACAACCAATGTATTTCTATATGTATCTGTATATTGTGTCTATATCTGTATATACATATTTTAATTATTTTATTTTTGGCTGCGTGACTTGTGGGATCTTAGTTCCCCACCAGGGATCAAACCCAAGGCCTCTGCAGTGCAACCATGGAGTCCTAGCCACTGGACCGCCAGGGAATTCCTATACATATTTTTAAGCAGATTTTTAAAACATTTAAAAATATTTAAAAACACTTGAATTCATACTGATAAACATGACAGGGTTCATTTTATCTTCCCATCTTTCCTTATTTGTAACTCCTTTCTCCAACTGTGAGAAAATGGGGCTTTTTATCCACAGTATATTTATTTACTCAGTCCTCAAATACATATAACATAGTTTGTAAACTGCTAACCCATACTTCTGTAATAAGTAGGCGGCTAATTAGAGCAAAATATTTGTATACACTTTTTGTCTTTAGTCTTTGGATATGCAATTAAACTATTGTTTCCCAAAGTTACTTCATTTGATTCTATTTTCCCATCCCTCTCTTCAAAGTGGTTATGTTAGTTATTTGTAATATAGTTGGATTCAGTTGTTTCTATTTTGTTTTGACTTTCCATCTATGTTCTTTTAAGTTTATAAGTTTGTAAAACATTCACATAGTTCTACAAGTCAGAACTATACAAAAATGTATCATCAGAGAAGTCATTCCCCCCTAAATATTTTACCCCACTCTCACTCCCCTATTTTTCCTACTTTGTCACTTACCCCTGTAAGTAAAAATCTCATTAATTTCTGATTTGTTCTGTTGTTTTTATTTTTGCACTAGTGGGCAGGTAAACATGTAATTTCTTCTTTATATATATATAATTCATACTAATTTATTATAAAACTATGATTCTAATAAATGAGTAATGGACATGCATTAAACTACAAAAATAGTTTACAAAAGAAAAAATATACATGAGTATATAAAACATTTCTAATCAATTGTGGTCCTAAATTTAAAACAAGATACTATAATATTTTTCTATATAAATTGGCAAAAGTTGCAGATAATGCTTTAGTTTTAGTAACACCTTTCTGAAAAGCAATTTGATGATATACTTTAAGAGCCTTATTATAATTTGAACTGGTAATTCTATATCTAAAAATTATCCTAAAGAAATAATCAGAAAATTAGATGCACACTTATTATTTGTAGTGTTATTTGTAATAGCAAAATATTAGCAATAAACAAAAAATAGCTTTAAAGAGAATGGATGGATAATTTACATATGTGTAATAGATAATGCAATCATAAAATAGTATTATTAAGAATTTTTAATGATATAGAAAAATGCTTAAAAATAAAAAAATTGGGGCTTTAAGAGTTGATCAAGGTGGAGTAAACTCAGTACACTCTCTTTCCCACTACTTACAACTAAAAACTCTAGCTAAAACACACCTGTGGTCCCTGAAAACTAAATGAAAGCATTACTGGATTGGAAACAGAAGTCAAATTTGGCAAAGCAACTCATACAACGTTAAGTTTTCTGGTTTTATTTCTTACTCTTTTCCCCAGCTTTGAACCAAGCGTGAACACCCAGCAGAACTGCAGTGGCAGCATGGGCAGCCCAAATTCTGAGAGAAGTTTCGCTTTTTGGGTAGAAGACCAGGAAAGGGAGCTGCTTTGAGCAGGAGAGAGAATTCTGGAGATGAGAGAGCTGGGTAAGTGATCCCATAATTCTGTATATAAACTGGCACTAATCCTGGGCTCATCCCTAAGGTACACATGCATGACACAGATTGAAAGCTATATAGCAAAGGCTTTGAGAACTAAACAACAGTATGAACTTCTGCCCAATTTCTTCACTGATGTCTGAGTGATGCATGCATGGGACCGGCACATAGCAGCATAGCCAGGACTTTGAAAACTGAACTGACCTTAGAGCCGTACCCACAGAAGAGACAGAATTTATGGTCTGAACCTAACTGAGCTGAGTGCCTGCTTTTAAAAAATAATCAACATCCTCTAGAGGATTTTAAAAAGTCCCAGAATCTCACAACATAATATTCAGGATATGCAAACAATCAAGAAAATGTGATAAATTTACAGGGAAAGGTAATCAACAGATGCCAATTCCAAGATGAGACATGTTAGAATTATGAAAGTTATTTTTGTATTGAAATATAGTTGATTTACAATCAATATTAGTTTCAGGTGTACAGCATAATGATTCAGTATTTTAATAGATTATACTCCATTAAAAGTTATTAAAAGATAATGGCTATAATTCCCTATGTTATACAATATAGCCTTGTTGCTTATCTATTTTATACGCAGTAGTTTGCATCTGTTAATCCCATACCCCTAATTTTCCCCTCCCCACTTCCCTTTCCCCTCTGGTATCCACTAGTTTGTTTTCAGTATCTGTGAGTCTGTTTCTGTTTTGATATATATATTCATTTGTATTATTTTTTAGATTCCACATATAAGTGATAATATAAACTCTTTCTCTTTCTCTGACTTATTTCACTAAGCATAATATTCTCTAGGTCCATCCACATTGCTCCAAATAGCAAAATTTCATTCTTTTTTTATACCTGAGTAATATTCCACTGCATATATGTACTACATCTTCTTTATCCATTTGTTTGTTGATGGATACTTAGGTTGCTTCCATGTCTTGGCTATTGTAAATAGTGCTGGTATGAACACTGGGGTGCATGTATATTTTTGAATTAGTGTTATTGTTTTTTCTGGATATATTGCCAGGAGTGGAATTGCTGGATCATATGGTAGTTCTATTTTTAATTTTTTTGAGGAACCTCTATATTGTTTTCCATAGTGCCTGCACTAATTTACATTCCCATCAACAGTGGATAAGTGTTCCCTTTTCTCCACATCTTCTCCAATATTTATTATTTGTAGACTTTTTGATGATAGCCATTCTGACACATGTGAGGTGAAATCTCGTTGAGAATTTGATTTGCATTTTCCTGATGATTACCAATGTTGAGCGTATTTTCATGTGCCTGTTGGCCATCTGTATGTCTTCTTTGGGAAAATGTCTATTCAGGTCTTCTGCCCATTCTTTTTTTTTTTTTTTTTAACATCTTTATTGGAGTATAATTGCTTTACAATGGTGTGTTAGTTTCTGCTTTATAACAAAGTGAATCAGTTATACATATACATATGTTCCCATATCTCTTCCCTCTTGCATCTCCCTCCCTCCCACCCTCCCTATCCCACCCCTCTAGGTGGTCACAAACCACCTTCTGCCCATTCTTTGATTGGTGGTTTTTGTTTGTTTGTTTGTTTGTTAATATTGAATTGGTGATCTGTTTATATATTTTGGATATTAACCGCTTGCTGGTCATATCATTTGCAATTATTTTCTCCCAGTCAGTAGGCTGTCTTTTCATTTTGTTAATGGTTTCCTTTGCTTTGCAAAAACTTTTAAGTTTAATTAGGTTCCATTTGTTTATTTTTACTTTTGTTTCTTTGGCCTTAGGAGACAGGTCTAAAAAATATTGCTATGATTTATGTCAGAGTGTTCTCATCTAGGAGTTTTATGGTTTCAGGTCTTACATTTAGCTCTTTAATCCATTTTGAGTTTATTTTTGTATATAGTGTGAGGAAATATTCAAATCTCATTCTTTTATATGTAGCTCTCCAGTTTTCCCAGCACCACTTATTGAAGAGATTGTCTTTTATCCATTGTATGTTCTTGCCCCCTTACTCGTAGATTAATTGACCATAAGTGCATGGGTTTATTTCTGGGTTCTCTATTCTGTTCCATTGCTTTATGTGTCAGTTTTTGTGCCAGACCATTACTGTTTTGATTACTGTTGCTTTGTAGTATAGTCTGAACTCTGGGAGCATGATACCTCCAGATTTGTTCTTTTTTCTCAAGGTTGCTTTGGCAACTTTTGTGGTTCCATATGGATTATCCATAATTATCAATAGGATTATCTGTTCTAGTTCTATGAAAAATGTCTGTAGATAGCTTTGAGTAGTATGGACATTTTAACAATATTAATTCTTCCAGTCCATGAACATGGCATACATTTCCATTTGTTTGTATCATCTTCAGTTTTCTCCATCAGCGTCTTATAGTTTTCAGAGTATAGGTCTTTCACCTCCTTGGTTAAGTTCATTCCTAGTTATTTTATTCTTTTGATAAACAATTTTAAATAGAATTTTTTCTGCTGTCTCTTTCTGATAGTTCATTTGATAGTTCATAGTTATTAGTGTGTAGAAAAACAACATAGGGACTTCCTTAGTGGGGCAGTGGTTGAGGGTCCGCCTGCCAGTGTGGGGGATGTGGGTTCGATCCCTGGTCTGGGAGGATCCCGCATGCTGCGGAGCGGCTGAGCCCGTGCACCCTGGCTGCTGGGCCTGCACTCTGGAGACCACAGGCCGCGACTACTGAGCCCATGCGCGCCAAGAGCCTGTGCTCTGCGGCAGGAGAGGCCACTGCGGTGAGAGGTGCACACACAGCAATGAAGAGTAGAGAGGGCCCACGCATAGCAAAGAGTACCCAACGCACCAAAAACAAATAAATGAATTAATTTAAAAAAAAGCAACATATTTCTGTATATTAATCTTGTATCCTGCAACTTTGCTGAACTCATTTATTAGTTCTAATAATATTGTGATGAAAACAGTTTTTCTTCTTCCCTTCCAATTTGGTTGCCTTTAATTTCTTTTTCTTGTCTGATTGCTGTGGCTAGGACTTCCAATACTATGTTAAATAAAAGTGGGGAAAGTGGATGTTGCTGTCTTGTTTCTGATTTTAGAGGAAAGGATTTCAGCTTTTCACCATTGAGTATAATGTTAGCTGGGGTTTTTCATAAATGGTATTTATTATGTTGAGATATATTCCCTCTGTATCCACTTTGATGAGAGTTTTTATCATGCGTGGATGTTGAATTTTGTCAAATTTTTTTTGTGTCTAGTGAGATGATCACGTGGTTTTTATCCTTTCTTTTGTTAATGTGGTGTATCACATTGATTGATTTGCAGATATTGAACCATCCTTGCATCCCTGGAATAAATCCCATTTGATCATGGTGTGTGATCCTTTTTGTTGGATTTGGTCTACTAATATTTTGTTGAGTATTTTTTGTTTATATTCATCAAAATATTAGCCTGTGATTTTCCTTTTTTGTAGTGTCATTGTCTGGTTGTGGTATCAGGGTAATGGTGGCCTCATAGAATGAATTTGAGAGTGTTCCGTACTCTTCAATTTTTTTTTTTTTTTTGGTATAGTTTGAGAAGGATATGTATTACTTCTTTTTATATTTGGTAGAATTCCTCTGTGAAGCTGTTCAACCCTGGACTTTTGTTTGCTGGAATTTTTTAAATTACAAGCTCAATTTCACTATTAGTGATCAAGCAGTTCAAATTCTCTGTTTCTTCTTGATTTAGTCTTGGCAGGTTGTATGTTTCTAGAAATATATCCATTTCTTCTAGGCTCTCTAATTTGTTGGCATATAACTGATGGTAGTATCCTCTTATGATTTTTTGTATCTCTGTGGTATTGGTTGTAATTTCTCCTCTTTCATTTCTTATTTTGTTTATTTGTTCCTCTCTCTTTTCTTCTTGGTGAGCCTGCCTAAAGGTTTATCAGTTTTGTTTATCTTTTCAAAGACCAGCTCTTGGTTTCGTTGATATTTTCTATTTTTTGGGGGGATCTCTATTTTATTTACTTCTCTGATCTTTATTATTTCCTAGCTTCTGCTGACTTTGGGCTTTGCTTTTTCTTCCTTTTCTCATTTCTTTAGATGGTAGGTTATGTTTTTTATTTGAGATTTTTCTTGTTTCTTGGAGAAGGCCTGCATCACTATAACTTCCCTCTTAGAACTGCTTTTGCTGTATCACATAGATACAGCAAAGCATAGATACAACAGCACAGTGTTGTGTTTCCATTTTCATTTGTCTGGAGGTATTTTCTGATGTCCTCTTTGAGTTCTTCTTTAAGCATTGGATTTTTAGTAGCATGTTGTTTAGTTTCCATGTGTTTGTTCTTTTCCCATGTCTTTTTATGTAACAGATTTCTAGTTTCATACTGTTGTGTTCAGAAAAAATGTTTGATATAATTTCTATCCTCTTAAATTTGTTGAGACTTTTTTGTCTACCATTTGATTTCTCCTGGAGAACATTCCATGTGCACTTGAAAACAATGTGTATTTTGCTGTTTTTGGATGTAATGTCCTGTAGCTGTCTATTAAGTCCAACTGGTCTATTGTGTCATTTAAGACCACTGTTTTCTATTTGGCTAATCTGTCCATTGATGTAAGTGGAGTGTTAAAGTCCCCTAATATTATTGTATAGTTGTCAGTTTTCCTTTTCTGTTTGTTAGTGTTTGCTTTATATATTTAATTGCTCCTTTATTGGGTTCATATGTGTTAATGAGTGTAATATCCTCTTTTTTTTTTTTTTTTTTTTTTTTTGCAGTACGCGGGCCTCTCACCGCTGTGGCCTCTCCCATTGCGGAGCACAGGCTCCGGACGCGCAGGCTCAGCGGCCACGGCTCACGGGCCCAGCTGCTCCGCGGCATGCGGGATCCTCCCGGACCGGGGCACGAACCCGTGTCCCCTGCATCGGCAGGCGGACTCGCAATCACTGCACCACCAGGGAAACCCAGTATCCTCTTTGTATTGATCATTATATTATGCCCTTTGTCTTTGGTTTAGACTTTGTTTTAAAGTTTCTTTTGTTTGATATAATTATTGCTACCCCCACTTTCTTCTCATTTCTATTTGCATAAATATCTTTCTCTTTCCTCTTACTTTCAGTCTATTTGTGTCTTTAACCTCAAAATGATTCTCTTGTAGGCAGCATATTGAAGAGTCTTTTTAAAAATCCAGTCAGCCTCCCCATGTCTTTTGATTCAAGAATTTAGTCCATTGACATTTAAAGCTATTATTGATAAATATGTATTTATTGCCATTTTATTACTTGTTTTCTGTTTGTTTTTGTAGTTCTTCTCTGTTCATTTTTCTTTTTGTTTCCTCCTTTGTGGTTGGTGATTTTCTTCAGGAGAGTGCTGTGTTCCTTTCTTTTTAGTTTTATTTTTCTACTGTAGGTTTTTGATTTGTGATTTACCATGTGGTTCATATATATTGACCTATAATTATGTCTACTTATTTTAAACTGGTAGTCATTTAAGTTCAAACACATTCTAAAAGATCTACATTTTTTACCCCCCCTCTCACATTTTGTGTTTTTGGTGTCATATTTTACATCTTCATTCTTATCCCTTAATTGTTTATTGGAGTTGTAGTTGCTTTTTAAATTTTTTGTCTTTTAATCTACATACTGGCTTAATTAAGTAGTTGATCCTCAGACCTTACTATATATTTGCTTTTCCTGGTGGGATTTTCCCTATTCTGTAGATTCTTCTTCTTTTCCCCTTAGAGAAGACCCTTCAACATTTACTTTGGAGTAGGGTTAGTATTGATGAACTCTTTTACTTTTTGGTTGTCAGAGAAGTTCTTTATCTCTCCTTCTATTCTAAATGATAATCTTCCTGGGTAGAGTATCCTAGGTTGCAGGGTTTTACCATTGAGCAGTTTGCATATATCATGCCATCCCTTCTGGCCTGTGAAGTTTCTGCAGAGAAATCAACTGATATCCTTATGGGGATTCCCTTGTATATGACTCCGTTTTTCTCCTGCAGCCTTTAGAATTCTCTTTATCTTTAATTTTTGCCATTTTAATTATGATATATCTTGGTGTGGGTTGTTTGGGTTAATATTTGAGATCCTCTGTGCTTCCTGGACCTAGATATCTGTTTCCTTCTTTAGGTTTGGGAAGTTTTCAGCCATAATTTCTTCAAATAAATTTTTGATCCCTTTTTCTCTCTCTTCTTCTAGGACCCCTATAATGTAAATGTTGATATACTTAATGTTATCTCAGAGATATCTTTAATTGCTTTCATTTTTAAAATTTGTTTTTCTTTTTTTCTGTTGTGATTGGGTGATTTCCCTTATTGTATCTTCCAGATCACTTACGTGTTCTTCTATATCACTTAGTCTGCTATTCATTCCTTCTAATGTGTTTCAGCTATTTAATTATTCATTTCTGATTGGGTCTTTTTTACATTTTCTAGTTCTTTGTTAAAATATTCACTTTTTGCATTGATTTTCCCCCTAATTCAGTTAACATCTTTATTACCAATGTTTTGAATTCTTTATCTGGTAAATTATTTATTTCTGTTTCATTATTTATGAGAAAACAAGAGGTGTTTTCTCTTGTTCTTCCAATTGAGAATAGTTCCTCTGACTTTTCATTTTTCTTAACTTTCTCTGCCTCTAAGAACTTAGGTGAAGTAGTTACTATTATGGTCTTGAAGGTATGTTCTTATGTGGGAGCATCCCTGTGCATACTATATTTGTCAAGTGCCTTTGGTGGAAGAGCTGGGTTTGACATGGATGCAAGTCATGTCTGTCCTCAGGGTTTCTTGGCAGCTATCACCTAGGTAGGTTGTGGGGCTAGAGATGGAGGGGCTAGTGCTGGTGCCAGCTGTGAGGCAGGACTTCCTTTCTGCTTGGTGGCTGTCATCACCCTGCTGGGAGCAGGGTCTGATCCCAAGTTGCTGAAGCCTTGAGGGTTGGGCCCAAACTGACGCTGTTCGTTTTAAGTGTGATTTTTACCCCTTCCCACACTGGGGCCCTTGCCTCAGAGGGGAGTGCAAGTGTGGCCCATGTGCAGACAGAGGTCTGATGTACTGCCTGTGCAGGCATCTGTGGCTCTGCTCAGATGTAGCCTTGGGTGCAAGTCCCCTTTGTCCCTCATAGCTGATCACTGCACCATTGTAGACCGACTCCACATGGCTGGCAGGGCCCATGGACTCTCAGCATGTATCAGGAGGTCAGCTGTGGTGGAGCAGCCACCGTCAGAGATCTGTCTTCTGAGGTACTGCTTGAGTAAGCACCAACAGTGGCTGCTGCCACCCTACTCAGGCTGCACCCTGGGACCAGGTCACCTGTGTGTCCCATAGTTGAGTATTTTCCCCAGTTGTGGGCACCGCAGATCCAGTGCTGTGCCGTGGCATGGAGTGAATGAGGCTGGAGTGTTCTCTCAGCTTGGGCTGGGACACACAACGATGTGGTAATGGGAAACCCGGCAGCCACTAGAGCAGACCTCTCTGTGCTCTGCCTCATGAGCAAGCCAGTGCACACATGCTCCTCACAATCAGAGTCCAGTCTTCCCAGAGCCTTTCTGTTTGTCTCAGTGGTCATCAGACTAGTCCAGGCAGCTGTTTCCTTTACATAGAACCCCAGAATTGGGGCCCCAAATCTGGCTCAAACCACTCACTCATCAGGGAGGGTATCTGCCCATGTAATTTTCCTTTTTCTTTGAGTCCCCTCTCAGGGACACAGGTCTCAAACCAATCACTTTTCTTCCCCTAGTACCTGATTATATGTGTATCTTTCTTACAGTCCTGGTTGTACAGGAGTTCTGCCAATTTGAAGTTAGTTTTCAGTGATAACTGTTACACATATAGATATATATTTGACGTGTTCCTGGGGGGAGGTGAGGTCCACGTTCTCCTACACTGCCATCTTGATCCCTGCCTCCAAATTTTCAATGCTTTTAAAGCAGCTATTAAAACTATGTTCCATAAAGAAAATGAACTTAATGAAAATATAGAATTTCTCAGAAGAGAAATATAAATGGTAAGAAAAGAAAGAAATGTACATTTTAGAAGAGAAAAATAAGATAACTGAAATAGAAGATTCAGTAAATATGCTAAGGAGCAGAATAGAGATGACAGAGGAAAAAATCAGTGAACTTGAAGATAAATCAATAGAGATTCTCCAGTCTAAAAAACAAGGAGAAAAAAGGTTAAAAGAAATTAGCAGAGCCTCTGTGACCTGTATGTATCAAAACACATAATTTATTTGTTTCATCGTAGTCTCAGATATTATGAACAACTTTATTCCTGTAAGTTTCACAAATTTGATGAAATGGACCAAGTTTTTCAAAGGCATAATCTACCAAGGCTCAGTCAAGAGAAAATAGGTAACCTGAACAGTCCTATATCTATTTAAAAAAATTAAACTCCTAGTTAATTCTTTAAAACTCCAGACTTAACATGGTTTCACTGGGGAATCTACCAGACAGTTAAGGAAGAAATATATTCTCTTTCGGAAAAATAAAAGAGGGGAGAACACTTTCCAATTCATTTTATGAGACCAACATTACCCTGCTACCAAATCCAGACAAATAATTACAAAAAAAAAAATATTTGATAGATCAGTACCCCTCATGAAGCTAAACACAAAAATCCTCTAGAAAATATTCACAAATAAATCTAACAATATATTAAAATGATAAAGTACAAAAAGATAAAAATAGATATGCCCCTCTAATCTACTAGAATAGATTGAATAGATATAAATGTTGTTCTTTTTTTCTTACAATAAGCTAATTCTGGTTTTTGTGTGCCTATTTTGTTTTGGTTTTGTTTTTTAGTCCAAGATAGAGTGATGTTGTAATCATTATTACTGCTGAATATTTTATTTGGGTATTTCTAAGGCTTAATGAGTCTTCTGAATACCTGAACTTTTAAAAATAGTATTGCTTTTCATATAAATAGCTCAATTTTTTTTTTTTTTTTTTTTTTGCGGTACGTGGGCCTCTCACTGTTGTGGCCTCTCGCGTTGCGGAGCACAGGCTCCAGACGCGCAGGCTCAGTGGCCATGGCTCACGGGCTCAGCCACTCCGCGGCATGCGGGATCCTCCTGGACCAGGGCATGAACCCGCATCCCCTGCATCGGCAGGTGGACCCTCAACCACTGCGCCACCAGAGAAGCCCCAGTAGCTCAGTGTTTTTAATCAACCCTTTAAAATATACTGGCTTGACCTTTAGATGAAAAGTGGTAGTTAGAATTACAAAGGGCATTATTATATACTTTTATAATGCTTATTAAAATTTGAAAATATTTTTATTTTTCTAATATGATAGGTTTTCTAACTTGAGCTTGTAAAACTGCAGGTGCAAAATTGTGGGTGTATTCAATAATGTCTAATAGAATTCTAACTCTAAGCTTTACATCATTTGATCACTGTGTTTCATTGTTAAACAAGCAGCTGTAAAGTCTTGAAGGCAAAGATGTTAACCCAGTACATGACTCTCTAACTGTACATAGCTAAATCTATCATCTATAAATGATAAATCTATATTTAAAAAACGTATATTCTTTTTCTGACTATATAAGTAACATGTGCCCATTTTGGAAATTCATGAAGGCATGAAGATACAGAAAAAATTAAAATCCTGTTTCCAGAGACAATCATGGTTTTAGCTTGATTTTTCTTATATATATATTTGAATTCACCATTATTGCTTTATTTAATCAAAGAAATTCAGGGACATGGCTGAATATAGATTTATTTTTTTCACATTCACGTTGTTTTTAGAACACTCTTGAGTTGTTTTAACACACTCTTTTTTAAAATTAATTTTTATTGAAGTATAGTTGCTTTACAATGTTGTGTTAGTTTCTGCCATATAGCAAAGTGAATCAGCTATACGTATACATATATCCCCTCTTTTTTGGATTTCCTTCTCATTTAGGTCACCACAGAGCATTGAGTAGAGTTCCCTGTGCTATACAGTAGCACATTAGTAATCTATTTTATACATAGGAGTGTATATATGTCAATCCCAATCTCCCAATTCATCTCCCCACTTTCCCCCCTTGGTATCCATACATTTGTTCTCTACATCTGTTAACACACTCTTCCTTTGTGACCTTTCTGTGTGCTTGAAATTCCCAAGTATTTTAAAATTTAATGGCTTTGACTTTATTAAAATGAAGTATACTAATAGGAATTTAAGCAATGCAAAGAAGAATGTAAAATGCCGCCACTATCACTTAGAAGTAATGTGACAACACTAAGTAAGCGTCATATCTAGCACCTCTTGATGGATAGAGGAATTGATGGATGTAAATACATTGGTGGTAGAGGAAAGATAGACAGAAGTAGGTTTATAAAATGGCACCATGAAAAGTATTACATACAGTTTTACTTGAAGTTAATAGAAGAAATTGAAGTAAAACAGAAGAAATTGCTAAACATCAGGTAAATGTTTCTTCACCGCTAAATATTTTAACAAATAAAAAAATTATCAAAAGTTAAAAAGGAAAGACCATGAAGAATTCTACATGACCTACATGTTTCAATTTTATTTATTTATTTATTTATTTATTTATTTATTTATTTTTGGCCTCACCATGCCACTTGTGGGATCCTAGTTCCTGAACCAGGGATAGAACTTGGGCCCCCTGCAGTGGAAGAGCAGAGTCCCAACCACTGGACCCCCAGGGAATTCCTTCAATTTTAGATCATATTGATTGATTTTCTTTACTAAAAGACAAGGAAATTAATATTTGCATATTTTTTTCTATTTCCCTTCTTCTCACTTTTGTTACTTACATTATTTTTACTTTGTCAGCTTAAAAACATTTATTTTCCCTCTGTAATCATAATTCCATGTTTATTTACTTTTAGTTCTATACATAATTGTCATAGATGCTTGTTAACATATTTTTTACCATACCTCATTCATTCTAGAGGATTAAAAAAAGTTATCTCCTGGTTGGCTGTTTTCATTGCTGTATAGTTTTTCTTTAAAGTTTATTTTTATATGTGTTGCTTTGCTTATTCAAGAGTGCCTATGCCCTATGCTTATATTTGTATTACACCTTGGCTGGTATAAAATTTTTCATTTTTGATAGTCTTGAATTTATAATTAAGTAATTTTTTTAAGACGAGTGCTCAATTTCTATAGTCCTTCAGCTCTTGTGTGGTGGACATTGTCTGCCCATTGCCTTTATATTTCAACAAAGCTTGACTGGCTATAGTATTCTTAAGTCTCACTTTTTCCCTCTCAGAACCTTTTAGGCATTATTCTAAATAAAACACAAATAAAAGAAAACTGCGGGCTTCCCTGGTGGTGCAGTGGTTGAGAGTCCGCCTGCCGATGCAGGGGACACGGGTTTGTGCCCCGGTCCGGGAAGATCCCACATGCCGCGGAGCGGCTAGGCCCGTGAGCCATGGCCTCTGAGCCTGCGCGTCCGGAGCCTGTGCTCCGCAACGGGAGAGGCCACAACAGTGAGAGGCCCACGTACCACAAAAAAGAAAAAGAAGAAAACTCCTTAAAAGTGATAAATATCATGCTGAGTAATAAAATGCTGAAGCATTTTTTTAGTAAAATCAAGACAATATAAAAAAGTACACTACTATCCTCATTATTCAACATTGTTTTGGCAGTCCTACAAATACAGTAAGAAAATGAAAAACAGTGAATTACTGAATCAATTTCTGGAAAAATTAAGAACAGCAAATAATGTCCATTATCACTATTTTATTTAAAAAATTTTCTGGAGATTCTAGCTAATGGTTCAGAAACTAAAATAATCAGCCAAACATGGAGAAGAAAAGAGAAAATGAACTCTATGTAGATTTAAAAAATATAATACCTAGAAAACTCAAATAGATATTTTATTAGGGATTGCTCTTAAATTTTATCCTTTGTTAATTAATTAACATAGTCATATGTCTTTAATGTGGTTGGGCAGCAGCCATCTTGTAACAATGAAGTCAGAAATTACATACTAAAGGTTGCACAGCAGAAATATTGAAGGGTTATGGTTCTCTAAGATCCTTGGACAGTTGCACCAGCCTCGGAGTTAGACTTCCCAACTTCTTCTTTTCTTTCTTTTTTTTTTTTGGCCACATGGCACAGCTTACGTGATCTTAGTTCCCAGACCAAGGATTGAACCTGGACCACGGCAGTGAATGTTCTGAGTCCTAACCACTGGACTGCCAGGGAATTCCCCCAATGTGCTTCTGATTCATCATTTTTTTTTTTTTCTTTCTTTGGCTGCGTTGGGTCGTAGTTGCAGCCAGTGGGGGGCTACTCTTCATAGAGGGGCGTGGGCTTCTCACTGTGGTGGCTTCTCTTGTTGCAGAGCACAGGATCTGGGTACTCGGACTTCAGTAGCTGCAGCACGCAGGCTCAGTAGTTGCAGCACACGGGCCCTAGAGCACACGGGCTTCAGTAGTTGCAGCACATGGGCTCAGTAGTTGTGGCTCATGGGCTTAGTTGCTCCGCAGCATGTGGGAT
>NC_041222.1:37196818-37220250 GCF_002837175.3 Physeter macrocephalus
CTTCAGTAGCTGCAGCACGCAGGCTCAGTAGTTGCAGCACACGGGCCCTAGAGCACACGGGCTTCAGTAGTTGCAGCTCTCGGTCTCTAGGCAGTAGCTGTGGCACACGGGCTTAGTTGCTCCATGGCATGTGGGAACCCGTGTACCCTGCATTGGCAGGCGGATTCTTAACCAGTGCATCACCAGGGAAGTCCTGATTCATCAGTTTTTGTATGATATTTTTCTGTTGAAAGCTTGTAGGACTTTTTATTCGTTGCCACTGTTGTAGAATTTCACAGCAGTTTGACTCTCGTTTCTTTCTTTGTGTTAGGTGCTTGTTCAGTCTGGAAATTTAGTTTCTTGTATTCTAGGTAATTTTTTAAAAATCTATTCTTTGATAATATCCTTGACTCTGGATTTTCTCTTCTCTCTATCTTGGACTTCTCAAACTGGTCTATTAATTTTCTTAGCTTTTCCATCCTATTTTTTATATCATTGTCTTTTTGTCCTACTTCCTGGAAGATTTTTTTCAATTTTATTTTCCAACCATTCTGTAGAGTTCTCCTACCATACTTTTAATTTTTAAGAGCTTTTGCTTGTTCTCAGACTATTCCCTTCAAAATAACAATCCTATTCTTGTTCATGGATATAATATGATCCTAACTCGATAAGTGTAGGAATGATTTCTTTTTTGAAAATTTTTTCTCCTTTTACTCCTATTAAATATTTTTAAAAATATCCAGTAGCCGTTAGCTATGTGTTCATATTTAAGATTTGGATAGTAAAAAGCTTATTATGTGCTCTGTGCATGTGTGAAACCTGTCAACTGGCACCTTCGTTAGACAGTGGTCTGGCTATGCCTTATTTTGAGGAACTCCTAATATTAATACTTTTAGGTCTTTTCTTCCAACTAGTCAGAGTTCCCAGGGAAGAATCTTCTAACCTCCTGTCTGGAAGGAAAATGCTGACTGAGTGTGCTCTGATTGGCAAGTAAAGAGAAGACTGATGGTCTAAACATTTATTACATGAAATTTTGATTAATTTATCTTACCTTAATTTTGCTTTGTGTTTCCTAGTCTAAAGACTATTTTCTCTTTTTTCAAGGAAATGGTTTTACTGAAATGTAACATACAGAGAGTGCACACATAAATGTGGAACTCACTGAATTCTTACACAGTAAATACAGCTGTGTAAGCACCACACAAATCAAGATATAAAACATAATCAGCACCTCAGATGCCTACTTTATGCATCTTCTGTCCTTCTTGTCCCACCATCAAAGGTAACTAATATTTTAAATTCTATCACTCCAGGGAGTACCCTGGTGGCCTAGTGGTTAGGATTCCAGGCTTTCACTGCCATGGCCTGGGTTCAGTCCCTGGTTGAGGAAGTGAGAATCCTGCAAGCCACACGGCCCAGCAGAAAAAAAAAAAAAAAAAAAAATTCTACCACTCCAGATTAGTTTTTGTCCATCGTTAAACAAACATACACACAAATATATGTTATTTCCTTATTTGTTAGCTTCTTTTACTCAACATTATATTACTTAGATTTATCCATACTATTACATGTAGCTGTTTATTTTCATGGCTTCAAAGAATTCCACTGTATGAATTTACCACAATTTATTTTTCCATTTTACTGTTGATAGACAATTGAGTTAGAATCAAAGAATTATGGTTCTATATTTCAAGCACTGTCTTTTTTAAACTTTACTGAGGAATAATTGACAAGTATAATTGTATATATTTAAAGTGTACAACATCATGATTTGGTATACATATATATTGTAGAATGATTATCAAGGTAGTTAACATATAGTTAACTATTAACACCTCACATAGTTAACACAGGTAACTCTTGTGTGTGTGGTGAGAATACTTAAGATCTACCCTCAGCAAGTTTTAGATACATAATATCATATTAATAACTATAGTCACCATGCTGTACATTAGATCCTCATACTTCTTAGAACTGAAAACGTGTGCCCATTTAATCTATATCACCCATTTTCCTCTCCCCCACCAGTACCTGGCAACCATTTTATTCTGTTTCTGTGAAATTGGTCAAGTACTGTGTTAAATGCTTTATGTGTGTTATCATATTTATCCTCACAGTAATCCTAAAAGTGGATACTATCACTCATACATTCATTCCTCATTCAATTAACAAATATTTATTAATATACCTATTATGTTCCAGGCAGTTTTCTAGGTGTTGGGGAATCAACTAAAAGAAACAGAAATCTATGAATAGTTAAATGAAGTAGACAAGAATCTATACCTTTCCGGAGCTTACATTATACAGGGAAAATATTTGGTATACTAGATATGGATAAATGTTACTTAGAAAAATAGAGCAAGGAAGGGAATGTGAGGAAATGGTGATGAAGGAGAGATGTTTGCAGTTTTAGATAGTGGGCTGAGGAAGATATCAGTGAGAGAATGACTTTTGGGTCCAAGCTTAAAGGAAGTGAAGGATCAAGCTGTCCAGCTGTCTGGAGGAAAAGCATTCTAGGCAGAAGAAAAGATGAGAGCAAAAGCCTAGAGGAAGGAGCTTGTTGTGTTCTAAAAACAAGGAAAGCAGTGTGGCTGGAATAGAGTGAGCAAGAAGGAGAGTGCAGGGATATGCAGTCAGGTGGGCAAAGGGTGGGTGAGATGTAGGCCTTGCAGGCCATTGTGAGGACTTTCTTTTTGCCTGAGAAGGAAGGCATTGGAATCTTGATCAGAGGAGTGACATGATCAGACTTACATATAACAAAATGGTTCTGCTTTATTGAGAATAGACTGAATGGGACAAGGGTGAGGGCAGGGTGGCCTGTTATTAGCTATTAGTCTTCCCATGTGATAGATGAGGAGAATGTAACTTGGACATGACCAAGGTCATAAACCTTCAACATGTGGTCCATGGACCAGGAGCAGCCACATCACCTGGGACCTAGAAATGCAGTCTCAGGCCTCACTCCAGACCAGTTGAATCTCAATCTGCATTTTAGGAGGAGCCCCAGGTGATTCATGTGCACACTGAAGTTTGAGGAACCCTCATCTAAACTATGAAATACTGTTGTAGAAGCTTATTGATCAGGGGAAGGATACTATTGAAGTGATGCTCTGTGGAAATTTTATTTGGTAGCAAAGAGATAGAGAAGAGAGAAGGATACCAACCAGGAGGAAATTACAATAACCCCAATTACCCAGAAGTTTGGGGTTGAATGGCTGAAGTAGGATAATGACAGTAGGAATGAAAAATAATTTTAAAAAAGAAGGAATGGAGGCAAGAGTTTTTTTGTTTTTGTCTTTGGCTGAGCAGCTTGCGAGATCTTAGATTTTAGTTCCCTGACCAGGGATTGAACCTGGGCCACAGCAGTGAAAGCGCCAAGTCCTAACCACTGGACTGCCAGGGAATTCCGGAGTTTTGTTTTGTTTTCTTGTTATTTATATCCCTTTATTTGTCTTTATATCTCTTTTCTTTTTTCACCCTTATAATCAGGCTTCTATCATCACCATTCTCCTAAAAATACACTCCTGTATGACACCAAGTGATCCTCTATCATTCTTCATGTTCCTTGGCATCTTTGTGCCAAGATATGCTATTAATTATTTCATCTTGAAATTCCCATGTCCTTAATTCTTCATAACCATTCTCTTCCTAGGCTACAATGTATGTTGTCCTTCAGTACTCATTCTTTTCCCACATACCCGCATACACTTATTCATACCTATACTTGTCTTTCTTTATCTATGTTCTCCGATCTTAAGCATTGCCCTTCTTGTTTAAGACTACCCTCCAAATCCTTGATCCCCTCCTTCTCATCTCCTCCTTTGACTTATTTTTTGTCTCCAGCATCTTCAGTTTTTCCCTCTCCCTCCCAAGAGTTTTTTGTTTTGTTTCGTTGGCCGCGCCATGCACACAATGGGGGATCTTAGTTCCCTGACCAAGGATTGAACCCATGCCCCCCTGCAGTGGAAGCACGGAGCCCTAACCACTGGACCGCCAGGGAATTCCCCCAAGAGGTTTTTTTTTTAATATTTATTTTATTTATATCATTTATTTTTATTTGTTTATTTTGGCTGCGCTGGGTCTTAGTTGTGGCACACGGGATCTTCCTTGCGGCATGCAGGATCTTTCAGTTGCAGCATGCGGACTTCTCTTAGTTGTGGCCTGTGGGCTTCTTAGTTGTGGCATGCATGTGGGATCTTAGTTCCCCGACCAGGGATCGAACCTGGGTCCCCTGCATTGGGAGCGTGGAGTCTTACCCCCTGGACCACCAGGGAAGCCCCTCCCCCAAGAGTTCTTTTAATGAAGGGAAAAAACCCCATAAAACTTAGGCAATGATTAGATGTACTAGTGAGTGGGAAAGGACCCTGAGACAGAGAGAGAGGTAGATAAAACATGACACTGAAGTTTCAGACCTTGGTAAGAGAGACAATAATGGACCATTGCTAGAAATAGAGAAGTAAGAATGGGAATTGTGAGAATGAGTGCAAGGCCAGTTTAGTATTGTTGAACTGAACTTGGCGGCGGCTGCAAATGTTCAGCAGGTAGTCAGGAAATCTCAAGCTGGAGAAGTCTTGGGGCTGAAGTACTAGACTTCAGAGTCATTTGCCTGGAGGTGCCCATTGAAGCAAAAGGAGTAATTGAGATATTGAGGGAGAAGACAGAAAGAAGACTCTGGCCACATACCTAGGACCACTGCCTCTTTAAAACTATAGAAAGGGTAGGAGGCAGAAGAAGGGCAGTCAGAGACAGGGGAAGAGAGTGTAGCATCTCTCAAACCAATGATGCAGAGAGGGGTTTCTATTTGGCCAGGTGCCATGGTGGTTAGGACAAATCAAAGAAGATGTATCTTAGCAGAAGTCAAATCAAACTATTGATGTATTTCAAAGAATTATTTTCGAGGACTCAAAGCCAGAGGCTTATAGAGAGTGGTCAGGAAACATGATCCTTACCCTCAGAGATGTCCCAACCACCAGAAAGGTAGACAAGATAACCCCATTAAGTAATTATGTGAGAGCATGCACTTGTTGACAACTGCATACTTATATATATATGATTCATACTAGTTTTAGGGTGGGTAACCCATCAACATTTTATATAGATAATACGTATGGTTCTAGGATTTGCAAAGCTCTAAGTGAAAGTCAAATTTTAGACAAGATATATTTCTTTTTGGTCTTTTTGCAAAGGCTCATTAGAATTTTCTTTGTCACATTTTTTTCTGGCCTGTACACAATTTTGCTATGGATCTTATTTTTTAAATTGCAGGTCACTTAGTGTAAGAGACCTTTTTTTTTAGCTCACCTTTGCTGCTTATCAAGTGTTAATCCAACTATGACTCCATTGTTATAGAGTACTAATGGCTCTATGAAACAATCAGCCTTGTGCAAATGACCATCAAGTGGCCGAGAACTATGGCCTCCTTGGGCCAAATGTCACTCAGTGATGCCAAGTCAAAATAATGCTTCAAGCTGCCTTTGCAGTTGGAAACGTCACTCATGTGTTTCATTATATCAGAATCATAGTCAATAGATTTTATTTATTCTAATATTTGACAGTGTTCTGGTCAATGGCTTCTAAAGATTAAATACACCCAAATACATCTTTAAAAAAAAAAACCCTGAAAATGTCACTGAAAATATGAAAGAAGCATGAATATTAAAGTGTTCACAATTCTACTTTTTTCTGTGAAGCCAGAAAAGTGTTTATTATTGTCTACTCCATCCCCTTGCAGTGGTGAGGACTCTAGACTGGCTCATTTATGCTTGAGGGGCTGGTGTGTGTGTGGGCGCATGCACGCATGTGTGCATGCTAATATGACACCATGCAGAATGAATTGGACATAGACTCTGGAGGATAAGACAGCAAGTCTAGTGGTTCAGAAATGAAGATGTAAACGTTTATACCACATGAGAATAAAATGAGAAGATTATAGATAAAACATTGTAATGAAAATTAGAGAGTTCTGGCATACTGCTTTCTAAATTACACTACTTTGAGCCTGAGAAGGATTGGTCTGTTAAATAGGAATAATTATAGTGCCTACCATATAAAATTGCTGTGAAGAATAAATAAGAAAATGAATGTAAAGCAAGCACCCAGTGTTTAATGGGTACTCAATAAATGATGGTGGTTGGGTTCCTCACACACGCTCTCTCCTCCAAAGCATTTGTTGGGAAGGAATGTACTTCTCTCCTTTGGAAGGAATTTTGAGGGGATAGAAGTTGATAAACCTGATGGCATCTTTCTAGAAAGGGTGGGAAAATATAGGAGAAGGAGTGGTCTCTACCATCCTCCAGACACTGAGTTACCACAGTGATCTGTGAGTTGCCCAGTAGCTATGAGGGTAGATGGAGCAGTGTATGTTCTTCCAGTCTGAGACATTTCCTGCTTAAGTTCAGTTTCCAGCTCTAGGCTTCATTCCCTGTCCCGGTGTCCTGCCTTCCCTATTTCTTTTGAACCCAGATGGGATTAATTCTCTCTGCTCAAATGTCAGATATGAAGAGTACGTTACTTAGGGACTTCTCTGCAACCCAGCACCAACTCCCCAGTCTGGGTGAGGATGAAATCATCTCAGGTAGGACTCAAGTAGCATCTTAGGATGATGCCTAATGCTGGCATTAGCGTTATTGCAACTATATCAAATTAAAACATGAAGAGAGATATTTGCTTTGACCACGTAAAAGTAATGCTGGTTTCAGGCACTTGCATTTTCTTATCATTTAGGTCTAATTACTTTGTAACATCATGAGTATGGCTATCATTAACTGACTCTGAGAATCAAAGAAACATGAACTGTGATCATCTGTTCATGTGTGTTTATTATGCTTTAATTATAGTAACCTCATAATACTCATAATAAAAATAGGTAGTGATATTGTATGTTACTCAAAATAGCTAATATTGGGCTTTGCCATATTATGGAGATAAATAAGCCTTCCCTGAAAGTTTCTTTTTTAAAAAAAATAAATTTATTTATTTATTATTTATTTATTTTTGGCTGCGTTGGGTCTTTTTTGCTGCACATGGACTTTCTCTAGTTGGGGTGAGCAGGGGCTGCTCTTCGTTGCGGTGCACTGGCTTCTCATTGCAGTGGCTTCTCTTGTTGTGGAGCATGGGCTCTAGGCATGTGGGCTTCAGTAGTTGCAGCACGTGGGCTCAGTAGTTGTGGTGCATAGGCTTAGCTGCTCCACGGCATGTGGGATCTTCCTGGACCAGGGATCGAACCCACGTCCCCTGCATTGGCAGGCGGATTCTTAACCACTGCGCCACCAGGAAAGTCCCTAATCCTTTTTATATATTGTTGGATTTGATTTGCTAATATTTAGATGAGTTTTTTGCCTCTATGTTTACCAGAGATATTGGCCTGTAATTTTCTTTTTTTTGTAGTGTCTTTGTCTGGTTTTGGTATCAGGGTAATGGTAGCCTCATAGAATGAATCTGAGCATATTCCGTCCTCTTCAATTTTTTTGGTATAGTTTGAGAAAGATAGATATTAGCTCTTATTTATGTGTTTGGTAGAATTTCCCTGTGACGCTGTCTGGTCCTGGACTTTTGTTTGCTGGGAGGTTTTTGATTACTAACTCAGTTTCACTACTAGTGATTGTTCTGTTCAGATTGCCTGTTTCTTCCTGATTCAGTCTTGGAAGGTTGTATGTTTCTAGAAATTTATCCATTTCTTCTAGGTTGTCTAGCTTGTTGGTATATAACTGATGGTAATATTCTCTTATGATTTTTTTTTAAATCTCTGTGATGTTAGTTATAATTTCTCCTCTTTCTTATTTTGGTCCTCTCTCTTTTGAGACTACATATTTTTAATATTTCTCTGAGGTGGAGTTTCTTGCCCTTTTCTATGTGTGTTATTGACTCATTCAGTTAAGGATCTGATGAATCCTAACCATGTTTTCCCCAGAAAAATGCACACAATTGTAAATTTTACATATAGTTCAGGGTGTTCCCAGAACCTCTGGTTCCCTTAAAATCTAGGTTAAGAACTTCAGTTCTGGAAGATTTGTTTTTGATGTTGTTGTTGTTTGTTTGTTTGTTTTTGCTTTTTTCATATGCTTGTGGACACTATTCTTTTGTACAACTGAATAATAATGACAAATGATTATTCACTGCTTATTATGATCCAGGCACTGTTATAATGATAAGCAACTAAGATGGCTTAAAGCTTGTGGGGGGCGGGGGGAGGAGGCATTTTCCTTCAACTTCCTAGCTGTTTCTTGTGGCCCAGCAAAATAAAGTGAAGGTGTGGTAGTTAGGACTGTAAAGTGCTCAGCATGCAGGCATGCAAAGAATATTTGAAACTCAGAGTGCCTGTTATTTTTCAGAAACAGAAGCAATATAAAGGTGCAAAGGGAAAAACTAGTTGAATTTGTTTGGAATTGTTTTATAGCATTGAAACAGTTCAAACTTGCTTTCTTTGGTGGTGATGCAACTGAGTTCCTAAAAGGAACTTGGCAATTCATGGAAAATACCTCAGGAAGGGTGATATGAACTCTTGAGTCATCAATCTACTCCTAAATCAGCAATCTAAGGCTATAAGAAAAATGAAGTTTATAGTGTAATAAACACAACTGACAACTAGTTCTTAAACTCTTTACTCAGCACTGTATTTGAAACCCAGTTTCAACTTTCCTTGGCCATTTGACCTGAAATGCACCATTTACTTCTCCCTGTTGTTGGCGTGAAAGCCCTCCTTAGAGAAGCCATGCATTTGCAATATCATCTCAGGCTCCTATTCACAAATACTGCACAGAAGTTTATCTAAATAAATCTCTGCCATTTCTTTCTCATATTTGGATGATGTTTTTCTTTTCTTCTACAAATATTTATGAAGGACTCATCAGGTAGTAGATGCTATTCATGACAATCATTTTAAAGAACAAAAAAATCCTTTGATGGCTATCTAATGCCTCCAAATTATGTACACCTATTAACTCCTCATTTTTTCATGCCCCTGTGTTCCAGATGAGTTGAAAACTGGCAGTTCAAAAGGACACTGAAGCTTTAGACACAAGCATGGCTGGGAAGAGAAACAAGGCTGAGAGAACACAGAGGTATTGCTAATGTTACTTATAAAACTTTGGAATTTAAAGAAAAAGGACCTAAGTGATGATCCTTCCTTTAAAGGGGTGGTAAAGAAATGAAAAATAAAAATAAAATGTTTTATAATAATAGTTTTAATAAAATTACCACTAACAAAGTTGGTAGAGGTTCTAAATACATTTTTATTTAAAATAACTAAATGCCAGCTCAGGAGGACAGTGTATTCACAGCACACATTCCCAGGATTGATAAGGTTCCCTCAGTCAGTTTCCTGCAGCTGGAGAGCTCAAGCAGATGACGACAACAGGAGTGTTAATCATTTCCCGACCAGGCAATCTTAGTCACAAGTTCACTAAAAGTGAAATCAGCCCCTTGGGTTTAAAAGCAGCTAAAAAAACTTTTTACTCAGTTCACTTTGCAGTTTCTCCCTTTCAGGTTAAGCACATGGAAATTCACTTGGCAATTCTTTTTACATCACAATTTCCATTAGTTGCTCCCACAAATTGGGGTTTATCTGATTGTGTGGTAGATGGAAACCTCAGGATAAAATTCAATGGCTGAAGGCTGAGTGAAGTTTACCCTGGCTGTGGTTATGAAGAGGGTGACTGGACCTCTTTGTTGCTCTTGGGTTTATTTTCTCTTATGCTAGATTTTATACACCATAAAATGCAAAAGACATAATCTTGCATTTATAGTTAACCATTTAGACGTGTTTGGGGGTTGTTTTTAAGTGATCACAGGCCAAAACCAAGAATTTAAAACATACATTAGGCATACATGCCAAACAAAATTGTTTCATTTTCCTCCTAAAAAAAAATCATTTCTATTAGTTATACAGTTTATTTAGTTAATTGAACTGTTATTGAAATGTCTTTCTGCATTAATGGAATATTGGTGTGTTCAGTAAATAGACTGGAAACAATTTTTTGTGAACAAAAAGACATAAATAATTTTGATTATTGGAACTAGCCAAGGTAGGAACTGGATGGAACATCTGGAGGCAGAATTCAAATGTCAAATAATTCTAATAGAAATATATTAGCTGTGTGTTTTTATTTAGCAAGATGATTTTTCTCTTGTTTCTTAAAATCTATTTGAAGTAGTTATAACAGTTTTATAAATTAAACCTATAATGATATTTCAATTATTGTCTTTCTGGAAAAAGAAAATGATATTTGGGTATAACAGAAGTGCTTTCAGTAGAAGAGTACTGGGCAAGACTCTGTTCTTGCCCATTTCAATTGTGGTGACCTTTTATTTCAAGAAAAATACAGAATTTCTCTTTTTTGAGGCCTAGAATAGTCCTGGGCACATAGAAGACTTTGTGGAATTAGCTACTGATTATTTATTTTTAAGTCTGCACTTACATTAATGGATTTTAGAAGATATCTTCTAGTCACTTGTGTAAAACTTTATTCAGTACTCAATATGTCAATGATGAATTAAAAAGGAAATAGAAAAGCGTCTTTATCTGAAAGGAATTTAATTCACCTCTTTCCCACTATGAACCAAACCTTTCCATTTTGGGGAACTGTAATTAATACTTTTCTTCTGAGTATTTGAAAAATTATAGAAAATGCCACCTGTTTTTTACAACAACATTGCTCATCATTGTGAAAACCTGCAAAGAACTAAATGTTAATGAACAGAACAGTGGTTAAAGACAATGGCATACTACATAACCTGTAAAAAAGAATGAGGTGAATCTATATTTATTAACATGAAGGCAGTCCAAATAATATTTCTAAGTTATTTTTTTTAAAAAGCAAGTTTCAAAAAAAATAGTGAGTTAGTAGGTATAGTGTACAGTATTCTCAGTTTTTGGTAAAAACAAATAAACCAGTATCTACATTTACAATGTCTGTATGTGTATTTACCGAATCATTTAGAGTCGCCATTTTGGGGGATTGAATGAGAAAGCCTATTTTCTACCTTGTAGATATTAGAATGTAACTGGTAGGGACTTTTTTAATTTACTGCTAAAACCTCAGTGTATATAATAGTGTCTGGCACGTAACAGGCACATGATAGTGTCGAATAAATGAATGAAGAGATTTATGTATTATTTAAATTTTAAAAAATTAGCACAGTTGATTTTCAAGCAGATAAAATCCACAAAATGCCTTATTGTTTTAATTAAAAAAAATATTTAGAACAAATTTCAAAGCCTCTAATCTCTCTTCCCTTCATGTTACCTCTTCTTCTTTTCTACTTTTTGTAACACTTTCTTTCCCTTTTCTAGCTAATTTTGGTTCAAAGGGAAATGAAAATGTCATGGTGCCTGTGCTTATTTAAGATTTTCTGCCGAGGCATCTTACTTTGCGTTTGACATCCATCTTCAGGAATCCGTGCATCTAACATCCCAGATTGCTGCTTAGCTTTTTATGTGCATGCCATCTTTCCAATTTGATGGCAAACCGTGGAGAATACAGACCCTGTCTTATGATCCTTTCTGTCCTCAGTACCTAGCATAGGGCCTCACACACAGTATGATAGCATTGTTGTTGAGTATTCTTTCCACAAACTTTTGTGCAGTTCTTTTTTTTTGTATGTGTGTGTGTGTGTGTGTGTGTGTGTGTGTGTGTTTGGTACACGGGCCTCTCACTGTTGTGGCCTCTCCCGTTGCGGAGCACAGGCTCTGGACGCACAGGCTCAGTGGCCATGGCTCACGGGCCCAGCCGCTCTGCGGCATGTGGGATCTTCCCAGACGGGGCACGAACCCGTGTCCCCTGCATCGGCAGGCAGACTCTCAACCACTGTGCCACTAGGGAAGCCCTGTGCAGTTCTTAATGATGGCATACTACTATAATCCCTCCTCCTAGGCTGAGCATTGTATACAATAGGCACTCAGTACATTTATTGAACGAATGATTGGTGATTGACTCTGGCATGTAATCTCTGTGTGTATGGCTGGTAAATTGGGTTCTCAGGGAGATGAGAGGAGGCTGTATCAGTTTGGGATTCTTTTGGTTGCCAGTGATAGAATACCTGACTAAAACTGGCAGAAGCGGAAGCAAAGGCGATTTATTGGCTCGTATAGCAGTTTAATGGTGCACCTGGCTTGAGAAATAGCTAGACACTGGCACAAAGTGATATCTCTCTTTGTCTGTCTTGTCTCTCTTTCTCTTATTCTGTTCTCAGACAGGCTTTCTCTTTGAGGTTATAAAATAGCTGCCAGAATCTCCACAAGAACTATATTCTTTCAGATTCCAATCCAGCAGAAAAAAAGTGAGTGTCTTTCGGCAATCCTAGAAAACTAAACCATGATAGTTGCTCAGAGTGGACCAACAGTAACTGAAACCAGGTTGTTAGTGTACTGGTTTCATGAGCTTCTAGGGACCAGGAATAAAGCCTCAAGCAGGACAAGCGAACTGAGAGTGGGGAGAGGAGGATCCCCAAATAAAAATAAAGGTTGTTGCCACAAGAAAGGGGAGTGGATGCCTAATAATTAAACAACAAATGTCAAATGCAAGGTAAGAGAATTACTTGATTCTCTTTTTTCCTCTCTCCTTAACATAAATATATCCAAATATGAGTAAGTAGTCGCGGGGAGAACTCAATCAATTCTAACTCTATAAGGATGTGCGTACAGGTACTAACTGTTAAAGAGAAGGCAGTTGGAAAGATGGAAGAAGAGAGCTTCTGAATTGATTGAACCCAGAGCTTCTGAATTGATTGAACCCAGAGTCCTATCTGGAGCAGTGACTCTCAAATTTGCTCTATACTGAAATTACCTGTGGGTAATTCTGATGCTCAGGCCACTCTTTATAACACTTGTATCAGAATACCTAGTGTTGGGACTCAAGTATCGGTACTTTTAGGCTCCCAGGTGTATTGTGTTATATGCAATTTGGAGACCCAGTGGTCAAGAGAGATATCAGGGAGGATTTAGAATAGTTTTAAAGGCACCTGAAACTGTACCTTGGATATAGTAGATCCTCCATAAATATCTGATGACTTGATTTAAAAGAGGAAAAGAACATAACTGGGCAAAGATGTGGGGCGGCATATTTGTGAACTGTCTACTCGTGTAAGCATCGTGTTCAGTTCTCAATATACATTTCGCACTTGATCTTCATAGTCAGGATTAAAAAAAAAAAACCCAAACTCCATTTACCGTGAGGAAATAAAGGTTCAGTAATGCTAAAGTAACTTGGCAAAAAGTCAATCAATAAATACAGCAGGTCTTTTGAGCTCCAAATTATATACTCTTTCACAGTATCACAATTACAGGTGTCAGACACGAGTTTAAGGGGGAACTCAGCTGTTGGGTGTAGCAAGTAAATTTACCTGACTAAAGAACAGAGTATGGACTGAAGAGTCCATAGAGTATGGCATGAAGGCGGTCCTGAAAAGTTGACAGAAGTGGCATCATCTACAGCAGCAGTCCCCAGCCATTTTGACACCAGGGACCGGATTCATGGAAGACAATTCTTCCACATATGGGGGGTGGAGGGGGATGGTTCAGGCGGCAATGCGAGCGATGGGGAGTGATGGGGAGCAGCAGATGAAGCATCGCTTGCTTGCTCGCCTGCCGCTCACCTCCTGCTGTGCGGCCCCGCTCCTAACAGGCCGTGGTCCCGTACCAGTGCACAGCCCCGGGGTTGGGGACGCCTGATCTACAGCACAGGGTGGCAAACAAGGGCCTGTGTGCCAAATCCAAACCACCACCTGTTTTTTTGAATAATATTTTATTGGAACCAGCCACGTTCATTTGTTTACATATTGCCTATGGCTGCTTTTGCACAACCATGGCAGAGCTGAGTAGTTGTGACAGACACTGTATGGCTTATAAAGTCTAAAATATTTACTAGCTAGCACTTTACAGAAAAAGTTTGCCGACCTTTGACCTAGAGTTTCCGTTTTTATGTGATAAGCAGTTCTGAGAAGGGATGAGATTGCCATTATCAATCCAAGACTGATGATAATGCTTGTGGCTGTATGAGTAGGATTCTCCGAGCATCTTCACATTCATTCATTCAGTAAACATTTATTGAGCATCTACAAAGTGCGGGGCACTCTGAGCTCAGTTGAAATGCAGTGCAATAAATTGTACAGTGAAAAATAGGTTTCCAAAATATTATAGCTTCTTTCTCTGCTTCTAGGCTACATGAGGGCAGGGTTTGGTTCTGTTTTTGCTCATCACTGTGGGTTCAGCCTAGAAGGCAGTAGGGGGTCACTAAATATTTGATGAATATACTAATGATCAATTAATGTGGTAGAGGCAAGTATAGGATGCCAGGGGAACACACCTAACCCAAACTCTGATGGAATGAGGTCAAGTTATGAAGCTGAAGAAGTGGAAGAAGTGAAGGAAAAAAGGCAGCAAGTCGGGGAGGGAGGGGAAAAATGAAGGGGTTGTAGTAGTTCACTGGACCGATCTTGGACAAGGTCTGTCATTGTGGGACTGGACAGAAGGAGAACTATGATCCCAAGAAGTATTTGGTGAAAGAGTTCATGAGATAATATAACACAGAAAAATCTATTCAGTTCCCAAATCAAAAAACCTCCAAAAGCTTCCTGCTACCTACAGCATAAAATCAAGATTACTAGGTTAGACCTTCAAGTCCTCTGTAATTTGTTCTCTGCTGGCTTAATCTTTTTTATAAATTTATTTATTTATTTATTTATTTATTTATTTATGGCTGTGTTGGGTCTTCGGTGCTGTGTGCAGGCTTTCTATAGTTGCGGTGAGCTGGGGCTACTCTTTGTTGTGGTACATGGGCTTCTCATTGTCGTGGCTTCTCTTGTTGCAGAGCACAGGCTCTAGGCGTGCAGGCTTCAGTAGTTGTGGCACGTGGGCTCAGTAGTTGTGGCTTGCGGGCTCAGTAGTTGTGGTGCACGGGCTTAGTTGCTCCACGGCATGTGGGATCTTCCCGGGCCAGGGCTCGAACCTGTGTCCCTTGCATTGGCAGGCAGATTCTTAACCACTGAGCCACTAGGGAAGCCCCTGGTTTAATCTTATTGCCCTTAATTCCTTACCTCAGTTCCTACCCTCTAGTTTTATGCTTGCTGATTATGCTTTATTCAGTCTTAACTTTGTGCCTTGTAAAAAGACATATCCCTGCTTGCAATGCTCTCTCTCTCTCTCTCTCTCTCTCTCTCTCTCTCTCTCTCTCTCTCTCTCTCTCTCTCTCTCTCTTTCCCCCCTACTCTTTATATAAGACCCAGTGCACAGGACTTCCTTGGTGGTGCAGTGGTTAAGAATCTGCCTGCCAATGCAGGGGAAATGGGTTCCAGCTCTGGTCCGGGAAGATCCCACATGCCGCGGAAAAACTAAGCCCATGTACCACAACTACTGAGCTTGCGCTCCACAGCCTGCGAGCCACAACTACTGAGCCCACGTGCCACAACTACTGAAGCCTGGGTGCCTAGAGCCTGTGCTCTGCAACAAGAGAAGCCACCACAAGGAGAAGCCTGTGCACTGCAATGGAGAACTAGAGAAAGTCCACGCTCAGCAACGAAGACCCAACGCAGCCAAAAAAAAAAGATCCAATGCACCTAGACTCTTTCTTTTTTTCTTTTTTGCTGCACCTTGCAGGGCATGCAGAATCTTAGTTCCCTGACTAGGGATCAAATCCATGCCCTCTGCAGTGGAAGCTTGGAGTCTTAACCACTAGAGTGCCAGGGAAGTCCTGCACCTTGACACTTTTGACAGATTTTTCCCATCTACTCCAATCCTCACTGATCTCTTCTCTGGATCCCATCACATGTTAACATTCACCTCTCATCTTTAGACACTAAATCAGTACTGCCTTGGACTGTTTTGAGCTGTTTCATGGGTTAATGCTTTACATCCACCATTAGAATAAACGTTCCGGAAAAAGGGATCATAAGACATTTCCCGAATATCCTCTTAGTGCCCAACAATACTTTATGTACACTTAATATTTGAGTAGACACTTAAATACTTATTGAGTAAATGAATGAGTCAGATGAATAAAAAGTTATGAGGTTAGAAGTACTGCTAAAAAAGGAAGTCAAAGAATGGAAAATAATTAGAAGAGATGCTTATAGGACAAGGAAAATAAATAGTACTTTGTGGTTTGAGGTATTCTCAAGAAGTACAGGTTTTGAGAGACAATATTTAAGTTTACTTTAAAACATTATGGAAATTCAGATGTGGAGAAATGAGTTGATATACTGCTCAGTTTAGGAAATTTATCATCATTGATAATATCTTGCTCTTTTTAAAAAAAAATCTATTTATTTATTGTGTTCCTCTATCTCCTTTCCTATTGTCATTACTGTCACAGCAGCCATTCTAATTTGGTTAATGTATGTTCTCTTTTTGTATCAGTTTTTGTAAAATGTGTACTTTTTTTGTTTTTTAGCATGTGTTTAAAACATTTATATATGCTGTAATGCGTTATGGATCTCAATTTGGGTTCTTACCTTTTTCACTAAGTGTTCAGGTTTTAAAGATCTATGCATATTGCTATAGATCTGTTTTTTCTAATTGCTACATAAGACGTCATGATGTGAATTCACCACGTTTCACCTATTTACATCTCCAGTGATGGAAACCAATAGCACAATCTCATACTGTTTCTTCATACATCTAGTCTGAGTGTTTATTTGGGATGTATCTCCTGGAATGGCATTGCTGGATCACAGGATATGCATCTATTTAATTTGACTAAGAAGTACTAGATTTCACTGCAGAATGGTGGCATTAGTTTATGCACACATTCCCTCTCCCCCACCTAGCCCCACATAAAGTCTCTTTCACTTAAAAAAAAAAGTCTGCCTGTAAGAACCTTTCCAGGGGACTTCCCAGGTGGCGCAGTGGTTAAGAATCCACCTGCCAATGCAAGGGACACGGGTTCAAGCCCTGGTCAGGGAACTAAGATCCCACATGCCAGGGAGCAGCTAAGCCCATGAGCCACAACTACTGAGCCTGCATGCCACAAGTACTGCAACAAGAGAAGCCATTGCAATGAGAAGCCCACACACTGCAACAAAGAGTAGCCCCTGCTCGCCGCAGCTAGAGAAAGCCCATGCACAGCAACGAAGACCCAACACAACCAAAAATAAATAAATAAAATAAAAAAACAAAACAAAACCTTTCCAGGCTCTGTGTCAGGGTTTCTATAAACTACAACCCTATCAGCACTTAGTATTACCCAGTTTTCTAATTTTTGCTAGACTAACAGGGTTGAAATTGATATTTCATTGTTGTTCTAATAGGTGTCCGATTGTTTACTAATGAGTTTCAAAATCTTCATGTTTATTTCACTTTCTTCTATAAATTGCCTGATTGTAAATATATTTTCTGTTTTTTACTAAGGGAATTCTTGTCTCTTGCTTGTTAATTTTTTTAAACTTTTTCAGAATTTTTTAAATATAGTAGTTATTTATTAAATTTATTTCTATTTATTTATCTTTGGCTGCGCCAGGTCTTAGTTGTGGCACGAGGGCTCTTCATTGTGGGGCGCAGGCTTCTCTCTAGTTGTAGTACGGGCTCCAGAGAGTGTGGGCTCTGTAGTTTGTGGCACGCGGGCTCTCTAGTTGAGGTGCACAAGCTCAGTAGTGTGGCACGTGGGCTCAGTTGCCCCATGGCATGTGGGATCTTAGTTCCCCGACCAGGGATTGAACCCGCGTCTCCTGCATTGGAAGGCAGATTGTTTACCACTGGACCACCAGGAAGTCCCTGCTTGTTAATTTATAATTAAATGTTTATTAAATCATTTTTAAACCAAGAAAATTAGCTGAAGTTGTAACATTGAATTACTTTGTGCCAAATGTCTCTTACTTTATTATTATTAAACATTATTTCTGATTTTGAGAGGATAGCAGTGTCTTTATATTTTTTTGACCCTCCTAAACCCCCACATATAAAATATATGGCAAAACAAAAAACCCATGAACAAAATTTACAACAGAACTAAATAGACTTCAGTTTCTAGTCCGGCACGTAAGGAGATTAGAAGTTTTCTCTCCCAATGCCACAACAAGAAAAAAGCTGAACAAACTGAAACCCAACAACTCTTCTTTGAAGAAATGTTGATAGAAACTTCTAAAACTGAAGTGCAAAGAGAAAAAGAGAATGAAAAAGACAGAACAGATATTCAATTCTGTGGGACAATTAGAAAATGTGTAACATGCGTGCAGTGGGAATACCATAAGGAGAAGAAAGGGAGGAGCACAGAAATATTTGAAGAAAAAATGACTAGGAATTTCCCAAAATTAATGATAAACACCAAACCACAGATCCAGAAGCTCAGAGAACACTGAGAAGAATAAATACCAAACTAAGTGACAACTCTAGGAACCCCCAAGTACAACCAGGTAGAGAGAAATCATCAACAACCAGATTGTGCATGTTATTATCATCTATGTGGGAGATAGCAGACAGAAGCATTGGGGTGGTAGATGGACTGAGAACAGGAGAAACTCAAAGGAACCAACAGGTAATCACTGAAAAGTGCAGTGGGCACTTTGAGAATATCAGCTGACGCTACTCAGTGTCACTACTCGGACATTACTACCAGTGAGTGAGGGCAGGTGGCCTTGTGATAAAGCATAAAGGACTAGTGAGTCCACCCCTATCCACTCTTGAAATGGACCCTCTAGGGTTTCTTCCCAGAAAAGCTCAAACAGGGGAAAACCTGCTGGGAGTGAAAACAAAATTGAGCAAGAGGGGAAAACACAGGAAGAGGAAAGAGAAGGTCCAGATACAAGTGGGAGATGGAGTAGAGCCAGGAAACCTCAGAAAGTGAGACACCATATTTCTGCACACTACATGGAAACCTATAAAAGAGGGAGCTCTGTGAAGACAAAAACAAAAACAAAAAACCCCAAAAAAACCCCAACTATCCTGAACTTCCTCTCCTAAAATCTCAGGAGACTTAATTTTACATAAAATGAGTAACAGAAAAGTATTCAAGTATTCAGTTCTCACACAACATTACTATATGCAAAAAAAGAGAATAAGGATCAGAATAATATCCTTATAGAAAATGAAAGCATTTAATCAGAAAAACGATTAAAATAATGTAATCATGTAAACATGATTAAAAATAATGTAATGATTTAAAACTATAACTATCTCAAAACAAATTAATAGACAATAGAGAAATGATAAAAGACACAAATGAGCAATATGAAACAGAAATAGAAAAATTCAGAAATCAGGTGACAGAACTCAAGAAAGAATTAGAATAAAACAAAAAAAAATTTAATGACTAAACTAGAAGAGGCAAAAGAGTAAATAAACACAGCAAATAATGCCTTAATAAAAATGGAATAATAATGGGAAATTTAAAAAAAAATAGAAAAAGAAGAAAAAGGGGGAACAGTATTTGAGAAAAACCCATAAGTATTGAAGATAGGCAAAGATGTTTCAACATGTGGGTCATAGGAGTCCCTGAAGAAGAAAACCTAAGAGAACAGAGAAAATAGTAAAAGGTATAATTTTTATAAGATTTCCTGAAATAAAAATATTTGAAATAAGTATTGAAAGATTACATTGAATATCTGAGAACACTGACTTAGAATAACTATGACCAAGTCATATTCTGGTAAAATTGCTGAAGTTTAAAGAACAAGGGCTTCCTTGGTGGCACAGTGGTTAAGAATCCGCCTGCCAATGCAGGGGACACGGGTTCAAGCCCTGGTCCAGGAAGATCCCACATGCCATGGAGCAACTAAGCCCATGCACCACAACTACTGAGCCTGCACTCTAGAGCCCACAAGCCACAACTACTGAGCCTGCATGCCACAACTACTGAAGCCCGTGCGCCTAAAACCTGTGCTCTGCAACAAGAGAAGCCACCACATGAGAAGCCCATGCACCACAAGGAAGAGTAGCCCCTGACCGCCACGACTAGAGAAAGCCCGTGTGCAGCAATGAAGACCCAATGCAGCCAGAGATAAATAAATAAATATTTTTTAAAAATTTAAAAAATAAAAAAATTTGTCATCTAGGAAAAAGAATAGCATGAGATGTATAAGAGAAAGAAAATCATATTATCATCAGACATTTTGACCACAATAATCTATTCCGAAGGAACTTAAGTAACACATTTTAGATATTCAGTGAAAGAAAATGTGAACTGAGGCTTTTATATCCAACAAAATTGACCATCAAGTATGAAGGGCATAAACTGTTAGCAACATGCAAGGATTTAGAGAATATTGTTTTCCTGAGCTTTCCCTGAGTAATCTACTAAAGAACAACTTACCAACCAAAATGATATGAAAGACCTTATCATATCATTGTAGTGGTGGTAGGCATCAAATATACTGTATGGTTAGTTCTAGACCTAACATTATGTGAATATTAAAAAGGTTTAATCATTAAAAATGATTACCTGATCATAGAATGTAGACATGGTACAAGTATTTAAAAAGGAGAGAAGTATGGTAGCATATGCAAAAGTTTTTCAAATGGTTTTCAGAAATCATAATGATTGGTTACAGTATTGGAGTTGTTTTCTGAGAATGTTGTGTGTTTATAACAGTCTTGTGGAATAAAGCAAATGACTAATTAATGGATATTTAATTTTTTTGTCTCTGTCTTTGAGGACTAGGATTCTTCATGTAGTTGAAAAGAATCAGATTTAATATAAAAGAAGTTAAATAAAAATCTTTAATCCTGAATATGAATTGGAAATTTAAGTATGAACTCACTAGATAAATATTTTATCTCTTTACTGAAAAGATCTAGAAATAATAACCAACCAAGCACCCATGGCACCCAGACTGTGGTCTTTCTCAAGACCATTCTGAATAAAATAAACCAGGACTTCTTGGAAAATTGCTATTTTTTTTTTTTTTAACCCATGCTTTTTCTTTTTCTTTTTCTTTTTTTGGCTGTGCCCCACGGCACTTTGGATCTTAGTTCCCCAACCATGGATCAAACTCGTGCCCCCTGCACTGGAAGCGTGGGATCTTAACCACTGGACCACCAGGAAGTTAGAGCAGGAAATGTATAAGAAAACCCTGGAGGGCTTCCCTGGTGGCGCAGTGGTTGAGAGTCCACCTGCCGATGCAGGGGTCACGGGTTTGTGCCCCGGTCTGAGAAGATCCCACATGCCGCGGAGCGGCTAGGCCCGTGAGCCACGGCCGCTGAGCCTGCGCGTCCGGAGCCTGTGCTCCGCAACGGGAGAGGCCACAACAGCGAGAGGCCCGCGTACCGCAAAAATAAATAAATAAATAAATAAAATAAAACCCTGGAAAATCTTCACATATTAGAGAGAAAAGAACTATTAAAGACTACTAGGATTATCTCAAATAACTCAGGAGACAATTCGAAGGGGCCTCCACTGGGAAGATGGGACAAATTGACTTTCAGTAACAATAAGAATTGCAATGGATTGTAAATCAGTTATGTATTGCTGTGTAAAAAGTTGCCCCAAAGCTTTGCTTAAAGCCAGACACGTTTATCATATTGTGCAGTTTCAGAGTCAGGACTCCAAGATCAGCTTACCTGGTGATTCTGTCTCAGGGTCCTTAAAGAGACTGCAGTCAGGATGTTCAATGGGAATATGTTTATTTGAATCTGGGCGTGGAAGATCCACTTTGAAACTCATTCACATGGCTCTTGACAGGAGGCTTACAGGGCTGCTTACAACATGGCTTCCCCCACGGTGAGTGTAGGGAGACAAAGCAGTCCAGTGAGTGATCACCAAAAATAAAAGCTGCAGACTTTTGTAACCTAATCTCAGAAGTGACACACCATTACTTCTGCTGTACAGGCTTACCTTGTTTTATTGTGCTTTGCTTTATTGTACTTCACAGATAATGCTTTTATTTTACAAATTGAAGGTTTGTGACAACCCTGCACTGAGCAAGTCTGTTGGCACAATTTTTCCAACAGCATTTGCTCACTGTGTGGCTCTGTGTGAAACTTTGGTAATTCTTGAACTATTTCAAACTTTTTCATTGTCATTATATCTGTTATGGTGATCTGCAATCAGTGATCTTTGATGTTGTTTTGGGGCGCCATGAACTCCGCCCATATAAGACTTCGAACGTAATCAATAAATGTGTGTGTTCTGACTGTTCCACCAACTGGCTGTTCCCCCTTCTCTTTCCCTCTCCTTGGGCCTTCCTATTCTGAGATGCAACAATACTGACATTAGGCCAATAATGGCCCTACAGTGGCATCTAAGTGTTCAAGTGAAAGTAGGGGTCACATATCTCTCTCACTTTATTTAAAAAAATTTTTTTGTGTGTGTGATTATTATTATTTTATATATTTTCCTTGAGATGTTAGTATTACATATTTATTAATTTTTAATACAATTATTTGAATCTACTATATTGAACAGAGTTTTATTTTCAGTACCATTCTTTTTATTTAATGAATTGCCATTTTCTAAAATTTGTTTCTGCTTAAATGCACACCTTTGTGAAAACATAGAAGTGGACAAAGCAGATGAGGTCCCTGCTCATTTGGATAATACATTATAATGAAGAAAGCAAGGAGCAATGAAGCAAATGCATGACATAAGGTCGACAGGGATAAATCATATAAAGAAGGGCAGTAGATTGTAATGGAATATGCAGGATTTTATAGAGTATGGTCCAGGAGGGGGTTCATTGCCATGTTGAATGAGGAAGAGAAGCAAAACGAGAGTGTGCCCATTGGATTTGTCAAAAAAGAGATAAAAGCCCAAACCAAAGAAATCAAAAGTGAGAAAAAGGCTAGGTTCATCCACTGCTGGGACATACAAAAAAAAGTGACTCAAATAAACATGGAATAGGAACAGGAATAGCAGTTAGACCAGGGGCCTGAGGTAGGGGACATGATGAAACAAGTAGGGCAGCCAGTGTGTGGTCCCCTAAGTCTGAGATCACTTCAGCACTCAGGCTACTGCCTTTCTCTCTGCAACCTTCTCTGTTGATGGGGTCTTCACTCATATTGCATTTCCCTCATAAGCATTCACTGGCCTTCTTTTTTCTTTTTTTAACATCTTTATTGGAGTATAATTGCTTTACAATGGTGTGGTAGTTTCTGCTTTATAACAAAGTGAATCAGCTATACATATACATACATCTCCATATCTCCTCCCTCTTGCGTCTCCCTCCCACCCTCCCTATCCCACCCCTCTAGGTGGACACAAAGCACCGAGCTGACCTCCCTGTGCGATCTGGCTGCTTCCCACTAGCTCATCTTTTACATCTGGTAGTGTATATATGTCCATGCCACTCTCTCACTTCATCCCAGCTTAGCCTTCCCCCTCCCGGTGTCCTCAAGTCCATCGTCTACATCTGTGTCTTTATACGTGTCCTGCCCCCAAGTTCTTCAGAACCATTTTTTTTTTTTTAGATTCCATATGTATGTGTTAGCATACGGTATTTATTTTTCTCTTTCTGACTTACTTCACTCTGTATGAGAGACTCTAGGTCCATCCACCTCACTACAAATAACTCAATTTCATTTCTTTTTATGGCTG
>NC_041222.1:37221863-37222722 GCF_002837175.3 Physeter macrocephalus
TCTTTATTGGAGTATAATTGCTTTACAATGGTGTGGTAGTTTCTGCTTTATAACAAAGTGAATCAGCTATACATATACATACATCTCCATATCTCCTCCCTCTTGCGTCTCCCTCCCACCCTCCCTATCCCACCCCTCTAGGTGGACACAAAGCACCGAGCTGACCTCCCTGTGCGATCTGGCTGCTTCCCACTAGCTCATCTTTTACATCTGGTAGTGTATATATGTCCATGCCACTCTCTCACTTCATCCCAGCTTAGCCTTCCCCCTCCCGGTGTCCTCAAGTCCATCGTCTACATCTGTGTCTTTATACGTGTCCTGCCCCCAAGTTCTTCAGAACCATTTTTTTTTTTTTAGATTCCATATGTATGTGTTAGCATACTACCAGGGAAGCCCCTATTTTTTGTTTTTTAAGAAAATTCCATACTGTTCTCCATGGCTGTTATCAATTTACATTCCCACCAACAGTGCAAGAGGGTTCCCTTTTTTCCACACCCTCTCCAGCATTTATTGTTTATAGATATTTTGATGATGGCCATTCTGACCGGTGTGAGATGATATCTCATTGTAGTTTTTTTTTTTTTTTTTTTCATTGTAGTTTTGACTTGCATTTCTCTAATGATTAATGATGTTGAGCATTCTTTCTTCTTTGGAGAAATTTCTATTTAGGCCTTCTGCCCATTATTGGATTGGGTTATTTGCTTTTTTGATATTGAGCTGCTTGGGCTGCTTGTAAATTTTGGAGATTAATCCTTTGTCAGTTGCTTCATTTGCAAATATTTTCTCCCATTCTGAGGGTTGTCTTTTCACCTTGTTTATGTTTTCCTTTGCTGTGCAAAAGCTTTTAAGTTTCATTAGG
>NC_041222.1:37222919-37223761 GCF_002837175.3 Physeter macrocephalus
AGTTTTCTGCATACAGGTCTTTTGTCTCCTTAGGTAGGTTTATTCATAGGTATTTTATTCTTTTTGTTGCAATGGTAAATGGGAGTGTTTCCTTAATTTCTCTTTCAGATGTTTCATCATTAGTGTACAGGAATGCAAGAGATTTCTGTGCATTAATTTTGTATCTTGCTAGTTTACCAGATTCATTGATTAGCTCTAGTAGTTTTCTGGTAGAGTCTTTAGGATTCTCTATGTACAGTATCATGTCATCTGCAAACAGTGACAGCTTTACTTCTTATTTTCCGATTTGGATTCCTTTTATTTCTTAGTCTTCTCTGATTGCTGTTGCTAAAACTTCCAAAACTATGTTGAATAATAGTGGTGAGAGTGGGCAACCTTGTCTTGTCCCTGATCTTAGTGGAAATGGTTTCAGTTTTTCACCACTGAGAACGATGTTGGCTGTGGGTTTGTCATATATGGCCTTTATTATGTTGAGGTAAGTTTCCTCTATGCCTACTTTCTGGAGGGTTTTTATTATAAATGGGTGTTGAATTTTGTCACAAGCTTTTTCTGCATCTATTGAGATGATCATATATGGTTTTTTTCTCCTTCAGTTTGTTGATATGGTTTATCACATTGGTTGATTTGCATTATTGAAGAATGCTTGCATTCCTGGGATAAACCCCACTTGATCATGGTGTATGATCCTTTTAATGTGCTGTTGGATTCTGTTTGCTAGTATTTTGTTGAGGATTTTTGCATCTATGTTCATCAGTGATATTGGCCTGTAGTTTTCTGTCTTTGTGACATCTTTGTCTGGTTTTGGTATCAGGGTGATGGTGGCCTCATAGAATGAGTTTGGG
>NC_041222.1:37224497-37225673 GCF_002837175.3 Physeter macrocephalus
TTTCTTGAGGTAGGATTGTATTGCTATAAACTTCCCTCTTAAAACTACTTTTGCTGCATCCCATAGGTTTTGGGTCGTCGTGTTTTCATTGTCATTTGTTTCTAGGTATTTTTTAATTTCCTCTTTGATTTCTTCAGTGATCTCTTGGTTATTTAGTAGCATATTGTTTAACCTCCATGTGTTTGTATTTTTTTACATTTTTTTTTCCTGTAAATGATATGTAGTCTCATAGTGCTGGGGTCAGAAAAGAAACTTCATATGATTTCAGTTTTCTTAAATTTACTGAGGCTTGATTTCAGACCCAAGATATGACCTATACTGGAGAATGTTCCAGGAGCTCTTGAGAACACAGTGTGTTCTGTTGCTTTTGAATGGAATGTCCTATAAATATCAATTAAGTCCATCTTGTTTGATGTGTCATTTAAGGCTGTGTTTCCTTATTTATTTTCATTTTGGATGATCTATCCATTGGTGAAAGTGGGGTATTAAAGTCCCCTACTATGATTGTGTTACTGTCGATTTCCCCTTTTATGGCTGTTAGAATTTGCCTATGTATTGAGGTGCTCCTATGTTGGGTGCATAAGTATTTACAATTGTTATATCTTCTTCTTGGATTGATCCCTTGTTCATTATGTAGTGTCCTTCTTTGTCTCTTGTAATAGTCTTTATTTTAAAGTCTGTTTTTTCTGGTATGAAAATTGCTACTCCAGCTTTCTTTTGATTTCCATTTGCATGGAATATCCTTTTCCATCCCCTCACTTTCAATCTGTATGTGTCCCTGGGTCTGAAGTGGGTCTCTTGTAGACAGCATCTATACGGGTCTTGTTTTTGTATCCATTCAGCTAGTCTGTGTCTTTTGGTTGGAGCATTTAATTCATTTATATTTAAGGTAGTTATCATTATATATGTTTCTATTACCATTTTCTTATTGTTTTGGGTTTGTTATTGTAAGTCTTTTCTTTCTCTTGTGTTTTGTGCTTAGAGAAGTTCCCTTAGCATTTGTTGTAAAGCTGGTTTGGTGGTGCTGAATTTTCTTAGCTCTTGCTTATCTGTAAATGTTTTAATTTCTCCGTTGAATCTGAATGAGATCCTTGCTGGGTAGAGTAATCTTGGTTGTAGTTTTTTCCCTTTCATCACTTTAAATATGTCCTGCCACTCCCTTCTGGCTTGCAGAGT
>NC_041222.1:37226066-37242056 GCF_002837175.3 Physeter macrocephalus
TTAATTTTTGATAGTTTGATTAATATGTGTCTTGGTGTGTTTCTCCTTGGATTTATCCTGCATGGGACTCTCTGCACTTCCTGGACTTGATTGACTCTTTCCTTTCCCATATTAGGGAAGTTTTCAACTATAATCTCTTCAAATATTTTCTCAGTCCCTTTCTTTTTCTCTTCCTCTTCTGGGACCCTTATAATTTGAATGTTGGTGCATTTAATGTTGTCCCTGAGATCTCTGAGAGTGTCCTCAGTTCTTTTCATTCTTTTTTCTTTATTCTGCTCTGCGGTAGTTATTTCCACTGTTTTACCTTCCAGGTCACTTATCCGTTCTTCTGCCTCAGTTATTCTGCTATTGACTCCTTCTAGAGAATTTTTAATTTCATTTATTGTGTTCTTCGTCATTGCTTGTTTGCTCCTTAGTTCTTCTAGGTCCTTGTTAAATGTTTCTTGTATTTTCTCCATTCTGTTTCCAAGATTTTGAATCCTCTTTACTATCATTACTCTGAATTCTTTTTCAGGTAGACTGCCTATTTCCTCTTCATTTGTTTGGTTTGGTGGGTTGTTACCTTGCTCCTTCATCTGCTCTGTTTTTTCTGTCTTCTCATTTTGCTTAACTTACTGTGTTTGGGTCTCCGTTTTGCAGGCTGTAGGTTCGTAGTTCCCATTGTTTTTGGTGTCTTCCCCCAGTGGCTAAGGTTGGGTCAGTGGGTTGTGCAGGCGTCCTGGTGGAGGGGACTGGTGCCTGTGTTCTGGTGGATGAGGCTGGATCTTGTCTTTCTGGTGGGCAGGACCACGTCCAGTGGTGTGTTTTGGGGTGTCTGTGACCTTATTATGCTTTTAGGCAGCGTCTCTGCTAATGGGTGGGGTTGGGGTCCTGCCTTGCTAGTTGTTTGGCATAGGGTATCCAGCACTATAGCTTGGTGGTATTTGAGTGGAGCTGGGGCTTAGCGTTGAGATGGAGATTTCTGGGAGAGCTTTCACCGTTTGATATTACATGGAGCTGGGAGGTCTCTGGTGGACCAATGTCCTGAACTCGGCTCTCCCACGTCAGAGGCACAGCCCCGATGCCTGGCTGGAGCACCAAGAGCCTGTCAGCCACACGGCTCAGAAGAAAAGGGATAAAAAAAGAAAGAAGGAAAGAAAAAAATAAAATAAAGTAAAATAAAGTTATTAAAATAAAAAAATACAAATAAATTATTAAAAATAAAAAATTAAAAAGTAATAAAAAGAAAAAAAAGAAAGAAAGAAGAGAGCAACCAAACCAAAAAACAAATCCACCAATGATAGCAAGTGCTAAAAATTATACTAAAAAAACCCAAAAGTGGACAGACAGAACCCTAGGACAAATGGTAAAAGAAAAGCTATACAGACAAAGTCACAGAAAGGAACATACACACTCACAGAAAGAGAAAAAGGAAAAAATATATATATATCTTTATATATATTTAAAAAAGTAGGAAGAGAGCAACCAAATCAATAAATCTACTGATGATAATATACTCCAAATACTAAACTAAGATAAACATAAAACCGGAAACAAATTAGATGCCGAAAGCTAACCCGAAGTCAACAGTTGCTCCCAACGTCCACTGCCTCAATTTTGGGATGATTCATTGTCTATTCAGGTATTTCAGAGATGCAGGGTACATCAGGTTGATTGTGGAGATTTAATCCGCTGCTCCTGCGGCAGGCACGCTGTGTTGTCTCCCATGGAAGTTGTCCCTGGATCACGGGACCCTGGCAGTGGAAGGCTGCACAGGCTCCCAGGAGGGGAGGTGTGGATAGTGACCTGTGCTTGCACGCAGGCTTTTTGGTGGCTGCAGCAGCAGCCTTAGCGTCTCATGCCTGTCTCTGGGGTGTGCGCTGACAGCTGCAGCTCGTGCCTGTCTCTGGAGCTCCTTTAGGCTGTGTTCTGACCCCCCTCTCCTTGTGCACCCCAAAACAATGGTGTTTTGCCTCTTAGGCAGGTCCAGAGTTTTCCCCAGACTCCCTCCCAGCTAACTGTGGCGCACTAGCCCCCCTCAGGCTGTGTTCACTCAGCCAACCGCAGTCCTCTCCCTGGGGTCTGACCTCCGAAGCCCGAGGCTCAGCTCCCAGCCCCCACTCGCCCCAGCGGGTGAGCAGACAAGCCTCTCGGCCTGGTGAGTGCTGGTTGGCACTGATCCTTTGTGTGGGAATCTCTCTGCTTTGCCCTCTGCACCCAGTTGCTGCGCTCTCCTCTGTGGCTCCGAAGCTTCCCCCATGCCACCCCATCTCCACCAGTGAAGGGGCTCCCTAGTGTGTGCAAACTTCACAGCTCCCTCCCAGAGGTACAGGTCCCGTCCCTATTCTTTTGTCTCTGTTCTTTTTTCTTTTGCCCTACCCAGGTACGTGGGGAGTTTCTTGCCTTTTGGGAAGTCTGAGGTCTTCTGCCAGCGTTCAGTAGGTGTTCTGTAAGAGTTGTTCCACATGTAGATGTGTTTCTGATGTATTTGTGGGGAGGAAGGTGATCTCCACGTCTTACTCCTTCACCATCTTGAGGGTCTCTCCTCTCACTGGCGTATTTAAACAATTTTTAACATATGGCTACCAAGAGGGTAAGGGGAGGTGGGATAAATTGGGAGATTGGGATTGACATATTTACACTTTTGATACTGTGTATAAAATAGATAACTAATGAGAATCTCCTGTATAGCACAGGGAACTCTACTCAATGCTCTCTCTCACTTTAAATCAGAAGCCAGAAATGATTAAGCTTAGTGAAGAAGGTATGTCAAAAGACATAGGCAGAAAGGTAGGCCTCTTGTGCTAAACAGTTAACCAAGTTGTGAATGCAAAGGAAAAGTTCTTAAAGGAAATTAAAAGTGCTGCTCCAGTGAACACACAAATGATAAGAAAGTGAAACAGCCTTATTACTGATATGGAGAAAGTTTGAGTGATCAGGTTAGAAGAGCAAACCAGCCACAAAATTCCCTTAATTCAAAGGAAGGCCCGAACTCTCTTCAATTCTAGGAAGGCTGAGAGAGGTGAGGAAGGTGCAGAAGAAAAGTCTGAAGCTGGCAGAGGCTGGTTCATGAGGTATGAGGAAAGAAGCCACCTCCATAACATAAAAGTAGAAGATGAAGCAGCAAGAGCATGTAGAAGCTGCAGCAAGTTATCCAGAAGATTTAAGATAATTAAGGAAGGTAGCTACACTAAACAAGAGATTTTCAGTGGAGACAAAACAGACTTATATTGGAATAAGATGCCATCTAGGACTTCTAAAACTAGAGAGGAGAAATCAATGCCTGGCTTCAGGTCTTCAAAGGACAGGGTGACTCTCTTGTTTGGGGCTTATGTAGCTGGTGACTTTAAGTTGAATATTTTAAAGCCACTGTGGAGACCTATTGCTCAGAAAGGAAAGATTCCTTTCAAAATGTTACTGCCCATTGACAATGTACCTGGTCACCGAAGAGCTCTGATGGAGGTGTACAATGAGATTAATGTTGTTTTCATGCCTGTTAACACAACATTCATACTGCAGCCCATGGATCAAGGAGTCATTTTGACTTTCAAGTCTTATTATTTAAGAAATATACTTCATGAGGCTATAGCTCCCATAGATAGTGATTCCTCTGATGGAGGGCAAAGTAAATTGAAAACCTCTGGAAAGGAGTCACCATTCTACATGCCATTAAGAACATTTGTGATTCATGGGAAGAAGTCAAAATATCAACATTAACAGGAATTTGGAAGAAGTGCTTCTGACCCTCATGGGTGATTTTGAGGATTTTTCAGTGGAGGAAGTAACTGTAGGTGTGGTGGAAATAGCAAGAGACCTAGAATTAGAAGTGGAGCCTGAAGATGTGACTGAATTGCTGCAATCTCATGATAAAACATTAAAGAATGAGTTTCATCTTATGGATGAGCAAAGAAATTGGTTTCTTGAGATGGAATCTACTCCTGGTGAAGGTGCTGTGAAGATTGTTGAAATGACAACACAGGATTTAGAATATTACATAAACTTAGTTGATAAAGCAGCAGCAGGGTTTGAGAGGACTGACTTCAATTTTGAAAGAAGTTCTACTATGGTAAAATGCTATCAAAGATCAATGCATGCTACAGAGAAATTGTTCATGAAAGGAAGAGTCAATCAACACAGCAACGTTCATTGTTGTCTTATTTTAAGAAATGGGTTGGGTTGACCAAAGCTACCCCAGTCTTCAGCAACCAACACCCTGATTAGTCAGCAGTCATCAACATCGAGGCAAGACCCTCCACCAGCAAAAGATTAGGGCTCGGGGCTTCCCTGGTGGTGCAGTGGTTGAGAGTCCGCCTGCCGATGCAGGGGTCACAGGTTCGTGCCCCGGTCCAGGAAGATCCCACATGCCGCGGAGCGGCTGGGCCCGTGAGCCATGGCCGCTGAGCCTGCGCGTCCGGAGCCTGTGCTCTGCAAGGGAGAGGCCACAACAGTGAGAGGCCCTCGTACAGAAAAAAACAAAAAACAAAAACAAAAAAAGATTAGAACTCGCTAAAGCCTTAGATAATGGTTAGAAATTTTTAGCAATAAAGTATTTTAAAATTAAGATATGTACATTTTTTAGACAATGCCATTGCACACTTAATAGACTGCAGTATAGTGTAAATATAACTTATAGGTACTGGGAAGCCAAAAAGCTCCTGTGACTCACTTCATTGCAATATTCTCATTATTGTGGTGGTCTGGAACCTGACCTGCAATATCTCTGAGGTATGCCTGTCATTTACTGGTTACACAGACCAACCCTTGTCCAGTGTGGGAGGGAACCATATAAAGGTGTGAATACTGGAAGGCAGGGATCAATGGGGGCCATCCTGGACTCTGGCTCCCACAATCTGAAACCCATTAGATATGCGTATATCCATGAGTTCACAGTAGAAAAAATTTAGAAAACTACACCTTACAAGAGACATAAAAGACCAATTAAAAAAAAAAATGGCCAAGACTAACTATAGCAGCTAGGGATGCACACTGATTGAAAAAATTATAAAGAAGTGCAAGGGAAGTTATCAAAGCAGGATAGTGGAAGTAAATGATTACTCTAAAAGCCAAGATAGTAGTTACTTTTGGAAAGGGTGGGGACAGTCTGTGATTGAGGTGGGGCACATGGAGAGGCTTCTGGGTGGCTGGCAAAGTTTTATTTCTTGACCTGGTGTCAGGGTAAGTGAAAGTGTTTACCTTTTAATAATTTACTGAGACATTAGTTTGTTTCATGTGGTTTTTCTCTACCTGTGTTTTATTTTACAATAAAAAGATCAAAACAACATCTCTAAAGATAATACACCCATGAGGTAAAATACTCAAAACAGTGGAAAATTTTATATAGTGAAAAATCAATCTTCCCAACTCGTCTACTAGTAATTTTCTTCCCTAGAAGTAGCCGTTGTCACCTGCTTCTCATGTATCTATCCAGAGAGATCTCATGCATATAAAATCACACACATACACGTATGTATGTGTATATGTATATATGTATGTATATATCAATATAAATGTGTATAAAATTTCCTCTCATTTAAAAGTATAAGTGGTAGAATTAGAATACCATGCACAACAGGGAATTATATTCAATATCCTACCTATAGTGGAATATAATCTGAAAAAAAAATAACTGAATCACTTTGCTGTACACCTGAAACTAACACAATGTTGGAAATCAATTATACTTCAATTAAAAACGATTTTTTCTCTTTACATTGCCATATTTTCTAAATATTCAAAATTGTGTGGCTTTTACTTTGATTATTATAAAAAGTTATTAAAATACAAAATAAACTTTAAAAAAAGAATACCATACACATATTCTGATCTTTGTTTATTTCACTGAATATTTTATTTTGTGGCTAATATATCTACTATCACATAGTGCCCTTAAACAACATGGGGGTTAGTGTGCTATTCCCCTCACAGTCGAAAATCACATATAACTTTTGACTCCTCAAAAACCTAACTGGAAGCCTTACCAGTAACATTAACACTTGGTTAAGACATATTTTGTATCAGTATTATATACTGTTTTCTTACAATAAAGTAAGCTAGATTAAAAAATGTTATTAAGAAAATCATAGGAGGAGAAAATACATTTACAATACTATACTTAAGTTTATGTCCTCTGTTTACAAGGTGAGTAACTTGTCAGTACCTACATTAATATTGTATGTAATACAAAACACTGTAGATGTTATACATATTACTAACACTAGACATCAAAAATGAAAAGATAATGTGAAAAAGAAATTCATATTTTTTAACAGATAAAACGATTCATGCTTTGATAACAAAGAAGCAGCAATGTGTTTGCTTTAATGGTAGCTTTGTGTAATCAATAAGATTGCTTCATGGTAGAGTAGCCTATACGCTAATGAATAAATCATTATAAAATTTTTGTGGCATGTAGTATTACAGTCTTATTTATAACACAGTATTGGAAACATTATTACATTTTTTAAAAATCCACTTACCTGTGATAACAGGCTGATATGCAGTTTTTCCAAGTACAGGAGAGAGAGGCATCCTGTATAGTAATGTAATTCTTTGAAAGCTTATAAAACAGTAAGAACACTAACACATTATTAATTTTATATTAAATGTCACTCACCTTATGCCTATGTAGGAATAGACTAGTATCTACATATTTTTTACTCATTCATGACATGCCTTTTTCTTAATTTTTTCAATATTTTAGGCCATGCATTTCATCTGCACATTTTTTCAAATTGTCAAAAATATTTTTAAAAATTCTATTGTATTTATTGAAAAATATCTGCGTATAAGTGAACCCACACTGTTCAAACCCATATTGTTCAATGGTCAACTGTATAAAGTCAGTTCCTATTTCTAGGTGACAACCCATATATTTTAGCCTGTAAATAGCAGTTTAAATCAGAAGGTAACTTTTCTAAGAATATTCTCTATTAAGTCAGCAGATACGTTTCTAATTTCTTAATGTGGAGATACCGTTCATATTGATTTTGAAGGTACACATTTTTCATAAAGTTTAAAATTTACCTGTTTGTTTTTTTCACCCAACTTTTCAGCTTAAACAAACCTGTTCACTCTTTGATTCAGACAAGATTACCTAGGGAAGGGTGGATTCTGGAGTTAGCAAAGTGCTTCTTCAGCATTTCCTTCAATGAACTCACAGAGATTTTATGGCAAGTGTTAAAACAATGCACCTGTGACTAACCTTTGTGCTTCTCAGCAGATAACTGCCTGTTTATGGTGATAACCAAGATTAAAGGAGACAGAGGTACAGGCTTCTAGAGCCTTTAAACTCTAATCTTGGACTAGTAAATGTTTCCTGGGCACCAAACTATATTGTTTAAAAAAAAACCTTGGTCAAGTGTTTTAACTGTTTTTTTTCCTTTAATATTTCTTGCTTTTTCAGTCATTTAAGTAGTATTTATTGAGTACCTGCCATGAAATTAGCAGTGGGGTGCCCTGGGGGTATCAAGGAAGGAAGTACAAAGAAAGAGCTTACAGTCTTGTGGGGATTCACAGTACATATACATATGAACCAGCTAGTGAACAAGATGTATTATATATATTATATCTTGTGTGTTTATCTCAATGTATGTAAACGTATATAAACATATGCAGTACAACGTAAATATACACGTATGCTAAGTGGTGTGGCACAGATAATTAGAAAGTGGGCAAGATGCAGTATGAAAATTACATGAAGGGACAATAAGCCAAAGCAGTTGGAAGGTGATGTGAATCCAATTGTCAGGCAAGACTCTGCTGCAGCAAGCTCTGGAGCTAAGTTTTTCTTTTGAAATAATTATAGACGCACAGGAAGTAGCAAAAATAGTACAAAGAGGTCCCATATACCATTCCCTCAGGTTCCCCCAATATTAACGTCTTATATAACTTGAGTACAATACCCAAACTGGCATACCAACATTGAGACAACCTACAGCTCTTTTCCAGATTTTACCAGTTTTACATGCACACACTTCCATGAAGCTGTTTTGATAAATGAGTTCAATAGACAAGAGGACTGAGAAAAAAACTAGAGATAAACAAAGCCTCACAGGGCACTTACTTTGAAGAACTGTCCTCTTTCTTGTTCTTCCGACTCTTAGGCAACCCCTATGCAAATTAACCACACTGCTTTCCTCACTGGAGGTTGGCTTGTTACCTCCTCTTCACAAATGTTACCCAAGCACTTACTCCTGTTCTCTCTCTCTCTTTTTTTTTAATTGAAGTACAGTTGATTTACAATGTTGTGTTAATTACTGCTGAACAACAAAATGATTCAGTTATACATATATATATACATGCTCTTTTAAAAAAATATTCTTTTCCGTTATGGTTTATCATAGGATATTGAATATTGTTCTCTGTGCTATACAGTAGGACCGTGTTGTTTATCCATTCTCTATATAAAATCTTAAGTCTGCTACCCCCAGCCTCCCACTCCATCCCTCCACCAACCCTCTCCTCACTGGCAACCAGCAGTCTGTTCTCTATGTCTGTGATTCTGTTTCTGTTTCTAGATAGGTTCATTTGTGTTATATTTTAGAGTCTACATATAAGTGACATCATATGGTTTGTCTTTCTCTTTCTGACTTACTTCACTTAGTATGATAATCTCTGGTTGCATCCATGTTGCTGCAAATGGCATTATTTTGCTCTTTTTATGGCTGAGTAGTATTCCACTGTGTATATGTACCACATCTTCTTTATCCGTTCATCTGTCACTACTGTTCTCTTATTCCAGTGATCCATACATAGGCAGTCTCCCTCCTAGAAACCATTTGTTTTCTGTGAGCTAGTTTGTAAATAAGTAGTTGGAACCCAGAACAGATTTTCTCATGGAAACAGAGGTACATAGATTATAGGTTCCCTGGCCTATCTCTGGGCCATGTAACTCAAAATGTAACTAATCTCTTTACAGAACAATACTGATCATTGCTGTACATGGTAGTAGTGGTTGGGTGTCTGAGAGTTAGGGAGGAGGATTCTCTGCTATGTCAGATGGGCTCCTATCTTAGTAGGAGTTCTATTGCTACAAACTCCCACTGCATACAATGGGTAATATTAAAGGAAAAGCCCCTTTTTTATACTTTTAATTACACAAAATAAAATCTTTCCTAATTCAAGTATTCACCCACTTAACTATCAGTTTTGTAAGAGGTGACAGAGGAAGTGCAGACAAGGGAGCTGTTAGGAGAACTAGGCAGAGAAATACTGAAAAGAGAGCTCCTTAAAGGAAATACACCAGAATAATACAGTGATTGTCTCTGAGAGGTGGAATTACCAGTGAGTCATTCTTCATATTTTCTCTCTTTCTCTCTCTCCCTCTCCCTCATCCTCACTCTCTCTGTTTCTTTTGTATCTTTCTGAATTTTCCGAATTCTCTACAACTGGGATGCATTGCTTTTATAACCACAAAAATATGGTTGGCAGGAGAGGAGGTAGAATATGGAGCAATGTGCTCCACAAGGTAGAAGCAAGGTGGTTTCCAAGTACAGTAACAGGTACCTGGAAAGGTAGGAACCTTCTGAGTGGGCACAGGCATGTACGCAATTCAGAACTTTACAGAGGAGAGGTTTACTCTGGGAATGCACAGGTGCTATCCTTTCCTTGGTTCCTGCAATGAAATACAAAGCTACCATTGACACCTTTGGGCAGGGTCCTGCCAGAGTCAAGAAAGGAGCCTGATTGCTACTGAGCCATAAGTCCTTTAAGCCCTGGGTTTACATCACCATTCTGGAAGAAGTTATACTGAAAACCATGCATGTTAAGGCATGTTCACAGATCATTTTCCATTTCTGCCCAGAGTGTCAAACAGCAGTGTTTAGGCTTCTTAGGTCCTCTCTATGCTGTCCTAGATGGGACTTTAAGTCTATAGATACTTATAAATACTTATGCCATGCCCTTTAAATATGGTCTACAAGCCCACATGAAATATTTGTCTTCTAATCTCTCCTTATCTCAGTGATGATTGCATTACTTGCAGTAATCATCTGCTTTTGTAGTTTTTGATTTCCATTATGCTATTACAACTTTGTAGAATATTTATGGGAACATGATACTAATACATGTGCAATATATTTGGTTTCTCCCTGTAGATACAATCATGCTGGCCTAAGCATACTAATGCCATAAAAAGCTAAAATGCTTCAACTTGCTTATTCTTCATGCTTTTAAAAAAATGAGAATTCCTCAGTCCCATAAAATAGAGATACTTAGCAATTTGCATCTATTTCTTGATAACTTTAAGAGAGGTTAATTTGGAACAAATATGATATTTTAGTAAAGATAATAAAGTTCCTACATCAATTTAATTTTGTTGTATAAACATTTCTTGCATGCTGGACCATGTCAATGCTAAGTGAAGCAAAAGTGAGAAAGAAGCATCTCCTATCTTTACAGGGTGTACAATCTAGTCAAAACAAAACAAAAATTGATGAAAGCTTTTTTTTTTTTTTTTTTTGTGGTATGCGGGCCTCCCTCTGTTGCGGCCTCTCCCGTTGCGGAGCACAGGCTCCGGACGCGCAGGCTCAGCGGCCATGGCTCACGGGCCCAGCCGCTCGGCGGCATGTGGGATCCTCCTAGACCGGGGCGCGAACCCGGTTCCCCTGCATCGGCAGGCGGACGCGCAACCACTGCGCCACCAGGGAAGCCCGATGAAAGCTTTTAAATGAATATCCCTTTTGTCATTGTGCCAAAGGAGATCTGTAATAATCAGAGATACTAAAGTGATTGTGAAGAACCTCCTGGCTGAATGCAAGTGGGGTGTAGGAAGGATTGTGGGTGGCATGAGAGGTAGGATGACTATATAAACCTGGGCACTTTTGAGAATAAGAGAGGTGCTACTAATGTTTATGCAAGAGGCACAATCTTAGTCTATTTTAGGCCAACAGGGAGTCATGATGCCCTTCGTTAAAAAAATGGATTTAGGAGAACTTCCATGAATATAAATGGTAGGGAAGTGTATTAGTTTGTGAGGGCTGCCACAAAAGGATGGCTTAAACAATGGAAATTTTATTGTCTTGCAGTTTGGGAAGTTAGAAGTCCAAAATCAAGGTGTCAGCAGGGTCAGTTCTTTCTGAAGACTGTGAGGGAAAGCTCTGTTCCAGACCTCTCTCGGGGGCTGAAGAAGGTTGTCTTTTTCCTGTATCTTCACATCATCTCCCCTCTCTGCATGTCTCTATGTCCAAATTTCCCCTTTTTATAAGGACACTAGTCTTATTGGCTTAGAGTCCATCCTAATGACCTCATTTATCTTGATTGCCTCCATAAAGACCATATCTCCAGATAGGGTCACATTCTGAAGTACTGGGGATTAATACACTAATATATCTTTGTTTGGTGGGGGACATTATTTAACTAATAACAGGAAGGATGGTAGAAACTTGACAAGAGCACCACAATAGAAGAGATGTTACATCTGGATGGCTAGTGGGCACTATCTTCTTAGTATACATCATGATCAGGAGGCAATTCTATTATAGGCTTTAATAAGGTAAGATGGGTGGGGAGAATAAACAGAATGGAGGATGATTAGAAAATAGAAACTTTTATTTTGGGGGATTATTAGTGTTCCACAATTCCTCTTTCCATTGGGCAATAAAGACTGGACACTGGTGGCAGAGGATGTTCAAGTGGCAGTTGACTAGAGCATGTGGAGCTATGGGATGCCATGTCTGGGAGGTGCCACAAATAGACTGGTCAATTTTTACCACATTAGTTGATAATTCTCTGCTATGAGATCTGACTTTATTTATGAAATTAAAGCTATTTTTTCCTTTCCCCATCTCCACAGGGATTTTATGATTCACAGAATAATAAATGTGATGAATTCTGAGCTCTGTGGAGGAATGATCTTGAGTTAGTTCAAAGTGGTTATAGTGACAAAGGTTTTTGGCCTTTGGGCATGTTCGTGAAATTGCATATAAAACTGATCACTTATACTTTAAAAATATTGAATAGCAGGCAGACAAAAAGTTAGGGAGAGAAATATACATTTTGTTTGGCTTACATGTTAGTGGTTTAGATATAGGAACATTAGGCCTTTACACAAAATGCAATCTGTGTTCTTGTGTCATTACTGTGAAAGGTCAATGAGAAACTTCGTACGTTATGATGACACGTAGATTCCATGCTGAAATTCACATAGGATTGTTCTTATTCTTATGTTACGCTTTCTTCATTTATCTTGATCTTCATAAGTATAGATAAAATAATGGTACACACATTTTCTTGGCAAAGAAGAAATTGGCATATCACTGTTGTGTGTTCAGTTAAACAGCTGTAGCTAAAACAAAATTATCCTAGACTATGTGGTTAGGAAGCACCAGGCTTTAAAAAAAAACAAAAAAGAAGCACCAGGTTAGTCAGTGTAATACACAAATCATAAGACATTAAAAGAAAATAAAAATAGCCTTGGTCCTTAACTTGTGGGCTCAAAGGGCCTGGGAAGTGAGTGAAATGCACGTTTTATTAAGTCAGGAAGAATAAATGATCAGTAAAAGTGTAATATTGGAATTTCAGACACACTAATCCTGTAAGTCATTCTAAGATATACAGGATTTTAATTTTAAATTAATTTAAAAAATTATTTTCAATATAAGGTCTCATTACAGAATACTTGGGAAAATGAAAAGGAGTCATTTCTTCCTAATTTTTTTCTATACGGTCTTTGACATAGTTTACTCATACAGTACATACAATGTTCTAGCTCCCTTTTTGGCTTTGCATACTCTTCATTGGTAGTATTTTTTAACAGTTATATAATTGCCCATCTGATAGCTTACTTAATTACTTCTCAAATAATAGACTTTAACCAATCCCTAATGTATTATGTTATATAATTTTGATATAAATATTGTATTATGTAAATTTTCATCATATTAGGGGTTTTTTGGGCAGGAGATGTGATCTTTTGGGTCATAGGGTTTTATGAGGCCTTTTATGACAGCACTTTGTTCTTAGGTCAGTAAGATAGTCTCCATTTTATCAGAGCCTAAAATGACTAAATAAATTTCGTGGTTGGATCGCAGCAATTCTGAATTTAATATCTAAGCGTAATGACCTTGTCTCTTTTTTTGAAAGATTATTTTAATATATATTTATTTATATTTATTTATTTATTTTTGTAATCTTTGGTTGCATTGGGTCTTCAATGCTGCGCTCCGGCTTTCTCTAGTTGCAGCGAGTGGGAGCTACTCTTCGTTGTGGTGTGCGGGCTTCTCGTTGCGGTGGCTTCACTGTTGCGGAGCACGGGCTCTAGGTGCACGGGCTTCAGTAGTTGCAGCACGCAGACTCAGTAGCTGTGGCTCTAGAGCTCAGGCTCGGTAGTTGTGGCACGTGGGCTTAGTTGCTCTGTGGTGTGTGGGATCTTCCTGGCCCAGGGCTCGAACCCGTGTCCCCTGCACTGGCAGGAGTATTCTTAACCACTGTGCCACCAGGGAAGTCCGATAATGACCTTGTCTTAAAGAATTTTGAATTATTATACCTTCAAGGATGTTACAGAAATGCTTGGGCATCTTTTTTTTTTAATTAAAATATTTTTTCTTTAAAAAAAAGTTTGTTTTGTCTGTCTGGGCATCTTTATCATCAAGTAAATCACATGCAGTTTGTTTAGAGAAAAATGTAATAGAGAGATCTCATCAGTAATGGAAGTGTGCAGATTGTTTTGCTATGCAGACATGCTACTGCACTGAGAGTTGGAAAAAAATAAGACTTTGCCCAGGGTTTATAAATACTTTTACCAAAGTAACATTTAAAAAAATTAAATAATCACAAAATAAAACCTCACTAGTAAATGAAAGTTAAAATTATTTTGGATAGGAACTCTGACAGGATGGAAACACCACGGGCCCTGGAGTCAGACAAACTGTCTTTGGAATTGCAGCTCTGCCACTTATTCAACCTCTGACCTCTGACTCTGGACAAGTTTTGGCTTTTCAGAAACTCAGATTGTATAAAATGGTGGTTAATAATGTATTAAATAAAAATAAGGCATATATCAAATTTCCTAGTCTACAGTAAGTGCCCGTTTATTACTAATTAGTAATATTTCTTCCCTCCTTTATTCATGGCTCACACTGAAAATGTAAAGACTATTTCAGGAGGAAATATATAATTTAAAATACTTAAAAAGGGACTTCCCTGGTGGCGCAGTGGTTAAGAATCTGCCTGCCAATGCAGGGGACATGGGTTCGAGCCCTGGTGCGGGAAGATCCCACATGCCGCAGAGCAACAAAGCCCGTGCACCACAACTACTGAAAGCCTGCGTGCCTAGAGCCCGTGCTCCGCAACAAGAGAAGCCCTCACTCGCTGCAACTAGAGAAAACCCGTGGGCAGCAACAAAGACCCAACACAGCCAAAAAATAAATAAATTTAAATAAATAAATAAATAAATAAAATAAACTACTTAAAAAGACTCTCATTTTAGTTCAGGGGACTCTATAAATGAGTTTTGCAACTTTCTGTGAGGCTGTACTATATTCATTTAAAAATAAAAAGTTGGACTTCCCTGGTTGTCCAGTGGTTAAGGCTCCATGCTTCCACTGCAGGGTTGTGGGTTCGATCCCTGGTGGGGAAGTTCCGCATGCCGCTCCGTGTGGCCAAAATAATAATAATAATAATAATAAAATTTAAAAAATAAAAAGTTAAGAAAAATAAAAAAGACAGTATTACATAAATGAGTCAGGCATGGAGGGTTCAATTAGTTGGTTCCTTCTGGTTAAGTCATTTATTTTTTCTGTCTCTCAGTTTCTCACCTGAAATGGAGAAACAATTCCTAAGCTACTAGAGGACTTGTTTCAAGGATGAACAATTGTGGTTCACATTTTAGGGAGAACATAATAGGTTGAATACTGTTTCCTTTCAAGTAATTTAATCAAGAGAAGAGGGCTAAGGGTTAAAATTTTCTTACTAGTAGACATGTCTTGTTGAATAAATATATTCTTTTTTTTTTTTTGCTTGCTCTGGGTCTTAGTTGCAGCAGGCGGGCTCCTTTAGTTGCTGCAGCACACAAGCTCCTTAGTTGTGGCATGCAAACTCTTAGTTGTGGCATGCATGTGGGATCTAGTTCCTTCACCAGAGACCGAACCCGGACCCCCTGCATTGGGAGCACAGAGTCTCAACCACTGCGCCACCAGGGAAGTCCCAATAAATATATTCTTAATTCTGATATATACAAGTAATAAAAACCAAGTTCTGGGACTTTCCTGGTGGTCCAGTGGTTAAGACTCCAGGCTCCCAATGCCTGTGTTTGATCCCTTGTCAGGGAACTAGATCCTGCATGCCGCAACTAAGAGTTCACATGCTGCAACTAAAAGAGCTAACACGAGGCAACAAAGATCCACCGTGCCACAACTAAGACCCAGCACAGCCAAATAAATAATTAATAAAACAAAAACAAAAACAAAAAAAGAAGTTCTGATTCAGACAGTCATCCAACTAAATTTTTAATGAATGCTCGTTCAAGGTGTGAGTACAGAAAACAATGGACTTTTACAGCTACACACATCTGTTTTCAAATTTTTGTTGGCTTCACACCTAATTAGCTGTGAGACTGGTGATATATGTATATATTCTTAACATCTTTATTAGAGTATAATTGCTTTACAATGGTGTGTTAGTTTCTGCTTTATAACAAAGTGAATCAGCTATACATATACATATATCCCCATATCTCCTCCCTCTTGCATCTCCCTCCCATCCTCCCTATCCCACCCCTCTAGGTGGTCACAAAGAACCGAGCTGATCTCCCTGTGCTATGTAATTGCTTCCCACTAGCTATCTATTTTACATGTGGTAGTGCATATATGTCCATGCCACTCTCTCACTTCATCTCAGCTTACCCTTCCCCCTCCCCGTGTCCTCAAGTCCATTCTCTATGTCTGCGTCTTTATTCCTGTCCTGCCCACAGCTTCTTCAGGACCATTTTTTTTTTTTAGATTCCATATATATGTGTTAGCATACGGTATTTGTTTTTCTCTTTCTGACTTACTTCACTCTGTATGACAGTCTCTA
>NC_041222.1:37242365-37242552 GCF_002837175.3 Physeter macrocephalus
TCTTTTTGAATTATGGTTTTCTCTGGGTATATGCCCAGTAGTTGGATTGCTGGGTCATATGGTAATTCTGTTTTTAGTTTCTTTTTTTGTTTGTTTGTTTTTTTTTGTTTTTTGTTTTGTTTTTTTTTGCGGTACGCGGGCCTCTCACTATTGTGGCCTCTCCCGTTGCAGAGCACAGGCTCTGGAC
>NC_041222.1:37242671-37272925 GCF_002837175.3 Physeter macrocephalus
TAGTGGCTGTATCAATTTACATTCCCACCAACAGTGCAAGAGGGTTCCCTTTTCTCTACACCCTCTCCAGCATTTGTTGTTTGCAGATTTTTTGATGTTGGCCATTCTGACTGGTGTGAAGTGATACCTCATTGTAGTTCTGATTTGCATTTCTCTGATGATTAGTGATGTTGAGCATCCTTTCATGTGTTTGTTGGCAATCTGTATATCTTCTCTGGAGAAATGTCTATTTAGGTCTTCTGCCCATTTTTGGTTTGAGTTGTTTGTTTTTTTGATCTTGAGCTGCATGAACTCCAAGTAAATTTTGGAGATTAATCCTTTGTCAGTTGCTTCATTTGCAAAAGTTTTCTCCCATTTTTTCGTCTTGTTTTTGTTTTCCTTTGCTGTACAACAGCTTTTAAGTTTCATTAGGTCCCATTTGTTTATTTTTGTTTTTATTTCCATTCCTCTAGGAGGTGGGTCAAAAAGGATCTTGCTGTGATGTATGTCATAGAGTGTTCTGCCTGTGTTTTCCTGTAAGAGTTTTATAGTGTCTGGCCTTACATTTAGGTCTTTAATCCATTTTGAGTTTATTTTTGTGTATGGTGTTAGGGAGTGTTCTAATTTCATTCTTTTACATGTAGCTGTGAGACTGGTGATATTCACGATGAAAATTTCTGACCCGCAGTGAAACCTCACAGAGATTTCTTGCAGAAAAAAAATGAGGAAAACAATGAGGAAACAAACTGAGTTATCTATTGTGTCACAACACGTAACCACCAAATTTAGTGGCTTAAAATACCATCAGTTCATTATTTCTCATGATTCTGAGGGTTGGCAGGTCTCTCCAAGTGGTCTTTCTTCTGGGATGGTGTTCTCAGGGCAGCGTTACAACAGGGTGAAGGCTGAAGCTGCAGGGCCACTAGAGGCTTAGGCTCAGAAACTTGAACCATGTCACTTTGGCCACATTTTACTGGCCAGAAGCCCAGCTCAGATTAATGGTGTGAAGAAGAGACTGGGCCTCTACATGGGAGGTTATTGCGAAATCACCTTGCAAAGAGGTATGCTGCTGGGATGAGAGGGTCAGTAAATCAGTTATAGTATCAGCTGTGCTTGTTTTCAGGAAGCTTCAAATGATGCCATCTATCAGCGTGCCTGGCATTTTTGTTATAGTCAGTCTTCATCTTCCTCCTTTCCTCTCTTTAAGAATCATTCAAAGTTGCATGTGAAGACACAGTTCTAAAGGAGGGTAGGATCGGTGTCAATGTTCGTAATACACACTTTCAAACAGCGCCCATAGCTACCTGAAGCCACCAGCGTAAGCTTGTGTAACAATCTTGTGTGATAAGACTCCCAGTTAAATTTGAATTTCAGATAAGCAACGGATAGTTTTTTAGTATAAGTATGTCTTCTCTTGTTAACAGTTTGGCATATATTCTTCTAGAAGTTTCCTGTAAATAATCCAACTTACACATATAAATTTAAAAAAATAGAATCATACTTACTTTTACTAGTTGCTATTTTCCTTTTCCATATCTGTACATTTAGATCTAACTCATTCTTTTAAAAGCTGCATGGTGTTTTATGGTATGCACACACCACAGTTTATTTATTTAAGCACCTGCTAATGGCCGTTTGGATTATTGGCAATCTTTCTTCATTACAAAGGGTGCTACTATGTATATCCTTATATCCTTATACACATATCTTAGTGTATCTCTGAAGTATGAAGTCCTAGGACTGGAATTGTGATGGGAAAGGTTATGCCTTGAATCCAGATGGCTAAAATGCCTTCAAAAAGGATATCATTTTAAACTCTTACCAAAAGTATTTGAGGGTTCCTATTTCTCCCCTTGCCAACCATGAGTATTTTAATCTTTGCTTATGTGACAGGATAAATGATCCATTTTCATAGCAAATTGGGAGCATACTCCCATAGAAGCACTGAATTAGAAAAACAGTTATTCAGTAGGCATAAGAAAATATATTGCTACCTTTCAAAAGTAAATTTGATTTGTAGCAGTTTAGGAGAATGAATGGATGGAATTCAAACTCAGTACCTTGGGTTTGAATGGAAGGTCTGAAAACAGAAACAGTCACACAGGAATGGATCGGAGGGCTGGATTTCATCCCTCCTTACTGGCAGTATACCTTTATCTTAAATTAATAATCCATAACTTTAAACTTCCCCCACTTGTGGAATGCCCTCTAGGTTTACCATCGTTTCCATTACCCACTTTAGAATGCCACTGCATTTATTTTGTTTCCTTTATGCTTCTGAAAGTGGTGGTGGCCACCCACAGTGAAAACCATGAACACGAGATAATAATATACCATGATGCATTGGGCAAGAGTTTCCCATGGTACTCTTTCTTCCTAGTGCAAAGAAATAGAGTTGTTTATTTTGGTTTTTTTTGTTTTTTTTTGCGGTATGCGGGCCTCTCACTGCTGCGGCCCCTCCCGCTGTGGAGCACAGGCTCCGGACGCGCAGGCTCAGCGGCCATGGCTCACGGGCCCAGCCGCTCCGCGGCATATGGGATCCTCCCGGACCGGGGCACGAACCCGTGTCCCCTGCATCGGCAGGCGGGCTCTCAACCACTGCGCCACCAGGGAAGCCCTATTTTGTTTTTTTTTAATGCAGTTAGTAACTTCTTTTTTTAAAATTTTATTTATTTTCGGTTGCATTGGGTTTTCGTTGCTGCAAGTGGGCTTTCTCTAGTTGCGGTGAGTGCGGCAAGTGGGGGCTACTCTTTGTTGTGGTGCTTGGGATTCTCATTGCAGTGGCTTCTCTTGTTGTGGAGCACGGGCTCTAGGTGCGGGGGCTTCAGTAGCTGTAGCACGCAGGCTCTAGAGCGCAGGCTCAGTAGTTGTGGCGCACAGGCTTAGTTGCTCTGCAGCATATGGGATCTTTCCGGACCAGGGCTCGAACCCATGTCCCCTGCATTGGTAGGTGGATTCTTAACCACTGCACCACCAGGAAACTCCCAGAAATAGAGTTATTTATGCTCATTTTTCTCCCCCTGGGCTGTCCAGAGAGGCTGGGAAGTATTACTGTGCAAATCCCCCAACAACCCTCAGCCCTATCCAAATAAATGAAAATGAACCAAAACCAAATCCAAGCTTCTAACAAATTTCTTTAGGAGAAGAGTGCATATATTAGAAACTATTCCTTAGTAGTCTCCAATAACTGGGACTCATCAAGATGTTCACGTATAGGGAATTACCTGCTGGTCCAGTGGTTAAGACTATGTGCTTTCACTGTGAGGGCATGGATTCAATCCCTGGTCGGGGAACTAAGACCCTGCAAGCCATGCGACACAGCAAAAAACAAAAACAAACAAAAAAGATCTTCACATATTAAAAAAGTGTTCTCATACCCATTTTTCTCTGCTGAAAAATCAGCTGTTTCCCTCCATTTTGAAATCATAAGGTTGACTTTAAAAGTTAGAGTAGTGTCTTAAAACCATGTTAGGTCAGGAATAAAACATTTACAATGTTCAGGGTAAAAACGAAGATCTGATAAAGAAGAAAACATAGGAGAAAAGAATGGGAAGAGGGAGAAAGGGATCAGGGAGGGCAAACAAGTGAGAAAATCTGTTTATGTTGATGAGCGTTACCCGTGGTGCCCCAGGTACGGTTTCACTTTTGATTGTCCCTCCTCCCTCTGTAAACTCGAACTCCTTGCAGACTGGACAATGTCGTATTCATCTTTGTTTCCCCAGCACCCAGCAGGATGCCTGACAAACAGTCTGTGTTCAGGAAATATTTGTTGGCTTGAATTAAAACACACTAGACTACTAATGAACACCCTAAAATTTAAATTTCATTGCTAGCCGCTTGGCAAAGGTATATTTGTGGCCAGAAGATTTTTTTACGCAAGCTTTCAAGTTGTGTGAGGTGCCTGTGAAAGATACAGATTCCTGGGCCCCACCCCAGAAATTCTGATACAGATGGTCTAGGTGGGGTGGGGGTGGGGGCTAAGGAATCTGCACTTTTAGCAAATGCCTCAGGTGTTTCTGATACAGCCTGGGAACCAAAGGCAGCTTGCAAAGTAGCACACCAGATACCTTAAGCCCTGGAATTGTCCTGATATTTTAGACTCTCTGCCTTGAAGCTTGATCTGAAAAGAATATATGATGATCCTAACATGTAAATTTACCAGAGTTTAAACTGGAAGATGGTAATTACAGTGCACCAACACTCTTAAGAATCTTGAGTTCCAAACGTCTAGTCTTCTTGGTGGGTCTGCAGATTTCTGAGAGCTCCCAGTCTCTAGTGCTGTGACAGACCTAACAGGGGAGATGTATGGAGAAACACCAATCAATAGGTGCTTACTTGCCTCAGGGGGGCTTCTGAACCTGTTAACTGCTCACAGATCATTAACATTTTGAGGGAGCTGGGTCAAGGAGAATGAGATTAAATGCATTAATAGAAAAGCAAACAACAAAATGTTAATACATATATGAGATGTTCAAGTTTTCTAACAAAGAAAAATTAAAACCACATTAAGAAATCAGGCTGAAAAAAGTGTCAGCAAATGTGAGCTCACTGGGCAGAAGTCCAGAATGGACTAAAAGGATAGGTGGTCCTAATTTGAAGTCAGTTAGGGATGAATGGCTAGCATTGTTAATTACAACACTTGTAATAAATGAGCATCACCTCTGCCAACATACTGGGATTCACCTTTAGTAACTGACCACAGCCTTAATCAAGACCGACTAGCCAGAGCAGCCCACCGAAAATAACAGAAATCACAAAGCTTTTGATTGTATTTTATGGATTTCAGTATAGCCTCTGAGGAAAGGGGATTTATTCGCTATCCTTCCCACTGTGTAGATAAACCCAGGCCCAGAGGGGTCACCTAACACTCAGTAACTCCCAGGTAGTAAACTGCTGGTTGTTAGGTTAAACCTCCTGTGTCCTCCCCGCACCACACTGACTCAACAAGAACAGTACAATTAAATACGTGTGTGATGATGATGAAAATCTCATTTGACCCTTCCTCTACTCTTTGATCCAGGTAAGGTCGGAATCACCTCCTTTCTACACGAGAGGTAACTGAGGCCAAAAGGTATTGTGACAAATCTGTAGGGCTGTAAAAGGCAGCGTGCGGAGGTGGAGCCCACATCTGACTCCACAAGTCAGAAGCTCAGACAAGGTTTTGGCGGCGGGCCTGCAAGTCCAGGATGACAGCTTGCTCTGCGGAGGAGGGCTTACAGGTATGGTGGGCTGCCAGCCGGCGGGGCAAAGCGTCTTAGGCGGTTTACCAGATCTGAGCCCAGGGCCCTGGGTGCTTTAGGTGGGGCCAGCCACAAGATATCTAACTAGGATCTGGCATAGCTGGGATTTACGAAATACCTGCGCTCAAGTCCTGTGGTCTCCACGCGGGTCTGATTAACATATCTGAGGGTTCGGCTACCGTAGGACACTTACTTAAGGGCACGCCCGACAATCCAGTTGCCGGAGCTGGAATGGGGCCAGCGCGGAGGTGGTATCCGAGCGGAAACCTAACGGGGCGGGGGATTCTGCTTAGGGCGGTGGGGACACGTCCCGGGAGAGGAGGCAGCTCTGTGGTTCCGCTCTGGGTCGGTGGCGGAAGAGACCGGACGTGGCGTGAGTCGGCTGCGGGTAGGAGAGAAGGCTCGGTCCGGAGCGGAGGGCCACATCTGGGCGGTGGAGATCTAGGGGACGGGTCGTCGTCGCGGCTCTCGGTGGCGGTGGGAGAAGTGCCCAGGCCGCTGTCTGCGCCTCTGCGCGTCCCTGCGCGCCGCGCCCCGGACTCCGGAGCGATGAGAGTGCAGGTCAAGGTAAACGCCGGCGTCCCAACCACCTAACCACCAACCCCCTCCACCCCCCCGCCCCCGGCCTCCCCCTCCTCCGCTCCACCCTCTACCTCCAACCACCAGGACTCTCAGCCTCGAAGCCCTAAGTCCCAAGCGCGATGGGAAGTTGTGGGGAGCTTGGGGAGTTAGGGAGAGGAGTGGAGGCCCTCGTCATGCCTTGGTCTCTTGTAAGGCTGCCAAGCCTCAAACTGCCTGTCACTTAACCTATTTTTTGGACTGGCACACATGGTGTGTGAATAAGTACCATTTATGGTGCACATTCTATTTCTTGTATTTCGGCATAGTCCGGTTGTTGGTACTTTCTTTGGAGCCAGATCACCTGAATTAGCCTCCTTGCTCCACCACTAGCTACGATCTTGATCAAGTTACTGAACCTCTGTGCTTTGGCTTCCTCATCTGGAAAATGAGATAATAGTTATAATTTGAACATTAAATGAGATGCTATATATGCAGTGCACTTAGAATAATGCATAACATATTTAGCGGATTGCAAAAGTTTGGTTGTTATTATTTCATCCAGGCAATAATCCTGTGAGATCTAAGTATCACCACCCACTCACTCCCACCCCACCGGTTAACAGGAAAGGAAAATGAAGCTGAGGGAGAATAACAGAGTTAGGATTGGAACCCAGGCAAGTGCTTTAAAACACTAAGAATATGGATATCATACACAGGATTTTGAGCATTTGTTCCTAGGGAGAGGGTGGTTCATTATTAACTACCAATGTGGGAACTGAGTTCTTCAATTTCTTTTTCCCTGTGTACAAATTTTGGTGTTTCATTTTTCATTTGCTTTGGATTCTTCCATAACTGATAAAGCATTAGATACTCTGGCCTGACTGACACCTGGGTTTGGTGAGAATCTGACTGTTTCTTAGGTATCCCTCACCACCACCACCACGGGGTCGGGGGGTTGAAAATCATTTGAGATGGAACCCAGCAGGGACCTACTTTTGGGGGCCAAAATTGGGGATTAGTATCCTCAGAAAGTATTAGACTTGCTTTAATAGACAAGGGTGTGAATAACATGTTGAGTTGATTGTACCCCAGAAGAGAGGGAAAGACCCAGGCAGAATATTGGTGATTTGCCACAAATTTTGGTCTTATCTTGCCCATTTACAATTCTCTATCATAGCTAAGTTTTTTTGGCAGGACTTCTATGCCAAAACTCAAGCATTTGGTAAATATTGGACCTGAAATATGTCTTGCCTCTTTTTCTTTCTCCCTGGGTTTTTTATCATGGGTTTTCCATATAGGCTGGAAAGCCCAACCATTTTCAGAATGATTCTCTTCACACTTCTGGTAGAATCATCCAGTATTGGAACCGAAAGTGGCCATCCTACCTTAACTGTTATTTCTTTGTGTCACATCAGAAATCTACACAGCAACAATTTTCCTGTTTAAAACAAACAAACAAACAAAAAAACATGGTTAGGTAAGGTATTGTGATGTGGGTCTCAGTTGTGATTTTTCTCTTTTTTACTTCTTAGTTTGACTGATGTTGTATATACACATAGTTCAGAGAAAAATAATTCCATAAGGTTCATTACTAAAAACAGCAGAACCTCTATCATTTTCTTCTTTTCAGAAAGAGCAGTCATGTTCATCTCTTTTAGCTAGTTGGTACTTCCTTGTGTCTCTAAATAATGCTTATATTGCTCCCTCTTGATTTTTCAGGTTTAGTCATCATGTACTGTCTTTCCAGCATGGAATATGAGTATTTAGCTTTCTTTTGAGTTCCTTCACCTACCACTCACATGCATCCTTCCTGTTCTTTCCATCTATCTTCAGAATATAGCTAACTCATAATTTTTATTTAGGTCAATATTTAGTTCAGTCAACATTACTATGCCTTCCTATCCACTATTAAGAACCGGATTATGTACTACATGATTACTTTCCCTTCCTTACTATTGTTTTCCCCTAGAGCTGTCTTTCTGTGTGTGTTTGCAGAATTTTCTATGGAGTTTTCACTGATTTAACCACAGGTTCTTTGCCGGTTGTCTAAATCTTCTCTCAAGATCTTCCAGTGCAACAGCTATTTCAGTCAATTTTATCTTGTTGAATACTGCTCTTTGACCTGCTTTGCCTGTCCAGAATGGTAGCCCTTGATGTTGGATACACAGCTGTTACTTCTCTTTTTACCATCATTTTGGATATTCCTTTTGCCTCTCTCTTATGCTGGATCCTGTTTCTTGTATCCCATGTCTTCTTCTTTCTTGATTATTTCCCATTGTTTTGGTGGAGCACATTCTCCAGTAGGTCTCTGAGAAAGGGTACATGTAAGGTAAACTGAATCAACATATTCTTTTTTTTTTTTTTTTTTTGCGGTACGCGGGCTTCTCACTGTTGTGGCCTCTCCCATTGTGGAGCACAGGCTCTGGACGCGCAGGCTCAGTGTCCATGGCTCACGGGCCCAGCCGCTCCGCGGCATGTGGGATCCTCCCGGACCGGGGCATGAACCCGTTTCCCCTGCATCGACAGGTGGACTCCCAACCACTGCGCCACCAGGGAAGCCCAACATATTCTTTAAAAAAAATTTTTTTTTATTTTATATTGGAGTATAGCCGATTAACAATATTGTGATAGTTTCAGGTGCACAGCAAAGCGACTCAGCCATACATATACATGTATCCATTCTCCCCCAAACTCCGCTCCCATCCAGGCTGCCACATAACATTGAGCAGAGTTACCTGTGCTATATGTCATGAGAATGAATCAATGTATTCTTATGACATATTATCCTTCCAGATTTTTTTTTTCCTTAAAAAAGTTCCACTAACAATACAAAAATAAGTTCTTTTGGTAAATAATTAAAACACTACAAATAGAAGTTCAAACAGAAAGTTCCCTTTCTATCCTTTGTCCTCATTGCCCTTCAATCCAGAGGTAATCAAACTGTTGGGTTTGTAGCATATTATTTAGGTATATTATTATATACGTATGTATTTATTGTTTTGATTTGTGCATTTGCTTTTATGTAAAGGGAATTATACTGTTTATTGATATGCAACCTGATTCCTTTAAAAATAGTTCTTGGAGGGGCTTCCCTGGTGGCGCAGTGGTTGCGCGTCCGCCTGCCGATGCAGGGGAATCGGGTTCGTGCCCCGGTCTGGGAGGATCCCACGTGCCGCGGAGCGGCTGGGCCCGTGAGCCATGGCCGCCGAGCCTGCGCGTCCGGAGCCTGTGCCACGCAACGGGAGAGGCCGCAACAGAGGGAGGCCCGCATACCACAAAAAAAAAAAAAAAAAAAAATAGTTCTTGGACATATTTCCATGTCAATACATATTGATCCTTTCTTGGCTCATATGTTCAGGTGAGCTGGATCAATCAAGATCAAGGATATAGCATTTTCTGAGCAATCACTCTTCTAGATTCACTCAGCTAACAAATATTTACTGTCAACTGTATGCTAAGTCCTGTTCCCAGGACCTGGGAATATACAGTTAACAAAACTTTTATTTTTGAGGTAAAGAGGGATAGTGAGATGGTTCTAGATGATGGAATTGAGCTCAGCTGCAGCTTTAGTTAGCTTGTTTTTCCTCTCCTGGAGTACAAACATCATTCAATCAAGTCTGTCTGTCTGTCTCTTTCTCTGTATAAAATCGTGACCATTACAAATTGAACTCCATAACTTGTGTACCACCAGAGCAACAGAATCATATCTCTGAGATATAGAAATAGATTTTATGAATAAACAAATGTGATATATACATACAATGGAATATTATTCAGCCTTAAAAAGGAAGGAAATCCTGTTACATGCAACATCATGGATAAACCTTGAGGACATTATGCAAAATGAAATGGCTGGTCATGAAAAGACAAATATTGAATGGTTCTATTTATATGAGGCGTCTAAAGTAGTTCAATGCACAGAAAGAAGAAGTAGAATGATGGTTGCTAGAGCCTGAGCAGACATGGAAATGAGAAGTTGTTTAATGGGTATAAAGTTCCATTTTTGTAAGATGAAAAAATTCTGGAGATTGATTGCACAAAAATATAAATATAGTTAGTAATACTAAAATGCACACTATAAAATGCCTAAGATAGTAAATTGTACATGATGTGTATTTTACCACAATTTTAAAAAAATAAGAAAAATTTGACACAAATTCCACAGTGGGATATGTCCTATACTTTGAATTCATGATTGAACCTGCTTTCAGCTGGGTTCAGCTTTTGCCTGAAATCATAGTTTTTCCAGGGCTTGGGGAGTGGGTAACAATGCACTGACCTAGAAACTCTTCTGTTGGACTTGGCACCAGAACCTTTAGCATGTCGCCTTGTTGGGGGCAGCCCAATGCTGCTTTTCCTTTTTCCACGAGTGTTGGCATTTCCATATCTCTGGGGAAAAGGTTCCTAAGTTGTTTATAGCACAGATAAACTTTGAGACTATTTCAGAGTTACACAATTGGGAGCAGTGAGAAGTGGTCATTTTGTTTGCCTTAGAGGTTTCATTCTTTCTCAGGCTTTCTAAGCACGTGCCTCTGCAAGAACCTCTTGGTCTGTTATGATTGGAAAAGACAACTTTTACTCCATGGCACAGACAGGTGCCTTCCCTAACCCTGGTTTTCCTGCATTTTCTCAGCTGGCATTTGCTTTCCAGCCCTGGCCTGATGTGCAATGATCCTCTGCCATTTGCTGGCTCTGGATCTTGAAGCACTCCAAGATCGGATGAGGGTCAGATATCCCGGGATTGCATATATGCTATGAGTTTTGATTGGAGAGATCAGCCTGGTGAATTGGGTTGTTCTTTATTCTTCCACCTCTCCCAACTATATGTGGGCATCATATAGAACTTCTTTCCAGGCAGACTCAAAGCCCAGTGGGGTGAATGACTATGAACAACCAAAGTTCTCTCCTCACTTAGCCTATTGTGCACTCGGAGCTTCTTGTAAATAGTCGTTTTTGACATGAGCAAACCACCTGGCCCAGGGGAAGAACCATTCCTGTTTATTAGGAACTTGTGCTTTCTGTAGCAGGGCTACTGGTAACCTTGGAGAAAACACACTCTTGGGAGTCTTTCCCTGTCCTGAGACTTTAACATTCTCTTTCTCTTCCTTGGGCTATGGGCCAGGAGGACCGCTCAGGTTGCCCACACAAACCAGAGAGATTTAAGTCCAGGCAAAATTTGCTTGTGATTAGAAGATCATAGAGCCTGAAAATCATATGCCATTTTGGAATGTCTAGCAAGTTCTTTCCTTTCTCACTAATTTCCCTCAGTTGCTGCCAAAAAAGGAACAGGATATGGTAATTGTAGCCTCTCTAGAAATATCAGCAGGGAGGCCAGAAGAGTAATGAAAGAAACCAAGAGTAGAAAAAGTAGTTTTACTGCTGATTGCAGCACTCTCCTGGCCTCGGGCAAGTTAGGTCAGTTTCCTTATCTATAAAGCAAATGGCCACTATTTGCCGGCCACTTCTTTCTAAGGGCTCTGAATGTGCTTTGAGTTAGAGATTCCTTTGACTATCTGATAAAAGCAATAGATAATCGACTCAAAAACTCAAAGGTAGAGTGGAAACCTGACCTGCTGGGCACTCAGGCTTACTGGTCAGTGTAAGCTCTGTCTAAAAATGGCTGCCCACCCTTGGCCTTAGCAGATTGTTGCAGCGTTGGAATGCAAGCCTAGTATTGCCAGATTCTGGTTATTTATTTATTTATAAATTAAATTTTATTGTTTTAACTTTCCTTTTTGAGGAAAATGCAGATGTATAGATTCTTTCTTGAATGTGAAACCCCTGGGTTTTTACATTTTACTAGTTGCTTCAAAGATTTTTGAAAACACTTTCATGGACTGAACAAAACACATTTGTGGCCTGCTTTCTGCCTGTGGGCAGAAGTATATCTGTATTTCGTTTTCTACTATGGTTAAACCCAAATTATATATGGGTTTATTTTTGGGCTTTTCTCTCTTTCTTTCTCTCTGTGCCACTCCCCCCTTAAATTTTTTTTAGCAGGTTTATTGAGATATATTCACATATCATGTAATTTACCCGCTTAAAGTATACAATTTAATGACTTTAGTATCTTCACAGAGTTGTGCATCCATCACCACAGTCAATTTTAGAACATACTCATCATCCCTCACACTCCTTAGCTGTTAATCCCTAATCCCTCCATCTCCACTAGCCCTAGGCAACCACTGATGTACTTTCTGCCTCTATAGATTTGCCTATTCTGGGCATTTTATATAAATAGACTCATACAATATGTATGCCTTTGTGACTGATTTCTTTCGCTTAGCATAACATTTTCAAGTACTGGTACGTGTTATAGCATGTATCAGTACTTCATTCCTTTGTATTGCTGAATAATATTCCATTGTGTGGGTACCTCACATCTTATTTGTCCGTTCATCAGTTGATGGATATTTTTGTTGTTTTTGCTTCTTTGTCTATACTGCTATGAACATCATTTGTGTACAGGTTTTTGTGTGGACATATGTTTTCATTTCTCTTGGGTAGACACCTAGAAATGGACTTGCTGGATCATATGGTAATTCTGTGTTTAGCCTTTTGAGGGACCTCCAGACTGTTTTCCACAGCAGCTGCACCATTTTACATTCCCACCAGCAATCTATGAGAGTTCCAATTTCTCCCCATCCTAACCAATACTTTGTATTGTCTGAACTTTTGATTATAGCCATCCTAGTAGGTGTGAAGAGGTATCTCGTTGTGGTTTAGATTTGCATCTAAATGATTAATGACTAATGATGTTGAGAATCTTCTCCTGTGTTCACTGGTCATTTGTATACCTTCTTTGGAGAAGAGTGTATTCAGACCCTTTGTGTGGTACTTATTTTTGATCCAGCTCTTGAGATTTTCTTATGAGAAATGCCCATCTTCATATCCACACAAAAGTTGTTATACAGTTTCTAGGGATTCCTGACCCTCCTGATATCTCTCTATGGGTCTAAGGGTACCCACAGAGGATGTGGTATAAAGTGGAGATTTTTCTGGGTACTTCATATGCTTGATCTCACTCATTATTATCTATTAAGGACCTCATGGGATTTGTATGAGTATCAGATGTTCAGGAATGTGATTTGTAATCCCTAAAACACTATTCAGCTTCAAAGAGTAATACAGGTGCAAATTCTGGGGGTAAATGATGGTGAAATGAAGTTGTTAAGGGCATGAAATTGAATCTGACTGCCTATGTTTGAATCCTAGTGTTATTTTTATGAGCTATTGTGTTCTTGGAAAAATTACTCAACCTCTCTGACTCTGTGTCCTCATTTGTAAAACGGAGATAATAACTGCACCTACTTCCCACATGCTCTTGGGCAGAGTTAATATAAACAATGTGCTTTGCATTGGGCAGGTGGGTGCATAGAAAGTGCTGAATGAATTCTTAAGTTGCTACTGTGGACTAAATGTTTGTGCCCCTGCCAAAGTTCATATGTTGAAGTTCCAATCTACAATGTGATGCTATTTGGAGGTGAAACCTTTGGGAGGTAATTAGGTCTTGAGAGAGGAGCCCTCATGAGTGGGATTAGTGTCCTTATAAGAAGAAACACAAGAGAGATGAGTGCTCTCTGCTATGTGGAGATACAGTAAGACGGTGGCCTTTGTAAACCAGGAAGAGGGTTCTCACCAGAACTCAACCATGAGGGCACCCTGATCTTGGACTTCCAGCCTCTAGAACGTTGAGAAATAAATGTTTGTGGTGTAAGCCACCCAGCCAATGGTATTCTGTTACAGTAACCCAACTGACTAAGCTACCCACTATTTATATTATCGTATAGAACAGAACAGTTTATTAGCTTATAGTGGAGCAGGTTGGTCTTTGCATATGAAAACAGCTTTCATCTTTCTGGAAAAAATAGTTTTCCTCTACTGATCTTTTAGAGAGCCAAGAGATTTTTTGTAAAATGAATCTGTAATCTTAGGAAAGAGAATTTTCCTCCCAGAAGGATTTAAGTCCAGAGGGTACTTTACAGATCCTTAGCCTGGATCAGTTAATCCTGTCTAACCTTTGTCACCACTGTTAGTGTCTGCTTTAAAGTGATTTAAAACAAACAAACAAAAAACAAACCCCCCAATCTTTGTCCTTATCTGGCCTAGAGAAACTCAGGTTCCAAGTAGGCAGTTTTGATCTGTGATCAGGTCAAATGAGTGGATATTGTTGGGTTAAAACAAAGAGGGTTCAAAGTCTTAAGATTTTAAATGCTTTATAGTATTAGCTAGAGTCTTTAGGGTAGTCTTTTTTTTTTCTTTTTTTTTTTTTTTGGCTACACCGCATGGCTTGTAAGATCTTAGTTCCCCGACCAGGGATTGAACCCAGGCCCTCTCAGGGCAGTGAGAGCGTGGAGTCTTAACCACTGGACCGCCAGGGAATTCCCTAAGACAGTCTTAAGAAAGGCAAACTAGGAGGGAGTCAGTGAATTGACATAAGTCTTTACAGATTGGATCTTTGTTCTTGGATGAAATAAAGAGGCAAGCCTCTCCGGCTCATGTTTTGGTTTCTTGAGCTGCTTACAGATGCTACCCTTTTTTTTTTTTTGGCCACACCGCATGGCCTGTGAGATCTTAGTTCCCTCACCAGGGATCGAACCTACGTCTCCTGCATTGGAAGTGTGGAGTCTTAACCACTGGACTGCTAGGGAAGTCCCTTACAGCCACTACCTTTGAAAGAGAAACCACATTTTGGGAAACAACTCTTTTAGTGGAGACATTTCAGATGGAAAGTGCTTCTTGCTGGCTGGTGTTTGGGTTCGGCAAATACTGAGTGTGAAAAGCAGGGTGATAGATGAAGGAAGAGGAGCCATTTACCCAGAGGAGGACCTCTGAGGCCCTTCTCTGTGGGGTCTACTTGATGTCAGAGTCTTTCATTTCAGTTTAAATGAAGGGAAGAGCTCTGTAAGGTTCAGGCCAGGAGAGAGTTTCTGAGAATTATTGGAATCCCAATATTTTGTCAGTTTTATTCTCTGACCCACAGATAATGATTCGTGTGTGTGTGTGGCGTGTGGATTTTGTTAAAGAAAATTTTTTTCATGACATTGTTAAAGGTAGCAAGGAAGACCAGTCAAGAAAAAATGACTGCAATGTGGGTTTTGCAGGAGGGAAGAGAGATCAGGCTCAACTCCAAATACGAGGAAAGTGGAGATTTATTGCCAAGGAGCAAGACAGGATCAGTGGATGGAAAAGGGTCAAGAGGAAGCATCAAGGCTAGGGGGATTCTTGCTAAACCAACTCAACAGGATTCTTGCTGAAGGTGGGCCAGAGTAGAGTGATCAGATAGCAAGCATGGGAAATTTTTGCTAAATTAACTCAGCAGGATTCTTGATAAAAATGGACTAAGTGGGCCAAGGACAGAGCCCAAGTTTGGGGCCTAGTTAGAAAGAGGACTCAAGTCAGAAAGAGCCTGACTCAAGTTTGGTCAAGGGAGAGAGTCTTCCTTAGTTTGCAGCTGGAGGTGACTAAGGTAGAACATTCTTCTTTATAATACAATCAATCACAAAATAGGTGAGCATTTGAGCAACACATTCTTTAAAGAAAAAAGCTGCTTTTGTTTAATCACTCTTTTAGAATTGCCTTTTTAGGTCATTTCAAGGTCTCTTCCTTATGGATAGAGTATATTTCTTCTCATCTTAAAATAGCAGAAGAAATTAAATGCAGAAGAAATGTCTTAATAATCAAAACCCAGTGAAAATGAAAACCTTTTGTGTCGTTTGGCTTCTCAATGACTTAGAGAAAGGCATTGTGCGGTAGCTATGTTCCCTTTTCCTTCCTGAATTGCATCAAAAGTACAGTCAGTTTCTAAACAACAACACTGGAACTTTGAAAATCAAGTGTAACAGCCAGGAACAGAAGTTGGGAAATTTTTTCCTAGCAAATGAGATTACATATCTGCCAACAACTGTTACAGAATTCTTGGTACCCCACTGACAAATTTCTGATTCTCAACTTACTGGACTACCTTCATTCCATAAAAACATCTTTTTCCTCCTTGAATTTTAAGAGAATTGTTTGTTCTGGATGTGATTTTTTTTTTTTTTTGAGACAAAGAAAAAAACCAACCTGATTTGTACCCTACCCTAAATCTCTCAGCTTAAATTAAGATAAAAATCTTTACGATTTCTATCTTTTAAATTAAGTTAAACATCTCAAAGATTTTTTTTTTTAATTACGTTAAAAAATCCTAAAGATGAAGGTAAAAATCTTATATTAAGATATAAGATTTAGGGGAGGGAATATTCTTAGTTGATAACTGGTAGAAAACTCTTGGAAAAGAATTTATCAAAATTGCATCCTGTGGAAACAAGTGTGTGATATCCTCAAAGATGATCCTTGATTTAACATATTTAGGGAAACAATGGATAGTTTATCTGTTCTGGAGAGTCATAATACTTCCATGTGCTTGTATGAGCAGAAAACATTTTCTTCTTTCTTATCTGTTGTACTGGTAGCTTTTATACCATTTGCAAAATTCCTTATTAAGAAAAAGTTACTGGGGCCTGGCTTACATGTTCCATGAATGATAGAGTACAGGCTTAGAGTAAAAGAACTAAGAGTGGCATTTTAACAATTATAACATTATAGCAAATCTGTTTTGTTTGTTTGTTGCTATGTAGCAATTAGGCACACAGTTGTAAAATGTTTACCTAAAGTAATTATAATTAATTTTTTTAATGGAAGTGGAGTACCTAAGCGTAGCTAAAGGAATGCTCATGAAAATTTACAGCTGCACAACTGGATGGCTGGAAATTATTTTAACAAGCCCTGGGGTGAATTACCCAGGAAGAACAGTATTTCTCCAGCTTGCTGATATAGAGATTTCTTACAGACTAGAGAAGAAAACACACTTACCTTGCTCTCGCTCCCCACTTCCTTTCCTTTCATTATACCTTGCCCTGACTGCCCATTAATCTCCAATTACATTTACTCTTATTTTTTACTCTAAATTCCTATTCCCTCAGTTTAGTTGTCTGCAGACCCTCATAACCTGGGTCACACATTTTTTGGTTAGTATATGAGGGACATTCCTGGAATATTGTGTGGCAGTTTCTCCATAGGGTGATCAGTGGGATACTATTGGTGTTCCCTGTCTATCTTTTAAGTTTGGTGGATCCTGTACTGCGAGAGCATTTCATATGCTTTGTGGTTCATAGAATACATACTGTACTGTACTGATGTACTTTACAGAGCTGGTAATAGAAAGGGGCACAGTGATTGCACGTGTATCTCCTGCCTTCCTTCCTCTCTGGTTAAGATGAGCAAAGGAGAATGCTGAGATTTGCAGCCATCTGAACTAAATGGTCTATGACTTTCTATAGAACATTGATTCTATAATCTGGGGCAAAATTACCAAGAAGGGAAAGTTTGCCACTCCACTCCTTGCGTCTGTCAGAAGAGGAAGCATTTTCTTCAAGGCTGAGCCTTCCTCCTTGGCTATCCATACCATTTTTTTCCCCTGCTCCCCACCCCCAAAGTCTCAAGTCATTTTTATTCTCTCTTGCATCTTCACTCTCTTTTATCTACATACAAGGTTCAAACTTTCTTAACATAAGATAAACTTTCTTTTAACTTTGCCCTTTAAACATAGTGTAAAAGAATGCTGGTGCTGGTATTTAATAGAAACTGCTCCTCCTCTGTAGAGGTGATAATCACTGTATTTACCTCACAATTGTGAATATTACTTTAGCTAGCACATAAAGCATTTAGCCCAGCCCTTGGCATGTATGAAAGTCTACGTTAACGTTGGCTTTTGTTTTACTTTGTTGATCTAGTGGCTGTTTTTATTTCTTTCTCCCAAGGATATCTTACACTAGCTTTCTTCTCTGTTTTACAACCTATTTCCTGACTCTCTCTCAATCTATTTGTTTGTCATGGACAAAAATTGTCCTGCTTACTTTGTTTTCAATATTAAACACTTCTCAGTTTTTCTTTGAAACTACCTATTTTTGTAATAATGCAAACATTTTTATTAAAGAGAAAAACTTTCTCCCTTCTTAACTTCAGGTATCATGTTACCATCCTGATTAGTAACTCTCTGTTTTTATTCCCTGAACTCTTCTACACGCTATGCTTAGATGCTCCCAGAAGTTCCTGGCTCTTTTATCTTCTCTGTTCTCTGCTCCCCAGTGACTTTGTGGCTTTTGCCATACCTTAACATCGTTGTCCTCTGAATCCTCCCCCAGGCCTAGATCTCTGCATTTCTAACCACCACCGAATTTCATGAGCCACCTTTCAAAACCTTTGTCATGTTTCAAGGACTTTCCTAAGTTTTGTGTCCTCCATGAAGACTCCCCAAATACTGGCAGACAGAAGGGATTTCTACTTCCAAGGAGTCCCACAGCTTGCTCTTGTGCCATACTTGGTATCTGTTAGTAAACATAGTTTCTTCTCTTTTGGTGTTGGTCTTTGGGACACAATTTTATTTATTTATTTTTATTAGAATCATATGATATGCCCATCAAAGTATTTTGAATGAATGAATGAATGAATGAATGAAGCTATTATTCTTAGCAGTATCAATATTGTAAAGGAAGAGTGGGTAAACTGATAGATTATATGCTGCCTGTGGGTTCTGGAGGGCTGATAACACACTCATCATGCTTCAATGACATCTTTGGGGGGAGGGATGTGGTAGGTACTAAAGTCAGCTGTTAAGTTAAAAATGAATGCAGTCAAAATTATCCTTCAGAAGTCCCTTACATTGCTTAGAAAGAGAAGTACGTGAAGATTTGGTCTCTAATTGCTTTTTCTCTATGTTGGAACTTTCTTCAGTTGAGCACCAGATTAAATAGGGGATGTTGAAATACTACAGTGCAATCATTGGGATGAGATGGGCAGACTTAAGACATGCATGTGGGACCTGAGACCAACCAGGAAACAGTAGGTCCTGCCTCTCACTCACACTCAACCCTAGTGCCTATGAGGTCACTTAGGGGCAGTGGTCTTTCATGTGTGGTATCCCTGGGGACTCCTTGGGATCTTTGAGACCCTTTCTAAGGTCCTCAAAATCAAAATGATTACTTTTAAAAAAATATTTATTTATTTATTTTTGGCTGTGCCGGGTCTTAGTTGCGGCACACAGGATCTTCGCTGCAGCATGCAGACTTCTTAGTTGCATCACGCAGACTCAGTTGCGGCATGTGGACTCTTAGTTGCGGCATGCATGCGGGATCTAGTTCCCCGACCAGGGATCAAACCCAGGCCCCCTGCATTGGGAGTGCGGAGACTTACCCACTGGACCACCAGGGAAGTCCCAAAATTATTATTATTGGTTTTTTTTGCCTGCATTGGGTCCTCGTTGCTGCACATGGGCTTTCTCTAGTTGTGGCGAGCGGGGGCTACTCTTCGTTGCCGTGCGAGGGCTTCTCATTGCGGTGGCTCCTCTTGTTGAGGAGCACAGACTCTAGGAATACGGGCTCAGTAGTTATGGCTCGCGGGCTCTAGAGCACAGTCTCGTAGCTGTGGCGCACGGGCTTAGTTGCTCCACGGCATGTGGGATCTTCTTGGACCAGGGATCGAAACTGTGTCCCCCGCACTGGCAGGCGGATTCTTAACAACTGTGCCACCAGGGAAGTCCCCCAAAATTATTTTTATAAAGGTACATTATTTCCCTGTTTTACTCATTCTATCATGAGCGTACAGTGGAGTTTTCCTGACGTTACATGACAAATCCATAATATCTAAAAAGGCTATTAAAATACTATTTCCTTTTTCCAACTCCATGTCTATGTGAGGCCAATTCTTTTTATATACTTCAACCGAAAACACTTTGTAACAGATTGAATGCAGAAGCAGATATGAGAATCCAGCTGTCTTAAGCCAGACAAAAATACAGTGCTCTTCTCGTATACATTTTTAAAATATTTTTCATGAAAAATATGTTATTTATTTTAACATGTAATAGGTTTACCATAATTATTTTTAAATTAACTAATGGGTAAATACTTTAAAAAGTCCCAGTTCTAATTTTGAATACGTAAATATTGGTAGCTATACTCTATAAGTGAAAGCTTTCTGTAGGTCCTTGATAAATTTAATGACTGTGAAGGAGTCCGAAACCCCAAAAGTTTGAGGACTGCTGCTCTTGGGCATACTATACTCCTGAATGTGGAATGGCATTGATATTGCCCATACTTCAACATTTTATATCTTCTTCTCACCTTTCTTCTTCTAGTCCTCTTTCATTCTTTTTTATTTTCCACTTTTTAAAAATTAAAGTATAGTTAGTTTACAATGCTGTATTAGTTTCAAGTGTACAGCAAAGTGATTCAGCTATATATATATATCTATCTATATATATATATCCACACACACACACACACACACACACATACATATATGCATGTATTCTTTTTCAGATCCTTTTCCATTATAGATTATTACAAGATATTGAGTACAGTTCCCTGTGCTATATAGTAGGTCCTTGTTATTTACCTATTTTATATATAGCAGTGTGTGCCTGTTAATCCCAAACTCCTAATTTATCCCCTCCCCCCACCCCCTGCTATCCCCTTTGGTAACCATAAGTTTGTTTTCTATGTCTGTTAGTCTATTTATATTTTGTAAAAAAATTCATTTGTATCTTTTTTAGATTCTCCATATAAGTGATATCATATAATATTTGTCTTTGACTGACTTCACTCAATATGATAAGCCCTCTCTCAGTCTTTTAGCAAAGATTCTGAATTTGTCCAAGGTAAATATGTGGTATCTGTCTGCATGGAATTTCAAGAAGCATTGTTCTTTCTGACGTGTTACACTTAGAAAATGAAACAAGTAATCTTCATTGTATAAATAAACCTTACTATGGATGACATAAATAAAATTGCCTTTAACCTGTAATTCCTAATAAAGGCTTTATTAGGATGGTGGGTTTTCTAGAAATCAGTTATTTGAGTATAGCTCCACTAATAGTGAAGCTTCACTCCAAGAAATTGTTTTTTAGACTATGTAGTTCACTTGGATGTAGTCCTAGTAAAGTTTTGGATAATTTAACAAGAAATTTGTATCATAAATGAAGACCATCTGTGTACTTGGATAACATATTTGTGGTTATTTTGCTGGGTGGAAATTGGAAATTGAGTATATCTAACTTGGAAACCTTAATAGATTAGAGTGGTTATACAACAAATAGGCCCGGCATTCAGTTAAACTCTGTATTTCACTTTCCACGGGCAGTTGTAAAGAACACCCATAAGGGAAACCTCCCATTTCCTTTTCCCTTCTTATCAAAATGATTTCACATGATCTGAAATTATAAACATCTTGTTCGCAAGTTTAATTCCCTAGGATACTGAATAAGGCTGAAGCATGTGTGCCAAACAGAGGAGAGGATGTCTTCTCATTGCCATTTGAAATTGTGATTTTGGATTAACATAAAGAGGGCTTTCACCAATCTGGGGAGTGGAGGGATGGGGTATGACATTTTAGTTTGAACTTTTATGATATGCTCTACTAAGTAGGTCACTGTTGAGTTCTTCTAATTCCCCATTAGACTGTGGAGAATTCATAAATGTTCTACTCATGTACTCATGAGTTTATATAATCTAAACAGTCATTCTGAAATTCTAAATGCTTTTGCTCAACAAGGCAGTATATGAAAATTTCATATAAATTTCTCACCTAAACAGGAGAAGTGGCATTTTAGGGAACTGTGAGTTATTTAGTTGATATTCTGTTAAAGATGTTACAAAAGAAAAAAAAAAACAGAAAAAAGAAATCATTACCAGCAAGTAGTGCTTACCTCTGACTACCCAAAGAGAAGAAAACATGTAAGGTTATTTTGTGTTCTTTATGAAGTACTCCTAAATGCTGCCTTCTGGAAAGATTATTTACTGGAATACCAGTGAGGTCAACTTGTGGCAGTGTTGGCGAGCCAGATCCTTGGGTTTGGGTTATTTTAGGTTTGGATGCCCTTTGCCTGAGACTCTTAATCTTGGATCAAGTGAGTCCCCCAAGGTATCCTTAAGATTGTGGACAAAACCCCGTAGGAGACCCTGAGCTGAGTCTTCAAAGTATACAGGCTGGCTTTGCACTGATGAGTTTCCCCAGCCAACAGATCATGCACTGTGGAAATCCATCTGCCTGGCACTCAGTTTGAAGAGGTCCTTGCTCCAAGGGAGGGACTGTGTAGAGAAAATAAAAAATGTCAGTCTGGAGTCTGAAAATATTTTCTCTGTTTGATCCATTCTGGTGATTCCCTGCATGCTATAGATTCCATGATAAATAAACTAATGCTTATCTTGAAGTAGATTACAATAATGTTAAAAAAACAACTGAATAGGTTCAGTTAAGCATTGTGAGTGCTGCGATGTATATAAGATAGAGTGGGGGCTATGAAAAGGAAGTAGTTTCACCTGGAAAAGTATTTTTTAAAGGTTAGATTTTTTTTAAGTATGAAAAAGTTTAAAAAAAAATAAATTACTTGTTAGCTGTGTGCCCTTCAACCCCCAATCACACAGTCCCCTGGATGTTAAAAAAAAAAATCCATGCACATTTAGAAGGATTTTTTTTTTTTTTAATCAAGGAATGCCTGTAAGACTATTCCTTTCTCAGAGATTCCCTTGAGAAAGAATCTGTTATCTGGAAACCCTAAAAAGCCCCAGTGTAGAAATACTTTCAGTGACATCAGGAATTAATTGATGTATAGCTACCATTAGAGGATTAGTCTTTGGACATTTCTTTGCTATTCCCCCGTCCTGGGCTTGTATGTAAAATCTTATTATATTTTAGGGTAAGGCAAACTGTTTGTGCCAACACAGCCTGAGACCAACACTATTTCCCTTCTTTATCCTCTGCCTTTCCCTTCCCCAAATAACAACCACAGTTAAAACACAACTCTCCTGCCCCAGTATATAAAAAACACCCAGTCTCTAAAGACTGTCATGATAGTTGCAGAAATGACATATTCTCTGCCGTCAACGACAGTGTGCTGCTCCAAGTGGCAAACACATGTTGAGTATTTGGCCTGAATAGGTTTGGGCTATTGAATCAGAGCTAACAAACATATGGTTCCTAATAGTTCTCTGTTGAACTGAACCTGGGGGGACCTCTTCCATATGTGCTGAAGAGTATATTGCAAAGGCTACCATTATGAGGTAGGGGGAAAAAGTAAAGTTCTAAATTGAGAATTGTTTGAAACACTTGCAAATTAAGCCTGCTTTTCTTTTCCTGTAGTTTTGAGATAAGATATGGGAGTTGCAGGAGGAAAGTTTCCATGTTCTTGTTATGGCACAGGTTTCCTGTTTACACCCTTGGAGAGAAAATTGTATACATGGATTCTTGAAGTTCTATTTTAAGTGTGTTCATTTTGTTGCTCATTCAACAATCATTGGGTTGGGCCCTGGGGCAACAGAAATGACTGGCATGGGGTCTGTAGGAGCTGGAGTCTAGTGGGGGAAAATGGACCCATAAAAGTCATTCGTTTGTAATATGAGAGGTCCTAGGAGGGAGATTTGGAGGTCAGGAAGTATTTTTCTATGAAAAAAATACATCAAAGTTAAGTTCCCATGCTACCAACCAGAAAGCTAATTTTTACCTTTGATATTACCAATAATAATAACTAAGCTTTACTGAGCCCGAGTAAGTCCCAGGGAGAAATCTAAGCCTTAATTCCTTTCAGTAGCCCAATGAGGTATTACTGTTATTATTATCTCCTTTTTAATATATGGGAAAAGAGGCCTGAAGAAAGTAATTTGCCCACATCGTTCTATTAGACTCAGCTGTCTAGCCTTTTAAAAGAAGGGAGTGGTTGAGCATAGCTTGCTTAATTTGTATACATAGGCTCCTAAATTAGGGACCCTTTCTGGAGCTGTTTTTTCCAAATTAATTAATTAATTATGGCTGCACCGGGTCTTAGTTGTGGCATGCGGACTCTTAGTTGCAGCACGCATGCAGGATCTGGTTCCCTAACCAGGGATTGAACCTGAGCCCCCTGCATTGCGAGTGTGGAGTCTTACCCACTGGACCACCATGGAAGTCCCTGGAGCCATTTTTAATAGGTAAATGTTACACATGAGGTTTAATGATATCAATTTGTTATCCATTTCCTTCTTTTTATTCTAAGTTCCTTCAGAGTAAGAACTTTGTCTTATTTGCCATAGAATTCCCAGCATGCCATATGGAGCCCTATTTTAAAATATTTGTTGAATGAGTTCAGATATTTTGAAATTCAGCCAATGGTAAGCCATGCTTATACAATGTGTATCAAATTGTCAACCTAAATAAAGAGGTAAACTGAGGCAAGCTTGAATGATCAGAAATTGAGTTTATTCAGGAATAGCAGAGGAATTGCAATTTGGGAAATGCATGCTGTAGCAAGCTACACGCGAGTCTGTTGAGGGTTTGGGGCAGGGAGTGCAAAGAGGGGGACGTCCAGCCAGTGTCTAAGCAGTAAATTCATTGTCTTGAGGATGGGGAGAGATTCTTGGCACATGGTTATTGGTCAGGAAATAAGTCTCATCTTCTGTGAATCAGGCATTTATGGGAAATCAGTTTCTCAGGTAAGTTCCCTTCTGAGGGCACACGTGTGGTATTCTCCATTACGTATCCTCCAGATTAGTTTTAGATTGAACTCTTTTACAGAATCTTGCTGAGGTTACATCTCTCCTCTGACACTCTTTCCAGCTTCCTGTCAAATCTTAGCCAAAGTGGGACTTTATAAGTGAGAATTCTGAAGTTTGAGAGCTTAATATTCACTCTGTAGGGTTATGGTACAAGATTTAAAAGTGACTTTTGGCAGAATTAAGAGAATGCTTCTGCTATATCTTTACTTCCTTGGTAGACTTTTGTGCATTTAGGGATCTTTCACTTAAAATGAGATTGTGGACCAATTAACTTTGTGAATATTTTTATGTTCACATTGGCTTATTTGTGTCTATGTTGTCTGTAATAGAAGCCAATAAATGCTTAGGGGTTTGGGGCTGGTCTTGGCATTTTAATTAGGGTCTATTATATTTAAGTATATCTTGCCTACCTGGACTACCTGTGGTTATACTGTGTTCTCATTTAATGAGACTATGAAAATAATGACATTTTTCTGTTCAGGCCCAGAAATCCTGGATTGAAGGAGTGTTCGACAAGAGAGAATGTAACAAAATCATACCCAGCTCAAAAGACCCTCACAGGTACAATTTTTAATTACATTTTTCTTTTTAAAGCAACAGTACTTGGAGGACTGTTTACTGAAATTTAGAGATATGACTTGTTTACCCTGATGGAGCCACTGTTAATATTGTGGTAGATTTCACTCTGCTGTTTTATCTTTGATGCTCTTGTCCCTCTTCCTGGGAGGATAGATACCAGGGAAATATCTAGTGCTACATCCATTCCACTGGGTTTGGATAAAAAATTTACAACTTTTGAGTATTGAATATTCAAACTAGTGTGACTTCCTTATCCCCAAGTGTCTGTGAATATAGTAACTGGGATATTTCAGGACTCAATGCTCAGATTATGCAAACAGTTAATTTTTTCCTCCTGCAGGCTTTTTGCTTGAGCAGGTAATGGGCAGCAGAATGGAATGATTTGAGTTTGATTATTCTGAGTTCTTGACAAGCCTTTGGAAGTTCTACTTGTAGAACAAAGTTCAAAACAGCAGCCAGTGAAAGACAGAGGAAGAGAGGTCTATGGAAAATTCCCCAGGGTAATCGGGTCCATGAAATTAAGATTGGGTAGCATTGCCCTGGGGGAAAAGGATTAAAAGGAAAGGAAAATAGGAGAGCAGTATTTTAATTAGGGGGACCACTCTATTTTTAGATTCTGCTGAGCATTTGGCCTTACATTCATTTGAAGTTTAGAAATCACAGCTGTATGCTCATGAAAGGTAGCACGGTGAGGCCACTGAAATTCTAGTTCTTTGGGGATGATGACTAAAATGGTGTTCTTTGCCTTTGTTAAATATTTACTAGTCCCACCCTCTTTGAGTTACCTGTGGCTTGTAAGCCCCGTGATTGGAAATCCTCATTTTACCTGCTTATAAAATGTTTACAGAATGAAAAGGCAGGGTAACCTTGTTTTTTCCCTTCATCTTTTATGAGATTTTGTAATATGATAGTGGCTGCAGTAGAAGGCACATTGAGCTCAGGTGGCTTCCACTGCTCTGTAAATGGAAAATCATCTTCACAGTCACCTTGAACCTCATGAAAAGTGGTAAACTATAGGTCATTAGCCCACAGACTCAAGAAGAGTATCAGTGACCATAATTCCATGAATGGTCGAAGATATACTACTTTTTATGGGAAAAAAATCAGTCTCTCTTACTTGGTGATTGTAAAAAATGGATGGATGACTATGGCTATTCCTTCCATGCCACCCTTTTTCTTAGATCCTAGTAAGATTCTCAAAACTGTGGCTTTCATGCAGTTTTCTTCCTTATGGTGCACAGCAAAAGAGTGGTAGTTCACTATTTTAAATTTAGATAAAGTTTGTCTTTTACTGATTCTTTTTGTAGCTCCTAATAAGAAACAAGTCTGATAGACTTGATTACAATGTCTTTTTCTTTCTCATTTGGAACTTGTTGAAGTGAATCTTCTGAGAAAAAAGATTTCTAAAAGGCTGGGGACAGGAAGAAGTGAAAGGCCTGAATATTCATCTCTGAATAATTTAGAATGATTGAGTCTATGAACACTACCTTTTCTTCCATTATTTTACCTAGATTTCTCTTCTAGTTAAAACTTCTTCACACTTAAAATATGATCATTGATGATCATAATGCTAACTCCCAAATCCAGAAGACTTTTCTGAAACATAAAAAAGAGATTAATAAAGATAATTATTATAATCATACCAACTGTTCCTCAGTTTGATAGTGTTTTAGGGTTTTAAAATTGTATATGTATGTTTTCTTAATTCTCAAGAATTCTGTGTTATCTTCATAGTATAATAATAATAATAGCCACCATTATTATACATCCTGCAATGTACCAGATACTATAAGACACTTTACATATATTATCACCCTTAATGCTTTTAATAACTGTATGGGTCAGATATTATTTTCAGATGTGAAAACTGGGGCTTAGAGGAATTGTTAAATCATTGAGATTTAAATCCAGGTATTTTGGTTCCAAACTCAGTATTCTGTTAATTAGATCATAGTTGCTGCAGTGTAATTATATATGGTAAATGACATATGGGAATATTTGGGAGATGATGTATGAGTACTCAGTAAACCCTGATTTCCAGATTATGGAAGATTAACAGATATTTACTGTATAAGCATTAAACATGTTTTCAAGTATATTAATAAACTAACAGTGGTTTTATTTCTTTAATTTAGATGTACTGCAGGATGCCAGGTTTGTCAGAATTTAATCAGGTAAGACAGATAAACAGGTCTCTGTTTATATATTTCTCTGAAGTTGCATCTATTTTTTTGCATTAATTAACAATCCTTCCTTTTGATGTGCATCTTACATTTCACATGAGGATTTCTCTTAATCTCCTTAAGTATTAAGATTATTTTTAAAATTAAATTAAATTTATTTATTATACAGCAGGTTCTTATTAGTTATCTCTTTTATACATATTAGTGAATACATGTCAATCCCAATCTCCCAATTCATCCCCCGCCACACTTTCCCACCTTGGTGTCCATACGTTTGTTCCCTACATCTGTGTCTCTATTTCTGCCCTGCAAACCGGTTCATCTGCACCATTTGTCTAGGTTTCACATATATGCGTTAATATACGATATCTGTTATTCTCTTTCTGACTTATTTCACTCTGTATGACAGACTCTGGATCCATCCACGTCTCTACAAATGACCCAATTTCATTCCTTTTTATGGCTGAGTAATATTCCATTGCATATATGTACCACATCCTCTTTATCCATTCATCTGTTGATTGGCATTTAGGTTGCTTCCATGACCTGGCTATTGTAAAAAGAGCTGCAATGAACATTGGGGTGCATGTGTCTTTTTGAATTATGGTTTTCTCTGGGTATATGCCTAGTAGTGGGATTGCTGGGTCGTATGGTAATTCTATTTTTAGTTTGTTAAGGAACCTCCATGCTGTTCTCCATAGTGGCTGTATCAATTTACATTCCCACCAACAGTGCAAGAGGGTCCCCTTCTCTCCACACCCTCTCCAGCATTTGTGGTTTGTAGATTTTCTGATGATGCCCATTTTAACTGGTGTGAGGTGATACCTCACTGTAGTTTAGATTTGCATTTCTCTAATAATTAGTGATGTTGAGCAGCTTTTCATGTGCTTCTTGGCCATCTGTATGTCTTCTTTGGGAATTTCTATTTAGGTCTTCTGCCCATTTTTTGATTGGGTTGTTTTTTTTAATATTGAGCTGCATGAGCTGTTTATATGTTTTGGAGATTAATCCTTTGTCCATTGATTCATTTGCAAATATTTTCTCCTATTCTGAGGGTTGCCTTTTCGTCTTGTTTGTAGTTTCCTTTACTTTGCAAAAGCTTTTGAGTTTCTTTAGGTCCCATTTGTTTATTTTTGTTTTTATTTCCATTACTCTAGGAGGTGGATCAAAAAAAATCTTGCTGTGATTTATGTCAAAGAGTGTTCTTCCTATGTTTTCCTCTAAGAGTTTTATAGTGTCCAGTCTTACATTTCAGTCTCTAATCCATTTTGAGTTTATTTTTGTATATGGTGTTAGGGAGTGTTCTAATTTCATTCTTTTACATGTAGCTATCCAGTTTTCCGAGCACCACTTATTGAAGAGACTGTCTTATCTGCATTGAATATCCTTGCCTCCTTTCTCATAGATTAGTTGACCATAGGTGCATGGGTTTATCTCTGGGCTTTCTATGCTATTCCATTGATCTATATTTCTGTTTTTGTGCTAGTACCATATTGTCTTTATTACTAGAGCTTTGCAGTATAGTCTGTAGTCAGGGAGTCTGATTCCTCCAGCTCCGTTTTTTTCCCTCAAGACTGCATTGGCTATTTGGGGTCTTTTGCGTCTCCATAGAAATTTTAAGATTTTTTGTTCTAGTTCTGTAAAAAATGCCATTGGTAATTTGATAGGGATTGCATTGAATCTGTAGATTGCTTTCGGTAACATAGTCATTTTCACAATATTGATTCTTCCAATCCAAGAACATGGTATGTCTCTCCATCTGTTTGTATCATCTTTAATTTCTTTCATCAGTGTCTTATACTTTTCTGCATACAGGTATTTTATCACCTTAGGTCGGTTTATTCCTATGTTTTTTATTCTTTTTGTTGCAGTGGTAAATGGGAGTGTGTCCTTAATTTCTCTTTCAGATTTTTCATCATTAGTGTATAGGAATGCAAGAGATTTCTGTGCATTAATTTTGTATCCTGCAACTTTACCAAATTCATTGATTAGTTCTAGTAGTTTTCTGGTGGCATCTTTAGGATTCTCTATGTATAGTATCATGTCCTCTGCAAACAGTGACAGTTTTTCTTCTTTTCCAATTTGTATTCCTTTTATTTCTTTTTCTTCTCTGCTTGCCGTGGCTAGGACTTCCAAAACTATGTTGAATAAGAGTGGCGAGGGCTTCCCTGGTGGCGCGGTGGTTGGGAGTCCGCCTGTCGATTCAGGGGACACGGGTTCGTGCCCCGGTCCGGGAGGGTCCCACATGCTGCGGAGCGGCTGGGCCTGTGAGCCATGGCTGCTGGGCCTGCGCGTCCGGAGCCTGTGCTCCGCAGTGGGAGAGGCCGCAAGAGTGAGGGGCCTGCATACCGAAAAAAAAAAAAAAAAAAAAAAAGAGTGGCGGAGTGGCGAGAGTGGACATCCTTGTCTTGTTCCTGATCTTAGAGGAAATGGTTTCAGTTTTCCACCACTGAGGATGATTTTTGCTGTGGGTTTGTCGTATATGGCCTTTATTTTGCTGAGGGAGGTTCCCTCTATGCCCACTTTTTGCAGAGCTTTTATCATAAATGGGTGTTGAATTTTGTCAAAAGCTTTTTCTGCATCTATTGAGATGATCATATGGTTTTTATTCTTCAATTTGTTAATACAGTGTATCAAGTTGATTAATTTGAGTATATTGAAGAATCCTTGCATCCCTGGGATAAATCCCATTTGATCATGGTGTATAATCCTTTTAATGTGTTATTGGATTGTTTGCTGGTATTTTGATGAGGATTTTTGCATCTATATTCATCAGTGATATTGGTCTGTAATTTTCTTTTTTGTAGTATCTTTTTCTGGTTTTGTCATCAGGGTGATGGTGGGCTCATAGAATGCGTTTCGGAGTGTTCCTTCCTCTGCAGTTTTTTGGAAGAGTTTGAGAAGGATGGGTGTTAGCTGTTGTCTAAATGTTTGATAGAATTCACCTGTGAAGCCATCTGGTCCTGGTCTTTTGTTTGTTGGAAGATTTTTAATCACAGTTTCAATTTCAGTGCTTGTGATTGGTCTGTTCATATTTTCTATTTCTTCCTGGTTCAGTCTTGGAAGGTTATACCTTTCTAAGAATTTGTCCATTTCTTCCAGGTTGTCCATTTTATTGGCATATAGTTGCTTGTAGTAATCTCTCA
>NC_041222.1:37273226-37275704 GCF_002837175.3 Physeter macrocephalus
TCTCATTTCTAATTTTATTGATTTGAGTCCTCTCCCTCTTTTTCTTGATGAGTTTGGCTAATGGTTTATCAATTTTGTTTATCTTCTCAAAGAACCAGCTTTTAGTTTTATTGATCATTGCTACTGTTTTCTTTGTTTCTATTTCATTTATTTCTGCTCTGATCTTTATCATTTCTTTCCTTCTACTAACTTTGGTTTTTGTTTGTTCTTCTTTCTCTAGGTTTTTTCAGTGTAAGGTTAGATTGTTTATTTCAGATTTTTCTTGTTTCTTGAGGTAGGCGTATATTGCTATAAACTTCCCTCATAGAACTGCTTTTGCTGCATCCCATAGGTTTTGGATCGTCGTGTTTTCGTTGTAATTTGTCTCTAGGTATTTTTTTATTTCCTCTTTGATTTCTTCAGTGATCTCTTGGTTATTTAGTAACGTATTGTTTAGCCTCCATGGGTTAGTGTTTTTTACGTTTTTTTCCCTGGAATTGATTTCTGATCTCATAGCAATTGTGGTCAGAAAAGGTGCTTGATATGAGTTCACTTTTCTTAAATTTACTGAGGCTTGATTTCTGACCCAAGATGTGATCTATCCTGGAGAATGTTCCATGTGCACTTGAAAAGAAAGTGTAATCTGCTGTTTTTGGATGGAATGTTCTATAAATATCAATTAAATCTATCTGGTCTATTGTGTCATTTAAAGCTTGTGTTTCCTTATTAATTTTCTGTTTGGATGATCTGTCCATTGGTGTAAGTGAGGCGTTAAAGTTCCCCACTATTATTGTGTTGCTGTCGATTTCCTCTTTTAGCGCTGTTATCCATTGCCTTATGTACTGAGGTGCTCCTGTGTTGGGTGCATATATATTTATAATTGTTATATCTTCTTCCTGGATTAATCCCTTGATCATTATGCAGTGTCCTTCCTTGTCTCTTGTAACATTCTTTATTTTAAAGTCTATTTTATATGATATGAGTACTACTACTCCAGGTTTCTTTTGATTTCCATTTGCATGGAATACCTTATTCCATCCCCTCACCTTCAGTCTGTATGTGTCCCTAGGTCTGAAGTGGGGCTCTTGTAGGCAGCATACATACGGGTTCTGTTTTTGTATCCATTCAGTGATCCTGTATCTTTTGGTTGGAGCTTTTAATCCATTCACATTTAAGGTGCTTATCGATATGTATGTTCCTATTCCCATTTTCTTAATTGTTATGGGTTTGTTTTTGTAGGCACTTTTCTTCTCTTGTGTTTCCCACTTAGAGAAGTTCCTTTAGCATTTGTTGTAGAGCTGGTTTAGTGGTTCTGAATTCTCTTAGCATTTGGTCACTTATCTGTTCTTCTGCCTCAGTTATTCTGCTATTGATTCCTTCTAGTGTATTTTTCATTTCAGTTATTTATTGTTCATCTCTGCTTGTTTGTTCTTTAATTCTTCTAGGTCTTTGTTAAACATTTCTTGTGTATTCTTGAACTTTGCCTCCATCCTTTTTCCGAGGTCCTGGATCATGTTCACTATCATTATTCTGAATTCTTTTTCTGGAAGGTTGCCTATCTCCACTTCATTTAGTTGTTTTTCTGGGGTTTTGTCTTGTTTCTTCATCTGGTACATAGCCCTCTGCCTTTTCATCTTGTCTATCTCTATGTGAATGCGGTTTTTGTTCCACAGCCTGCAGGATTGTAGTTCTTCTTCCTTCTGCTGTCTGCCCTCTCGTGGATGAGGCTATCTAAGAGGCTTGTGCAAGTTTCCTGATGGGAGGGACTGGTGGTGGGTAGAGCTGGGTGTTGCTCTGATGGGCAGTGTTCAGTAAAACTTTAATCCACTTGTCTGCTCATGGGTGGCGCTGGTTTCCCTCCCTGTTGGTAAACAGCCAAACAGGCCTGAGGTGACCCAACACTGGAGCCTACCTGGCTCTTTGAGGGGGCTAATGGCAGACTCTGGGAGGGCTCACACCAAGGAGTACTTCCCAGAACTTCTGCTCCCAGTGTCCTTGTCCTCGTGGTGAGCCACAGCCACCCCCCGCCTCTGCAGGAGACCCTCCAACAGTAGCAGGTAGGTCTGGTTCAGTCTCCTATGGGGTCACTGCTCCTTCCCTCTGGGCCCGATGCCCACACTACTTTGTGTGTGCCCTCCAAGAGTGGAGTCGCTGTTTTCCCCAGTCCTGTCAAAGTCCTGCCGTCAAATACCGGTAGCCTTCAAAGTCTGATTCTCTAGGAATTCCTTCTTACGTTGCCAGACCCCACGTTTGGGAAGCCTGACGTGGGGCCCAGAACCTTCACTCCAGTTGGTGGACTTCTGTGGTATAAGTGTTCTCCAGTTTGTGAGTCACCCACCCAGCAGTTACGGGATTTGATTTGATTGTGACCGCACCCCTCCTACCATCTCATTGTGGCTTCTCCTTTGTCTTTGGATGTGTGGTATCTTTTTTGGTGAGTTCCAGTGTCTTCCTGTCAATGATTGTTCACAAGATTTTTTTTTTTTTTTTTTTTTTTTT
>NC_041222.1:37275757-37277065 GCF_002837175.3 Physeter macrocephalus
CTCACGGGCCCAGCCGCTCCGCGGCATGTGGGATCTTCCCGGACCGGGGCACGAACCCGCATCCCCTGCATCGGCAGGCGGACTCTCAACCACTGCGCCACCAGGGAAGCCCCACAAGATTATTTTTTAAAAATAATTTTTGAGGTATAATTGACATAAACTGCACATATTTAAAATATACAATTTGATGTTTGTTTTTGTTTTCTTTACTATTTTAATCATTTTTAAGAGTACAGTTCAGTAGTGTTAAGTATATTCACATTGTTGTGTTATGAATCTCCAGAACTTTTTATCTTGCAAAAGCGAATGTGTATACTACATTTTGTTCATCCATTCATCTATTGATGAATACATGGGGTGCTTCTACCTCTTGGCTGTTGTGAATAACGCTGCTATGATCATGGGTGTGTAAGAGATTTTTAGTGTTTTCTTAAAACATCCCAAAAATGATTCTAATGTGTAGTCAAGGGAGAGAACCAGTGAGAATGTTTTTAAACTTAGAAAACAACCCAGTTTTGGAAGTCAAATATAAATCTCAGTGTGAAGTTTTAAAAATTGTTAATATGTGTCATCTGTATAGTACCCTAGGAACATGTAGAAATATTACATCTATTTTCTATTCTGAAATTGTGTGTTTTCTATTTTGAAATTGGTATTTATCCCATATTTAAGGTGTTACTGTGGGCGATTGATTAGAGACCATTATGGGATAGATTATGCCTGGACCATCTCAGCTGCCAACGGTACTGAAAATGAACAATGGTCTGTTGAAAAGCACACAACGAAAAGCTCTACAGATACATTTGGCACGATTAACTTCCAAGATGGAGAGCACACCTACCACTCTAAGGTTTGCTAATAACCTACATTATTTTGCTGTTGTTGTTTTTTAATATCTTTATTGGAGTGTAATTGCTTTACAATGGTGTGTTAGTTTCTGCTTTATAACAAAGTAAATCAACTATACGTATACATATATCCCCATATCTCCACCCTCTTGCGTCTCCCTCCCACCCTCCCTATCCCACCCCTCTATATGGTCACAAAGTACCGAGCTGATACCCCTGTGCTATGCAGCTGCTTTCCACTAGCTATCTGTTTTACATTTGGTAGTATATATATGTCGATGCCACTCTCTCACTTCGTCTCAGGTTACCCTTCCCCCTCCCCGTGTCCTCAAGTCCATTCTCTACGTGTGCGTCTTTATTCCTGTCCTTTCCCTAGGTTCTTCAGAACCATTTTTTTTTTTTTAGATTCCATATATATGTGTTAGCATTTGGTATTTGTTTTTCTCTTTCTGACTTACTT
>NC_041222.1:37277323-37300130 GCF_002837175.3 Physeter macrocephalus
AGAAATATCTATTTAGTTCTTCTACCCATTTTTGGATTGGGTTTTCTTTTGATATTGAGCTGCATGAGCTGCTTGTAAATTTTGGAGATTAATCCTTTGTCAGTTGCTTCATTTGCAAATATTTTCTCCCATACTGAGGGTTGTCTTTTGGTCTTGTTTATGGTTTCCTTTACTGATGAAAAGCTTTTAAGTTTCATTAGGTCCCTCCCATTTGTTTACTTTTGTTTTTATTTGCATTTCTCTAGGAGGTGGGTCAAAAGGATCTTGCTGTGATTTATGTCAAAGTGTTCTGCCGATGTTTTCCTCTAAGAGTTTTATAGTGTCTGGTCTTACATTTAGGTCTTTAATCCATTTTCAGTTTAATTTTGTATATGGTGTTAGGGAGTGTTCTAATTTCATTGTTTTACATGTAGCTGTCCAGTTTTCCCAGCACCACTTATTGAAGAGGCTGTCTTTTCTCCATTGTATATTCTTGCCTCCTTTATCAAAAATAAGTTGACCATAGGTGTGTGGGTTTGTCTCTGGGCTTTGTATCCCATTCCATTGATCTATATTTCTGTTTTTGTGACAGTACCACAGTGTCTTGATTACTGTAGCTTTGTAATATAGTCTGAAGTCTGGGAGCCTGATGCCTCCAGCTCTGTTTTTCTTTCTCAAGATTGCTTTGGCTGTTCGGGGTTTTTGTGTTTCCACACAAATTGTGAAATTTATTGTTCTAGTTCTGCGAAAAATGCCATTGGTAGTTTGATAGGGACTGTACTGACTCTGTAGATTGCTTTGGGTAGTATAGTCATTTTTCACAATGTTAATTCTTCCAATCCAAGAACATGGGATATCTCTCCACCTGTTTGTATCATCTTTAATTTCTTTCATCACTGTCTTACAGTTTTCTGCATACAGGTCTTTTGTCCCCTTAGGTAGGTTTATTCCTAGGTATTTTATTTTATTCTTTTTATTGCAATGGTAAATGGGAGTGGTTCCTTAATTTCTCTTCCAGATTTTTCATCATTAGTGTATAAGAATGCAAGAGATTTCTTTGTATCCTGCTACTTTACCAAATTCATTGATTAGCTCTAGTGGTTTTCTGGTAGCTTCTTTAGGATTCTCTATATATAGTATCATGTCATCTGCAAACAGTGACAGCTTTTCCTCTTTTCCTATTTGGATTCCTTTTCTTTGTTTTTCTTCTCTGATTGCAATGGCTAAAACTTCCAACAGTATGTTGAATAATAGTGGTGAGAGTGACAACCTTGTCTTGTTCCTGATGTTAGAGGAAATGGTCTCAGTTTTTCACCATTGAGAACAATGTTGGCTATGGGTTTGTCATATATGGCATCTGTTATGTTGAGGTAAGTTCCCTCTGTGCCTACTTTCTGCAGGGTTTTTATTTAAAATGAGTGTTGAATTTTGTTGAAAGCTTTTTCTGCATCTATTGAGATGATCATATGTTTTTTCTCCTTCAATTTGTTAATATGGTGTATCACATTGATTGATTTGCATATATTGAAGAATCCTTGCCTTCCTGGGATAAACCCCACTTGATCATGGTGTATGATCCTTTTAATGTGCTGTTGGATTCTGTTTGCTAGTATTTTGTTGAGGATTTTTGCACCTTTGTTCATCAGTGATATTGGCCTGTAGTTTTCTGTCTTTGTGACATCTTTGTCTGGTTTTGGTATCATGGTGATGGTGGCCTCGTAGAATGAATTTGGAAGTGTTCCTCCCTCTGGTATATTTTGGAAGAGTTTGAGAAGGATAGGCGTTAGCTCTTCTCTAAATGTTTCATAGAATTCACCTGTGAAGTCATCTGATCCTGGTCTTTTGTTTGTTGGAAGATTTTTAATCACAGTCCCAACTTTAGTGCTTGTGATTGGTCTGTTTATATTTTCTATTTCTTCCTGGTTCACTCTTGGAAAGTTGTGCTTTTCTAAGAATTTGTCCATTTCTTTGAGGTTGTCCATTTTATGGGCATAGAGTTGCTTGTCGTAATCTCTCATGATCCTTTGTATTTCTGCAGTGTCAGTTCGTTCTCTAACTGCTTTAGGTGTAAGGTTATGTTGTTTATTTGAGATGTTTCTAGTTGTTGAGGTACGATTGTATTGCTCTAAACTTCCCTCTTAGAACTGCTTTTGCTGCATCCCATAGGTTTTGGGTCATCGTGTTTTCATTGTCATTTGTTTCTAGGTATTTTTTGATTTCCTCTTTGATTTCTTCAGTGATCTCTTGGTTATTTACTAGTGTATTGTTTAGCCTCCATGTGTTTGTATTTTTTGCAGATTTTTTCCTGTAATTGATATATAGTCTCATAGCTTTGTGGTTGGAAAAGATACTTGATACGATTTCAATTTTCTTAAATTTACCAAGGCTTGATTTGTGACCCAAGATATGATCTCTCCTGGAGAATGGTCCATGAGCACTTGAGAAGAAAGTGTATTCTGTTGTTTTGGGATCGAATGTCCTATAAATATCAATTAAGTGCATGTTGTTTAATGTATCATTTAAAGCTTGTGTTTCCTTATTGATTTTCAGTTTGGATGATCTGTCCATTGGTGAAAGTGGGGTGTTAAAGTCCCCTACTATGATTGTGTTACTGTCGATTTCCCCTCTTATGGCTGTTAGCATTTGCCTTATGTATTGAGGTGCTCCTATGTTGGGTGCATAAATATTTACAATTGTTATATCTTCTTCCTGGGTTGATCCCTTGTTCATTGTGTAGTGTCCTTCTTTGTCTCTTGTAATGGTCTTTATTTTAAAGTCTGTTTTGTCTGATATGAGAATTGCTACTCCAGCTTTCTTTTGATTTCCATTTGCATGAAATATCTTTTTCCATCCCATTACTTTCAGTCTGTATGTGTCCCTATGTCTGAAGTGGGTCTTTTGTAGACAGCATACATACTGGTCTTGTTTTTGTATCCATTCAGCCAGTCTATGTCTTTTGGTTGGACCATTTAATCCATTTACATTTAAGACAGTTATCGCTATGTATGTTCCTGTTATCATTTTCTAAATTGTTTTGAGTTTGTTATTGTAGGTCTTTTCCTTCTCTTGTGTTTCCTGCCCAGAGAAATTCCTTTAGCATTTGTCATAAAGCTGGTTTTTTGTTGTTTCTCCCTTGCTGCTTTTATTGTTTTTGTTTGTATTTAATTTTTGATAGTTTGATTAATATGTGTCTTGGCGTGTTTCCCCTTGAGTTTATCCTGTATGGGACTCTCTGTGCTTCCTGGACCTGATTGACTCTTTCTTTTCCTATATTAGGGAAGTTTTCAACACTAATCTCTTCAAATATATTCTCAGTCCCTTTCTTTTTCTCTTCTTCTTCTGGGTCCCCTATAATTTGAATGTTGGTGAGTTTAATGTTGTCCCAGAGGTCTCTGAGACTGTCCTCAATTCTTTTCATTCTTTTTGTTTATTCTGCTCTGTGGTAGTTATTTCCACTATTTTATCTTCCAGGTTACTTATCCGTTTTTATGCCTCAGTTATTTTGCTATTGACTCCTTCTAGAGAATTTTAAAATTCATTTATTGTGTTGTTAATCATTTTTTGTTTGCTCTCTAGTTCTTCTAGGTCCTTGTTAAACGTTTCTTGTATTTTCTCCATTCTATTTCCAAGATTTTGGATCCTTTTTACTGTCATTATTCTGAATTCTTTTTCAGTTAGACTGCCTATTTCCTGTTCATTTGTTTGGTCTGGTGGGTTTTTACCTTGCTCCTTCGTCTGCTGTGTGTTTCTCTGTCTTCTCATTTTGCTTACCTTACTGTGTTTGGGGTCACCTTTTTACAGGCTGTAGGTTCGTAGTTCCCATTGTTTTTGGTGTCTGCCCCCAGTGGCTAAGGTTGGGTCAGTGGGTTGTGTAGGCTTCCTGGTGGTGATTGGTGCCTGTGTTCTGGTGGATGAGGCTGGGTTTTGTCTTTCTGGTGGGCAAGACCGCGTCCAGTGGTGTCTTTTGGGGTGTCTGTGACTTTATTATGATTTTAGGCAGCGTCTCTGCTAATGGGTGGGGTTGTGTTCCCGTCTTGTTTGTTTTTTCGCATAGGGTGTCCAACACTGTAGCTTGCTGGTTGTTGAGTGGGGCTGGGTCTTAGCGTTGAGATGGGGATCTCTGGGAGAGCTTTCGCCTTTTGATATTGCATGGAGCTGGGAGGTGTCTGGTGGACCAATGTCCTGAACTCAGCTTTCCTACCTCAGAGGCCCAGGCCTGACACCTGGCCCGAGCCCAAAGTCCCTGTCAGCCACACCGCTCAGAAGTAAAGGGAGAAAGAAAGAAAGAAAGAAAAAAAAAGTAGAATAAAGTTATTACAATAAAATAAAAAAAGTTAAAAGTAAGAAAAAAATAAAGAACAAAGGAAAGAAGACAGCAATCAAACCAAAAAACAAATCCACCAATGGTAACCAGCGCTAAAAACTATACTAAAGGGCTTCCCTGGTGGTGCCGTGGTTAAGAATCCACCTGCCATTGCAAGGGACACGGGTTTGAACCCTGGTCCAGGAAGATCCCACATGCCGCAGAGCAACTAAGCCCGTGCACCACAACTACTGAGCCTGCGCTCTAGAGCCTGTGAGCCACAACTACTGAGCCCGCATGCCACAACTACTGCAGCATGTGCTCCTGGAGCCCATGCCCCACAAGAAGAGAAGCCACCGCAATGAGAAGTCTGCGCACTGCGACAAAGGGTAGCCCCCAGTTGCCGCAACTAGAGAAAGCCTGCGTGCAGCAATGGACACCCAAGGCAGCCAAAAATAAATAAAAAAAGAAAAAAAGAACTGTACAAAAAAACCCCCCCAAACGGATAGACAGAACCCTAGGAAAAATGGTAAAAGCAAAGCTATACAAACAAAATCACACAAAGAAGCATACACATACACACTCACTGAAAGAGAAAAAGGAAAAAAAAAATCTATCTATCTATCTATCTATCTATCTATATATATATATATACGAAAAAGGAAGCAAGCAGCCAAATCAATAAACAAATCTACCATTGATAATAAACTCTAAATACTAAACTAAGATAAACATAAAACCAAAAACAAATAGATGCAGAAAGCAAATCCCAAGTCTGTAGTTGCTCCCAAAGTCCACCGCCTCAATTTTGGGATGATTTGCTCTCTATTTAGGTATTCCACAGATGCAGGTACATCAAGTTGATTGTGGAGATTTAATCCACTGCTCCTGAGGCTGCTGGGAGAAATTTCCCTTTCTCTTCTTTGTTCGCCCAGCTCTTGGGGCTCAGCTTTGGATTCGTCCTCGCCTCTGTGTGTAGGTCTCCTGGGCGCGTCTGTTCCGGCTCAGACAGGACGGGGTTAAAGGAGCAGCTGCTTCAGGGGCTCTGGCTCATTCAGGCCGGGGTGGGGGAGGGAGGGGTACGGAATGCAAGGTAAGCCTGCGGCGGCAGAGGGCAGCGTGATGTTGCACCAGCCTGAGGTGCGCCGTGCGTTCTCCTGGGGAAGTTGTCCCTGGATCACGGGACCCTGGCAGTGGCGGGCTGCACAGGCTCCCAGGAGGGGAGGTGTGGAGAGTGACGTGTGCTCGCACACAGGCTTCTTGGTGGCGGCAGCAGCAGCCTTTGTGTCCCATGCCCGTCTCTGGGGTCCATGCTGATAGCCGCGGCTCGTGCGCGTCTCTGGAGCCCCTTTAAGCGGTGCTCTGAATCCCGTCTCCTCGCGCACCCAGAAACAAAGAGGCAAGAAAAAGTCTCTTTCCTCTTCGGCAGGTCTAGACTTTTTCCCGGACTCCCTCCTGGCTAGCCGTGGTGCACTAGCCCCTTCAGGCTGTGTTCACGCCGCCAACCCCAGTCCTCTCCCTGGGATCTGACCTCCAAAGCCCGAGCCTCAGCTCCCAGCCCCCACCTGCCCAGGCGGGTGAGCAGACAAGCCTCTCGGGCTGGTGAGTGCTGGTCGGCACCTATCGTCTGTGCGGGAGTCTCACCGCTTTGCCCTCTGCACCCCTGTTTCTGCGCTCTCCTCTGTGGCTCCGAAGCTTCCCCACCGCCACCCCCCCACCCCCCCGTCTCCGCCAGTGAAGGGGCTTCCTAGTGTGTGGAAACTTCACAGCTCCCTCCCAGAGGTGCAGGTCCCATCCTTATTCTTTTGTCTCTGTTTTTTCTTTTTTCTTTTGCCCTACCCAGGTATGTGGGGAATTTATTCCCTTTTGGGAAGTCTGAGGCCTTCTGCCAGCGTTCGGTAGGTGTTCCGTAGGAGTTGTTCCACATGTAGATGTATTTCTGATGTATTTGTGGGGAGGAAGGTGATCTCCACATCGTACTCCTCCACCGTCTTGAAGGTCTCCTATTTTGCTGATTTTTAACAGAGGCTATAACCTCCAAATGTATCTCCAAATTGTATTTCTAAGTGTAGATGATCAGATGATCAGGTTTTATTGCAAAGGTGATCCATGTTACTCACCTGTTGACAAAAATGACCTGACTCTTTTTCTTTTATGTCTGAGGGGCATGATACCTTTCCCAGGTGTGGTGTGGCCAGCTCTTTGACTGACTTCTTTCAGCCAGGTTATGCCCTCTGCAGAAGAGAATGGCTTATTGCTCATGAGGCAGTTGCCAAACGGCTTCCCTTTTCTTAAGGAATGTACAAAAGTTACTACCGAAGAACAGGCTTCACCTGAATCACGGCCATAGCAATTCCCAGTAACGTAACCTGTGGCTGTTGATGCCTGCTATGCCCTTGTGAGAGCCTTTTCTCAGGAAGAAAATGGAGAAATTTCTGTACCCCCTGAATGATAGTGCTGGGCTTTACAGGCCAGTTTTTCTCCTGTCCCTAATATAGTCATTTTACATGTGATTCACATAGTATTGACAGGCCAGCTGTCTCTCAGCTGTTTTCTATTGAGCTTGTTAACTGTACACTGCTTTATTAGAGGCAGCTTTCCTTGGGGAAAATACAGGGGAAGCCTACCTCAGGAAAGCTCAGAATCAGTTGTGTCCTGCAGTACATCATCAGTTAAAAGGATTTGAAAAACTGTTCTTAATAGTGCAATCATAATAAGCTTTTATAATATAATTGTATAGTAATCTACATTTCTGATTACTAATCCACTTGCATCTAACTTTGTGCATTGATTTTTGTTTGTTTGTTTTAGTTGGCAAGAAAACTGTCCTCCAATCCTTTTTGGAAGCTGACTCTCAGAACTCTTTATGTAATTTTTCCCTTAATTGTTCATCTTTTTCCTTTTGCTTTTATGTTTGTTCATAATCATCTTCATTTACTCATTTTTTTTAATGCATTCAACAGATCTTTATCAGTTGCCCATACTTTGCTATGCCCCAAAGAGAATATGTTCTGTGTGCTAACATTGCTTACAGTCTAGTGAGGGAAACAAGAAATAAATATATAATTACCCCAGACGGTGGGGATGCTAGGAAAGGGGAATACAGCGTTCTTTGAGAGAATGAAAAGGGAACTCCTCCTGTTTTTCTGGGGTGGTGTGCATGTGTCAAGGAAGCCATCTGAGAGTAGGGATGGCTAAGCTGAGATGGGAAAGATGAGTGAGGTGTTTGGTGTCTGGTGAGACAGAAGGGTAAGACCACTGTAGGCGTGAGGAATAGCTTGTGGGAAGGCCAAGGGGGAAGAATATGGTACATTTAGGAAAGCTGAAAACATGTTTAGACAGATCTGATCACTAATACGTTTTATGCTTAGCATTAGGCTCCTGTTACGTCCTCTGTGCCTGAATGCATTTGTTTTGATCTCTCAGAAGAGGCTACCCTTGTATTTCAGCCTGGAATTGCACTTCAGGTTTAGCGTGCACAGCAGGAGAGCTTGTGAGAGCTGGTTACTCATCCCCTCTGGGGCATTTCCCTTCCTAGTTGTTATCCCTCCCGCCTCCTTCCACAGAGGTTTGGAGGTGAGTTACGATAAAGGAGGAGGAGGGGAAAGAGAGTCATTAAACCTTAGCACGAGGAGGAGGGGAAAGAGAGTCATTAAACCTTAGCACCGTCTTCAGTTGGCCTTTGGAAGAAAAGACTCTAGTGCTGATAATTTAGTTGATCAAGGTGTTATCTTCAAATCTCAAGGAGAAGTATCTTCTAGGACTAAAAGGACTTATAACTGAAAGGGAGGGCTACCTGGGAGAGAGAACTGAGAGAGAGAGAGAAGGAGAACTAAACCAGAGCTGCCTCCTCTGCCCTTATTCATCATTTGGGGCAAAATCAACCCTTTCACAAAGGTCAACTTGTATTTTTCCTACTCTTTGAATATGTGATAAAGCCGTGGCAACTCAGTTTTCTCACTTGTAAACTGAATCCTAGTTTCCCTTAGATTCTTTCTACTACATCCTGTGATGGCTGCACCATCCTCATGTCAGAAATTCTAATATTTTAATTATGAAATAAAGGGATTATGTTTTAAGAATTTCAAAGATGAAGACAATTGTTTTAAATCACTATCACATTCTGGAGGACAATGTGATAATTCCTATTTGCATAACTATGGCGATCTCTACCTGTGGTTATTTTTGCTATAGTTTTATAAACTCTTGGTTTCCTATGGTCCTTATCCTATAAATCTGACTTAGTCTTGCTGTTGGTTGGCTCACACTCATCTCAATATGATTTTACCAGTCTGTATGTGGCTGCATTGGCTGGGAAAAGAAAGCCAGCCATACACTATAATCTTGGGCAAAATGCAAAATGATTCTGGAGCTGCCTCATTTCCGTCTTTTCTTTTGGTTACATTGACTCTCTTATGAAAAGTATTTATTTTGGAAAAGAAGTTTTTAGAGACATGATATATATAGGAAATGGTTAGAATGTAAGATTTAAAATAAATGAACATGCTTCTAGATCTTAATTTAAATTATGCAAATATGTGAAATGGTCCAGTAAATTAAAAGCCATAGCATTTATGAAAAAAACCTCATTTCACTTATTTCTAGAACTATTTTTAAATGGGTTTGCTGGTGTAGTGATTTTTGCCAGTTTGAAGTATTTCTGCCTTACCTCAGACCTTCTAGAGAACGTTGGTGGACTAACCCCGAAAACCAGAGGAAGCCTTCCTATGGTGACTTGTAATTCTCAGAAGGAACTTAAAAGGGGGTATGGGATCTTTTCAAAGTAAATATTTCCATTATATGAAGATGAACTTTTAAAGAGATCCTAGACATTTTCTTTCAAGTTTTGGCATTTCAGTTGCCCTGCTGTGTGCTTACTGCGATGTGGCAGGTATTTTCCACTATTTTATGTATATGTGTATATGCGTATCTTCCAGTATATTAGAACTTCTTATGACACAAAGTTGGATCATCTGTTACATTTAATGTTGAAAGAGTGGAAGATGGAACTGCCAAAGCTGGTGATCTCTGTCCACGGGGGCATCCAAAACTTCAAGATGCCCTCCAAACTTAAAGAGATCTTCAGCCAAGGTTTGTTCAAAGCTGCAGAGACAACGGGAGCGTGGATAATAACTGAAGGCATTAATACCGGTAAGGCACATTCCCTGTTTCAGTCTGTTGTTTTTTTTTTTTAATTCCTTCTTTTTAACTGTGAATCAGGCAGTATAGCATCTAACCTTTGCTCTGCAGTGCTGCCAGGAGATGTGGTAGTGTGAGAAAGACTGGAAGTGTAGTGACTGGAAAAGAAACGCAGTAGAATCCTAGACCTTTCCTGGAATGTATTTTTACCATTGTAAAAATATGCTATTTTAATATAACTTTGGGTAAATGTCTGGCAAAGAAAATAGGTTTTCATGAGCTTTGGACTGTGGTGAGGTAGTGGATGGGCATAGACGTGAGCTAAACTCACCATGGTAAGGTTCTCAGGAATTGGAAATCAGTGACCTGTGCAACAACTGCATTGAGTGTATGGGGCATGAGGAGATAATTAACTACATAACTGGCATTTCACTCACTTGTTTCTGTCACTGACTCATACTTCTCGAAATCTGACATTCAAGAACTTCATTTAGTAGCCCCTGAACCTCTAACCCTACTCTTTTGCATCAGTGTTTATGAACTGTATGCATGTTAGAGAATCATCTGGGGACTTTGCAAAAATACAGATGCACAAGTTCTACCCCAGATTAATTAGAGTTTTTCAGGGTGAAGTTTCTGAAGGGTATCTAATGTGCAGCCAGGGTTGAGGATTACTGACTTCACAGACTCCTCTCTTACTAATCTGTTACTGATATGTTACAGTTCTGACACCAGTTCTCATGTGTGGGTTCTTTCCCAACACACCACAGTTCTCCAGCACCAGCTGAGTGTCTTACAGTTCAGCTCAATTCTGAATTACTGTCTACCAGGAAATAGCAACGGATTCCACGGGTTAAGGGCTCAGTCCCACAAGACTGTCCGCATTTCAGATGTCAGTCTCAAGTCCAGGTTGTTACCCATGCTTCTGACTGGCTGGCTATAAATCAGCCAGCCACCATCCCCTCCTTGGGTTTGATGAATTTGCTAGAGCAGCTCACAGAATGCAGGAAACCAGTTTACTCACTAGATTACCAGTTTATTATAAAAGGATGTAACTCAGGAACAGGTAGATTGAAGAGATGCATAGGGCAAGGCATGTGGGAAGGGGCACGGAGCTTTCATGCCCTCCTCCCATTTCCACGTGTTTACCCACTTGGAAGCTCTCTGAACCCTGTTTTTTTAAATTTTTAAGTTTTTTTATGGAGGCCTCATTACATGGGCACGATTGATTAAGTCATTGTCTATTGATAATTGAACTCAGTCTCCAGTTCCTCTCTCCTCCCCAATGGTTGAGGGTGAGACTGGAAGTTCCTACCCTCTAATCACGTGGTTGGTTGGTTCCCTTGGCAACCAGCCCCCATCAGTAGGTCCAAAAGTCGCCTCATTAACATAACAGAAGACACCTCTGTCACTCTCACCACTTAGGAAATTCCAAGGTTTTAAGGAGCTCTGTGTCACTAACAGACCAAATATATATTATTATAAGTCACAATATCACAGGTGTGGCTTTCCATCTTCTCTTTACTTCTTCCTCTTTTGATTTGAGATATCCTAGCCAATGTTTCCTATTAAGTTCTGCTTGACCTTTAGGATCTACATTAGATGCCAACATACCCAGGAAGCATTCTCTATCTCAACTCGCTCTTGTTTCTTAATTTCTATAGTGTTTATTGCCTGTAGCACTTGTAGCACGTTTATGTTTTGCCTTACAGGTTAGGTTAGGATGAGTCTACCTGATTGTGAGGTAGAGGCCAGGGCCTATACATATGTCTAAGAACTGAGCAACAGGTACTAATGTAATGAATAATTTCTTTTGATTAAAAAGGAATGAAGGAAGCAAGTGATTGAAAAAACAAAATAAAAATAAAACCAAGGGATTCCTCTTGTCACTAATGGGTAACCTGGTAGTTCCTCTGGTACATTTCATTGAGATAATTACTGTTTCACATTCTTAGAAAAAAGCAAAGGTTGCAGAGTTCTAAGTCCAATGTGTAGTACTTATTTTATTAACAGTTAAAAAAAAAGAGGGTGGATGGGGAAGTTTTGTAGAGTTCAGAAAAAGGTGAACTTGGGCATGGTTTTTTTCTTTGAATAAATAATTGTGTTACATGCTTTATTTTACTTATTGCTTTTCTTTAAGAAAAATATATTTTAGATTAGGGCCAGTTAAAGAACACAAATATAATAGTGTGAAGACTGTTGAAATAGTTCATATGAACAAAAGACATGAGAAATGAGGTATACTTGGAGCTTCCTTAAACAATAATCAGGGTCTGACTTGATTCAGCCTCAGCTCCTTAGGTCCTGACTACTCAAGAAGTGGTCCCTGGACCAGCAACATCAGCATCACCTAGGAGCTTGTTGGGAATGCAGATATCAGGCTCCTCAGACCGGTGGGATCAGAATCTGCATTTTGATGACATCCCCAGGTGATTGTTATACACATTCAAATTTGAGAAGCTTTGCTTACCAGCTTCAACCTATGCTTGAGATGCTTCTCAGCTGTAGTTGAACATTATTTGGCATGAATTTTTTACATTTATTTAAATTGAATGCCAGAAGCCTTTAAGAATCTATTGTATATAAAGCATTTGGATAGATGCTGTGGATGAAAGATGAGTAAGATATGGACCCCGTGTTTAGTGATGGGGTGGGTGACTGTAACAAACAGAGAGTAAGCAACTAACCAAAAATCGATGCTGAATGGGTCATAGTTGAGATACAAAGAAAGTGTTTGGGAGTAAAAGGAAGAGGAAGAGGAAAACAAATTCCAGTTCCAACTGAGGGAACCTGAGAAGAAAGCTTGGTGAAGGATATAGCTCTTAATGTTGGCCTTGAGAGAAGGGTAGGAAAAAGCAGTCTAGGCAGAGGTGACAGTTCAGGGCAAGGTACACAGCTGGAGATTAAGGCATGTGTAGAAAGAGGTGATAAGGCTGCTAGCTGGATGTGCCATGTGGCAGAGGACAGGGACAGCAAGGGAGACTGGAGCCAGATTGGGTGCCCTGTTATTTGGGCTGAGGTTTTATTCTCTGTGTAGCAGGGAGCCCTCAAAGGATTTTGAACAGAAGAATGAATAGGGAATGATATTGTCAAATCTGGTTTTACAGAGGGTCTTAGCAGATAATATGTATTAAGATCACACGTGGGCTGCTGACAAACGATCACCACCACATGCTGGTAACGCATGCCAAACCTATGGATCTGAATCTCTATAGGTATTGATGTGTGTTCTGTGGTCCAGAACCCCAATTTTAGAAAATGACTGGGAAAAGTGCAAAAGATGGCTGGAGGGGAGGATTCCAGAGAGAAGGAAATGATTTAGGTGCTATGCTTTAGATGCATGCAATATGAAGGGCTTTGTTGTTGTTTATTCCTGTGCTAATGACACATACAGAGTCAGACTGTACATAGAAAGAGTAAGTGGTGTAATGTAGTGTTTGTGATTAAAAGGCAAATTTTTTTAAAGTTATTTTTATTGGAGTAGAGTCACTTTACAATGTTGTGTTGGTTTCTTGCTGTACAGCAAAGTGAATCAGCCATACGTATACATATATCCACTCTCTTTTAGCTTTCCTTCCCATCTAGGTTGCCACAGAGCATTGAGTAGAGTTCCCTGTGCTATACAGTAGGTTCTCATCGGTTATCTATTTTATACATAGTAGTGTATGTATGTCAGTCCCAATCTCCCAATTCATCCCACCACCACCTCCCCCCTTGGTAACCATAAGTTTGTTCTCTATGTCTGTGACTCTATTTCTGCTAAAAGGCAGATTAAGCCAATCTCAAAAGGCTACATATTGCATAATTCCAACTATATGACATTCTGGAAAAGGCAAAACTATAGAGATAATAAGATCAGTGGTTATCAAGGATTGGGGGAATGAGGGATGAATAGACGGAGTACAGAGGACTTTTAGGGCAGTGAAACTATTCTGTATGATGCTGTAATGGTTCATACATGTTATTATACATTTGTCCAAACCCATAGAATGTACAACACCAAGAGTGAACTCTAATGTAATGTAAACTGTGGACTTTGGATGGTTATGATGTGTCAGTGTAGGTTCAACAGTTGTAACAAATGTTCCACTTTGGTAGGGGATGTTGACAGTGGGGAGGTTGTAAGTGTGTAGAGGGTATATGGGAAGAGGGTATATGGGAAATCTCTGTACCTTTGGCTCAGTTTTGCTGTGAATCTAAAACTACTCTAAAAAGTAAAGTCTATTTTCGTTCCTTTTTATGGCTGAGTAATATTCCATTGTATATATGTGCCACACCTTCTTTATCCATTCAAAATTGGGCCATTTGTAGAGACATGGATGGATCTAGACACTGTCATACAGAGTGAAGTAAGTCGGAAAGAGAAAAACAAATATCGTATATTAACGCATACACATGGAACCTAGAAAAATGGTACAGATGAACCAGTTTGCAGGGCAGAAATAGAGATACAGATGTAGAGAACAAACTTACGGACACCAAGGGGGGAAAGTGGCAGGGGCTGGTGGTGGTGGTGGTGGTGGGATGAACTGGGTGATTGGGATTGACATCTATATACTGATGTGTATAAAATAGATAACTAATAAGAACCAGCTGTATAAAAAAATAATAAATTTAAGAAAAAAAGTAAAGTCTATTGAAAAAAGAAAAGTCAGATCCTGGATTGGAATCCAAACTGTACAAACTACCAGCTCTATAACCTTGGACAAATTATTTAACTTCCTTGTACCTCAATTTTTGCCTATAAAATAGACTAAAAAAATTCCTACTTAAAGTGTAAATGCATGTAAAACTTAAAAAAGCACCTGGTATGTAGTTAAGAGTTCAGTAAGTGTTGGCTATTATTGTTATTATTATTAGTCCCAGAAAGGCAAACATTAATGTATTAGTTCTGGAATATTTATGAATATAAAGCTGTTAAATTAATTTGCCTCAATGAAGAAAGGATCTTCAGGATGTTTTACTGGGACAGTCAAGAAGTTTAGAGAAAAAAAATACTTAGAACATTCCTGATGTCAGGGGTGGGTTTACAGGATATTCTGGTCAGGCAAGAATAGGGGCAGAACTGATGTTGTAAGCAGAAATTTCTCAAAGGGAGAGGAGAATTGTTCAGGTAGAAAGGTTAGTGATAGGAGAAGGAGGTGTCAAGAGGGAGTAGAGCAAGTCAAAGTACCAGAAATTAATTCCACTATGCCAGCAACTTTCCCTGATAACAGTCTTTTGCATATGCTTGTCTACTTGTCTCTTTGTGGCAGTCACAGCGTTTTGCATGATTTGTGAGTTAAAGTTTGACTTCTAAACTGATTGTTCATAGGTGTGTCCAAACATGTTGGGGATGCCCTGAAAGCCCATTCCTCCCAGTCCTTGAGAAAAATCTGGACAGTTGGAATCCCTCCTTGGGGTGTCATTGAGAACCGGAAAGATCTTATTGGAAGAGATGTAAGTAGACAATCCTTTCACAACAAAAGGAGATAAACATGTATCCAGTTGCCAGCTTAGCACTATATCCGGATATCTAGTAGACATCTTGAATGTAATATACCCCCAATAAACTCCTGACTTCCTGCTGCCTCCCTTACCCTATCTTAGAAAGTGACAATCTTGTCCTGCAGTTCTCAAGCCAAAACCCTGAACTTATCCTGGAATGATCTCTGTCTCATGCCTCAAACCTGATCCACCAGTAAATTATCATCTTAGCTTCACTTAAAAAATATGTCTGGGGGCTTCGCTGGTGGCGCAGTGGTTCAGAATACGCCTGCCAATGCAGGGGACATGGGTTTGAGCCCTGGTCCGGGAGGATCACACATGCCGTGGAGCAACTAAGCCCGTGAGCCACAACTACTGAGCCTGCACTCTAGAGCCCGTGAGCCACAGCTACTGAGCCTGTGTGCCACAACTACTGGACTGTGTGCCACAACTACTGAGCCCATGCACCTAGAGCCCGTGCTCCGCAACAAGGAGAGCCACCACAATGAGAAGCCCGCACACCACAATGAAGAGTAGCCCCGCTCACCGCAACTAGAGAAAGCCCGCGCACAGCAACAAAGGCCTAACACAGCCAAAAATTTAAAAAAATAAAATAAATAAATTTATTTTTAAAAATATATATATCTGTCTGGAATCTGACCTCTTCTTATTACCTCCACTGTTACTGAGCAGGTTTAAGCCACTATTTTCTGTCACCTGGATGATTGTAATAGCCTTCACTACTCTCATCCATGTCTCTTATTAAGGTCTGATCCCAACACAGTAACCAGAATGATTCTAAAGGGATGGACTTGTCTAAGTTTGTTTATAAGACTAATGTATATTTTTGGTAGGTATCTCAAGTATTACAAAAGGTATGAAGAAGAAAGATAACCACTGTTAATATTTTGGTGTGTATCATTCCAGAATTTTTTTCTATGTATGCGTACATATGTATACTAAAAAAGTTTGTGTGTTAAAAAAGTAACAACAGAAACCTTTTGTTGTGAATCTGTTTTTCAGCTTAACTATTTAACATAATTAACTCTCTATGTCAGTTAATATAGACATGCTTATGGTTTGTTTTAACTTTCATTTTGGAAAATTTCGAACACATTAAATAGTAGAGAGATTAGAATAATCATCTCCTTCGTACCCTTCTCCTGGTTTCAGCAGTTATGAACTCATATCCAATTTTGTTTAGTTTAGTCCCTCATCCATTCTCCATCTCCTCCCTCCATTATTTTGAAGCAAATTCCAGACATCAAATAATTTCATTGGTAAATAGTTTAGTAGTTATTTCTAAAGTATATGGACAATTAAAAAATATAACCACATTGCCATATTTGTACCTAAAAAATTAACAATAATTTCTGAATATCATCAAATATCCAGTCTGTGTTCAAGTTTCTGATTGTCTCAATTTTTCAGTTGTTTGATTTCATTATCCAAAAAATTTGCCTACATTGTGATGGGTTGATTTGTCTCTTCGGTCACTTAGTTTTTTTCCTTGAGTTTTTTTCGCTTTTGATCTCTGGATTTTCCCTCCATCTCCTTTTTTGTTTTCTGTTTGCTTGTTTCAATTTATTTGTTGAAGAAACTGGGTCATTCCTAAAGAGTTTCCCACAGTTTGGATTTTGCAGATTTAAGCTCTTGTAGTAGCATTTAGCCTATTTCTCTGTCTTTTGTCTTTCTTGTAAATTGGTAGTTTGATCCAAAGGTATGATCAGATTCAGGTTCTTTTTGTACAGGTTTATGCCCTAGGAGGAGATGTATCCTTCCCTTGTGACATAACATCCTCTTTCTTTTTATGATGTCATTGCCTAGATTTATTATTTCAACAGAGTTGCAAAAATGCTAATATTTAATTATAGTGTTCTTTCTTCATTTATTAGCTTAAATACTCTATAAAGAGAAACATTTTCTCCTCAATTGCTTCGTTTACCTTGTGGTACAGTTGTATGGGAAAGGATAGAATAAATATTTGATTCTTTTTCTTTATTTGCCAGTTTTCAAAGCATTGAGTTGGTTATCTACCATCCCCCAAGGTGAACAGTGAGTTTTTTTTTTTTTCTGATTCATGAAGTTAAACATATTTGGTATTTTTTAATCCATTATTCTAATATAGTTATTATTCTTTATCATGCTCATATTGTCCCATTGTGGCCAGTGGAGCCTTTCAAGTTGTCTCCTGAGACCTTTTAACACAATTCTAGTGATTTATCATTGCTTCCTTGTGTTTTAGTATGAAAAAAAATGTTCTTGGCTCATTGTATATAAGTTTTGCTCCTAGAGAAATGGCTGGTTGCTTTTAGTGGGAAATAGTATTAAGAGGCCACATTCTGAGAGCCAAGGGTGCATTTTTTTTTTTTTTTTTTTTTTTTTTTTGCAGTACACAAGCCTCTCACTGTTGTGGCCTCTCCCGTTGCGGAGCACAGGCTCCGGACGCGCAAGCTCAGCGGCCATGGCTCACGGGCCCAGCCGCTCCGCGGCATGTGGGATCTTCCCGGACCGGGGCACGATCCCGTGTCCCCTGCATCGGCAGGCGGACTCTCAACCACTGCGCCAGCAGGGAAGCCCCAAGGGTGCATTTTTATTTTTCATGCCTGGTAAAGTTCTGTTGTAGTAAAGTACCATAATTTATTTAACCATCTCCCTATATTGTCCATTTATGTTGTCTATTTTTAACTTTTACAAAAAATGATATTAATGTAGTGGTAAGACCCATATATTTTTGAAACTAGCTGAAAACGCTTATTTCCTTAGAAGTTATTCTCAAAGTAGAATGTTTGGACCAGTTGTTATGTAACTTTTAAAATGTGACTAATTGTCTTCCAGAAAGGTGGTAACAATTTACATTGCTACCAACAGGGTATGAGGGTGCCCATTCTCCTGTACCATTTCCAGCTTCGGGTTTTCTGGCTTTTTTTAAACTTTGCCATTCTGATAGGTATAAAATAACACCTAATTTTTCTTATGTACGTTTTTCTGATTACTAGTGATGTTCAACATCTTTCCATGTGGTTTTTATGCATTTTTAAGCATAGTTTTTATATTTTGAAAGATCTTTTATATTATAATTCACTCTATTAACATTTTTGTTTGCCATGTGTGCTGCATTTCCCAGATTTTAATTTGTATCATTTATGAACATCTTTCCATGTGTAAAAAATATGTGTTAAATCTATCAATCATTTTCTTTTTGGTTTCTGCCCTCAGTGTCATGCTTAGGGATTATAAGGTAACTTTTAAATACTAATGTTTGTAACGTTCCTAGTGCTTTTTACATCCATTATTTCTTCTTTTTTTTTTATAAATTTCTTTCTTTTTTTGGTGGGGGGTGCTGTGTTAGGCCTTCGTTGCTGCACGTGGGCTTTCTCTAGTTGTGGCGAGTGGGGCTACTCTTTGTTGCCTTGCATGGGCTTCTCATTGTGGTGGCTTCAGAGCCACCCATGTGGAGCATGGGCTCTAGGTGTGCAGGCTTCAGTAGTTGTGGCTCACGGGCTCTAGAGTACAGGCTCAGTAGTTGTGGCACGTGGGCTTAGTTGCTCCACGGCATGTGGGATCTTACCAGACCAGGGCTTAAACCCATGTCCCCTGCATTGGCAGGCAGATTCTTAACCACTGCGCCACCAGTGAAGCCCCCATTATTTCTTTAAAGCCTCACAGCAATCCTCTGCTATAGGAATTATTATCATCACGTATACATGAGGAAAATAAGCCTGAGAAAGGAAGCAGGTGTTACCCAGAGTTAAAGTTAGAAAGTAGAAGAGCCTAGCCTTAAACTTGGGCCCTTTGACTCCAAACACAGTCGGCCTTCCCTATTTGTGGATTCCGCATCTGAGGAGTCAACTGACAGTGGATCCTAAGGATTCAGCCGACCGCGGATCCAGGGGATACTGAGGGCCGACTATACTGCGCCATTTTATATAAGGGACTAGAGCATCTGTGGATTGTGGTATCTGCGAGTGGTCCTGGAACTAATCCCCCACAGGTACCAAATGAATGTACTGTTCTCTCCTCTCTAAAAACAAATGAGAATTGGAGTAGCTTATAGAAGAATCACCAAACTTACCAGACCAGGGCTTAAACCCATGTCCCCTGCATTGGCAGGCAGATTCTTAACCACTGCGCCACCAGTGAAGCCCCCATTATTTCTTTAAAGCCTCACAGCAATCCTCTGCTATAGGAATTATTATCATCACGTATACATGAGGAAAATAAGCCTGAGAAAGGAAGCAGGTGTTACCCAGAGTTAAAGTTAGAAAGTAGAAGAGCCTAGCCTTAAACTTGGGCCCTTTGACTCCAAACACAGTCGGCCTTCCCTATTTGTGGATTCCGCATCTGAGGAGTCAACTGACAGTGGATCCTAAGGATTCAGCCGACCGCGGATCCAGGGGATACTGAGGGCCGACTATACTGCGCCATTTTATATAAGGGACTAGAGCATCTGTGGATTGTGGTATCTGCGAGTGGTCCTGGAACTAATCCCCCACAGGTACCAAATGAATGTACTGTTCTCTCCTCTCTAAAAACAAATGAGAATTGGAGTAGCTTATAGAAGAATCACCAAATACTAATAAAGATCTGGATATTTTATATTGAATGAATGCATCTCCGTTTACTTTTCACTTCATTTGGAATACGAGAAAAAAAATCAGTGTCCAAATATTATTCTGGAATAGATCTATTAAAAGGCATAGTTTCTGGATAGTGATGCACTCTGTGTACCAATGCAGATCCTTGAACTGTTTTTTAATGATCTGAGACAAGGAAAGTACAGAAATTGAAAATAAATACATGGAACCAATTTTAGCCATGTGACGGTGCTGTGACATCCAAGCATATGGTAAGCGTGCTTAGCTTGCTGTGTGTGCGAGTGTTGTTGAACTTGTGAGTCTCATGTAGTACAAGCCGCATACTAGTCATGCATTAGGGGACTACCTGTCTGTCCATAAAAATATAAGAAATAAGAAAACTCAGACTGATTCTTCACTACAGATAGCTTGAGAAGCACTGCTCTTGGTAGCAAGTACTACTTTTTGACCTGGACAGGAACTCTGTAGTACAGAGTTCTAAAGGCCTGTAGACAGGCCTTTGGAGCAGTCAGCCCGGGAAGGATCTCAAGCTCTGACCGTCTCTTGTCCTCGCTGTCTCGTAGGCGGTGTGCCTGTACCAGACTCTGGGCAACCCCCTCAGCAAACTCACCACACTCAACTGCATGCACTCCCACTTCATCCTGTCCGATGATGGCACCGTGGGCAAGTATGGCAATGAGATGAAGCTCAGGAGGAACCTGGAAAAGTACCTCTCTCTGCAGAAAATACACAGCCGTGAGTACCACAGGGGCTCAACCAACAAGTCCTGGCTGGGGGCCTTGCTGTGGAGCAAGGTGCTCCATTGCCATCTATGCAGGGTAGAGAGGTCCAAGCTGGCCCATGCCTTAAGTTAACACCTGTGAACCCTCAGTGAGAAGAGAGCAGGATATGAAATTGTGGGTGACAGAAGAGAGGAAGGGATCTTGCGGGACAGCAGAGGGGAGGTGTCAGAGTGGAGACTTTAGCAGAGTCTCTGGGAGTCCTTAGGCTTGGATGGATAGAGGGAGAAAGTAGAGAAAGAATTGATTTGGGAATGTGGATGGCTGAAAAGCCGTAAAGAGACTAGCCTGAGAAGAGCGGGCTATGAGCCTTGATAGTCAGGGAAGATGACATTTCTTTGTGGGTGCGGCGGCTTCAGTCAGGGAAGGGGTTGAAATCAGGACTTTTAGAAATAGGGACCTTTGAAGGTTTGTTGTGACATGCTGGCAGTGGTGCTTTGGCAGTGCCTAAGGAGGAGGAGTGGGGGGCAAAATCAGTGAGTGTCCTTGGGTGGAGAGGTGGGAATCCTTAAAGGGAGGAAGAGGGCTGGATGCTGCCTGGAGAAATGGAGACTCTGCCTCCAGGGCAGCAGAAGGTGGCCCCTGCCTCTTTTGGTAAGTTAAATCTTCCACAGACTACTCCTGCCCTTTAAGCGGAGATGCCAGGGAATAGGAAGATTCTCAGGAGGCTCAGTCTTCTTCAACCTTTGACTTTGGGCTGGAAAATGTTGAACATCCTTTGATTTTTTGGCCCAGATTCCCTGAAGCAGCAGATTTAGTGAGGTCAGATGGATCAAAGCTCTATTTACTGCCTGTGACCTTGGTCAATGAAATTAACATCTGTCAAATTGTTCTCTTAATACAAGACAGAAGAAACTGTCTACCTGTACCTTTTGTTGTGAGAATTAGAGGAGATAAAATATGTTAGGTGTGCTCACAATAGTATTGGGTACATAACATATCCTCAACAAATGTGTTTCTTTCTTTCCTTTTATTCTCCTTTGGTACAGGGGGTCGTCTGCTGGTTGGGGTGGGGGTAGAGAGAGGGACTCTGGGAATTGTTGCCAGTCATTTAGAGCTTAGTGTGAATGAAGTTTGGAGGCTCCTTTAGGTCAGGAAGGGGGAGAGAGGAGCAGGTATGTGGTCCTCTACAGAGTGGGGGTGGCTAGTCGGGAGGGAGACCCACGGAGGACCGGAGAAGGAGGGCAGGTCAGAGATTGCCCTGAAGGAGAATCCCTGAAGCCAGGGCCCTGCAGGGCTCTGAAATGTCAGTTACCTGAAATGTCCTGTTGCCTCTGATGACCTGGGCTAACCACCTGTGCTCAGGGATTCTGTGCAGTGCTACGATGTGTGTCCCAGGAGAGCAAAGTCTTTCTTAGTCTTTCTTATTTCCTGCTGATTCTCCATTTGTGAAAACAGCCCTGATGAATGAAAACAGCCCCGAGCTTGCATATCGCCATATGCCATTCTACATTTCTACTTTCAAAGTCCTTAAAATTTAGGATTTATTTGGAGGGTTTTGCTGTCCATGGACAGAGAATGTGGAGTCAATTTCAGTGGATTGGTAATATTTATTATTCTATGGAGAACTGACAGGAAAAGAGCAAAAACAATAAACCACTTACATACACGCACACACATACACACATGCATGCACACACACAAGAAAGAAAGAAAGAAGGAAGGGAAGAAGGAAGGAAAGAAGAAAGGAAGAATAAAAGAGACAAAGGAAAGACAAATGAAAACAGACCCCAACAAGCCCAAAATTCTTAGGTATCAAAGCTGATCTTCATACCTCCTGTGCTCACTAGGGAAGCTTTCTGCCATATTTGTGTTTATCTTTGATGTGGTTATAAATGGATTTACTTGGATGGAATGACAATAATTAAATGTTTTCTTGATTTCTTTTTTTTTTTTTCTTTGTGGTACGCGGGCCTCTCACTGTTGTGGCCTCTCCCGTTGCGGAGCACAGGCTCCGGACGCGCAGGCTCAGGGGCCATGGCTCACGGGCCCAGCCGCTCCGCGGCATGTGGGATCCTCCCGGACCGGGGCACGAACCCGTGTCCCCTGCATCGGCAGGCGGACTCTCAACCACTGCGCCACCAGGGAAGCCCTTGATTTCTTTAATTTCTTTTCAACCGGGCTTCTTGGAGTCCCTGGCAAATCCTTGATGTTCTCAGAAAGCACTTACCAAAAAAAAGAAAAAAAAAAGGATGACTTCTTAAAGTTGCTGTAGAAATCCCTTTGAAATGTGGCCAATGTCAGTTCCTGTTCTGTAAGCCTCTCAGGATGGAAAGCATAGGATCAGCTCTGTATGTCTTCGTAATCCAAGTCTTGGTGGAGAAGAGAGCCCTTTCCTGGGATGCCTATTCTAAGAGCATTTCATTGGAGCTGTAATGTTGTATTCCTGCCTAAACTGGGAGCTAGGAGTAGAGGCAGCTCTCTCATGGGATTTGTCAGCAAAGAACTTCACGATTTTTTTAAACAAATTTAATTAGTAGCATCAGTAAGATCCTTTTTTTTTTTTTTTTTTTTTTTTTTTTGTGGTATGCGGGCCTCTCTCT
>NC_041222.1:37300433-37308256 GCF_002837175.3 Physeter macrocephalus
CAGCGGCCATGGCTCACGGGCCCAGCCGCTCCGCGGCACGTGGGATCCTCCCAGACCGGGGCGCGAACCCGGTTCCCCTGCATCGGCAGGCGGACGCGCAACCACTGCGCCACCAGGGAAGCCCAGTAAGATCCTTTTCGTAGAAAACAATCATAAATATATTTATTTTTGTGAGGATTAGTTATTGCTTTAAAAAAGATGTATCTAACAAATTGAATTATTTTCCCCTCTCCTGCAGAATACCCTTACTGATTTCTTTTTCTGATGATAAACGTGTTACATACTCTCATATTCAGATAAAGAAGGAAAACATAGAAGAGAAGGAAGGGATAGCTTTCTGTAATCTTACTGTAAAAAATAACCATTGTTAACTTTTTCACCTGTATGCTTTCAGAAATTTTCTATGTACACACAGAGCAACATTTAAAAGTGAACACTGGGATCATATAATATCTTTTGTAGCCTTCCCTCCTCTTCCACTAAACATGGATGTATTTCCATATCAGTAAGCATAATTGAGCACATATTTAATGACTGCATAGTATATCATTATATAGGGTATGAGATTCTCTTTAAAAAGTTTTTTTTCCATCCGTTTCAATAATTCTATAATTAATGACATTTTCATCTAAATTTTCTTCTATTACTTTTATGCCTTAATAAACCATCGTCACCATTTCATTTAGCTTTTACAGGACAATGTTGTTAAAAGAACCCTATGACTATCAATTGGTATATCTTACGTCTGATTTTTAGTGATAGGGAGAAAATAATAAGGAAGTGGGGATACGTGGAAAAGGAAAGAAGTATGTCAAAGCCATTAAATAGACTGAATGAGATATTTGGGTGCCTGCTAAGAGGCCCACCCTTAACATTTGTGGAGTCAGGACAAAGGTTACACATAGGAAACCCACATACTATTTGTTTAAATATTTAAAAGCTTTAAATCAAGCTAACCAGCAAAAATAACAAGAGAATAATGTTCAATCTTTTTACTTTTGTACATGTAGCATGAAGGCCAGGTTTGAGGTCAAGAGTCCTGGATTTTGGGGAGTACTGAGCCAGATCGTGGAGATGAAACTGAACTAGCACTGTGGCCCCTGGCCTACAGGTCACTCTCTGCTTCTCTTCCCACCTTTGGCTCAATCTCACGATGTCCAGGCTTCACACACGTTGTCACCTGGACACCCCAGCCTATATGTCCAAGCTCTATCCACTTCTCTCCTACTCCCCAAAGCTGCCTCTGACTTTTGACAAGTATATTCCTGGGGCAGAGGTTCAAGCAGCCCCTGGAAGCAAGAATTTTGGGGTCCTGGGCAATCTAGTAAGTAGGAGAGGGAGCACAGGCTTTCCTTGGACCTTGACCCTATAGCCTCCTCACTGTGAGGGGAAGGACATGGCCAGAGGAGGGCGCTGTAGAGCATTAGGCCCAGAGTAAAGTCCTCTGTCGCTCAGGTGTGAGCATGGTGTTGCCTGCCAGTTTTCCTACTCTTGGAAAAAAAAAATTGATTTAAATATATCAATACACATGTGGTGTAAAAATTAAATCAAGTAAGAAATCTATAGAATAAACAGTCAACATTTCCCCAAATCCTCCCCTCTCTTCTTTACTATCAATAATTTGATATATATCCTTCCAGAGTTTTCTGGTTATTTATGTAACATGTTATAGATATGTGCATATGTATATATAAAATATATACCCATATATATGGTTTTAAAATTTTAAATAGGATTTTAAATAGGATCATACTGGGCATATCATTCTGTAACTTTTGTTCACTTAATATCTTTTTAAAAAGAATGACTCCATGGTCTTTCCTTTTTTTGTCTTCCTTACTTTAATAAAGTAATATGTAGTCTTATAAGAAAGCCAAATAGTGAAAAATGGAATAAATTGAAATATAAAAGTCTTTGAGGTTTACCCGTTCCATCTTGTTCTTAGAAATAACCACTATTCAGAGTTAATTGAACTGGCAAAAGTTTGATCATTTTTGGAGATGAGTGATGGATACATTGGGATCCATTATATCATTCTGTTTTATTTTATTTATTTATTTATTTATTTTCTTTTTTTTTTTCTTTTTTTTTTTTTTTTTTTTTGTGGTACGCGGGCGTCTCACTGCTGTGGCCTCTCCTGTTGTGGAGCACAGGCTCTGGACACACAGGCTCAGCGGCCATGGCTCATGGGCCCAGCCGCTCTGCGGCATGTGGGATCTTCCCGGACCGGGGCACGAACCTGCATCCCCTGCATCGGCAGGAGGTCTCTCAATCACTGCACCACCAGGGAAGCCCTGTTTTCTTTTAGATATGTTTGAAAATTTCCAAGATAAAAAGTTAGTTTCTTGAAGACTACTACTTATTATTATTTTTTAATTACCAAAAGCCTTTAGGTAACTTTTTAACTGGGAGAAGATGCTCTCACCATATTTGTGTTACTTTTATTTAAAGTCCAAGCTTCTGGCTTGGCCTTGAACTAAGCAAGCCTGAGTCAAAGAAGACAGAATGGCTAGTGCAAGTAACAAATGTATGTGGTAATTGAAAGACTTGTGTCTGGTAATCAGAATTGCTGATGGGGTTCCTTTGTAACAATTTGATATTGTTTGTCATCTGAAATAGGCTCAAGACAAGGAGTGCCTGTGGTGGGGCTGGTGGTGGAAGGTGGTCCCAATGTCATCCTCTCAGTGTGGGAGACTGTGAAAGACAAAGATCCAGTGGTGGTGTGTGAAGGCACAGGCAGGGCTGCTGACCTCCTGGCCTTCACCCACAAACACTTTGCAGATGAAGGGTGAGTTGTTGAGTCTTCATTTCTGAAAGTATGCTCTTTATTCTTCCATTTTAGTTCTTTAATTTCTGCTTTCATGTAGGCCGGATATCCTTAGAGGACAGAGACTGGAATTCTCTGGATATCTTAGAGGACAGAGGTTGAGACTGGAATTCATTTTTCAGTGGTTTTTGTATTTATTAAGCAACACCAGAATGCCCTCCAGTGATGCAAGTTGCTATTAGCTTAGCTGAAGAATGGCTGGCCTCTAACAAGGACCTTGAGCCCTGTCTGAGCTTAGGGAAAAAGGATTTCCAGGGGGGAGTGAGGGAGGAGACCACTGTGGCCCCAGATCACCTTTAAATTCAATTGCTGTTAGTAAAAATAGCAGAAATTGAGGAAATCAACATCCTGACATTTTTGTCGCATATGTTGTACTTAGTTGAAGTTTTAACTCTTTCTCCTTTTTAAATAAGTTGGTAGTTTTTCTCTATCCATCCCTATACACATTGTGAGTCTTCCAATTTCAAAAGCATGATATTTCTGTCAGGTAAGTAAATACAGTGCGTACAAACTGAAATGTGGACCCTACTCATTTACTTAATAAATATTCATTCACTGCTTATAATTTCTCTCTGACAACTCTTCTCTTACAGTTTCTCTCCCCTTTCATCCCTGCTTCCACCCCATACCCCCTTCCTCTTCTATTACACCTCTCTCTTTCGTTTTGCAGTGTCAGATTCTTTAAGAATATTATGCCTGTAATTTCTGGAGATTCACAGCCCCTTGGAAATCTATCAGCTCCAGAACCCTGCCCCAAGTGCATTCTTCTCAGGAGCATGGCAGATCAGTCCATTCTCTCTTTCAATTAAGCCTTCTCCTCGTGCTGCTGCTTTGCTTTCCTTCCCATTCATTTATCTCTTGGCAGTACTGTCCATAGAAACCATGGGACAGACGCAGGGATGTTGTACTTGCACTGATGTTTCTGGCTTGTCCCCTTCTCTGCACTGTGTCAAGTCATGACCATTTCTCTCTCTCCCAGGACCCTGCGTCCTCAGGTGAAGGAGGAGATCATCTGCATGATTCAGAACACTTTCAACTTTAGTCTTAAACAGTCCAAGCACCTTTTTCAAATTCTGATGGAGTGTATGGTGCACAGGGATTCTGTGAGTATGATGAGTTGATGACTCAACTGACTTAAAAAATGCTAATGTTCAACAATTGTGATATTTATTTTCACAAATTTTTTTTTTCATTTCTTACTTGATTATATATAGCTCTACAGAACTTGACCTTTAAGTTGAGTAAACGTGACTTCTTGTTTCCTCCCGCCCTCCAACCATGCTTCGTATTCCTGACCGTACCTGGGAAAAAGCACTTAGACAATATAACAGTATTACAGAAAAGTGATTGAATTTAGTGAAAATTACATGTAAATATTTTCAGAGGGTAAAGGAACAGCTCCATGTCTTAAATAAACTCAAGTCTGCTGGCTTAGATGACTCTATCACAGTATCCTCAGTATGTCCTATAGGAGATCATTGGGGATGCACTGGACAATGGAAATATGTGAATAAACTCTCAAATGGAAAATAGAGGCCATGAACTTTGGTCTATGAACATAATATAGATTCAGGAAAAGATTTTAGTGTTTTAGGGTACTTTGATCAACATTTTTATCAATGATTTGGATAATATGTAGCTGACAGTTACATTAAATATGCAGATATGTCGTATCATAGTGATCTTTCCAGAATTTGAAGGCTGGACCAAATCATACAAGATTTTGGTAATATTAAAGCACCTTCCCTCAAAAAACCAATTGAACAAGTTCAATCTAGACTAAGCATGGCTAAACAGATGTGAAAAACCCTTCGGGATTTTGGTTGACCTAGTAACAATGAAAATAACAACCATGTCTACAATTAACGGTGTGCTTTCCAATATATTTTTTCACGTGAAATAACCCCATGAGTGAGTTCAATATGGCAGTGATTGTTTATTTCAGTTTCAGAGATAATGAAGCCGAAGCCTAGAGAATTTAAGTGATTTGCCCAGTGTCATGCAGTTCTGAAATAGTAGAACTAAAACTGGTGCTCAGAGTTGAAATCTTGTGCACGGTCTACTACATTTTATATTCCCCACAATAGTCAGTAGGTTAAGAAAAGGATATAATAAAGGGATCACCCTTATATTTGTCTCCTCCTGTCATCAAGGAGAGTAACCAAGGAGCGGTGTAATAATCAAGAGAGAACTAGAGAAGGCAGCGAAGGGTTTGCATGTTACAGAAAGGTTCTCAACTCCTGCACAGTTGAGGGTTTATTTTATTCATGCACATGGAGGGGAGCTGTTAGGTAGAGGGGCTCTTAGCGTGAATTGTAGAAGAATCCTATCTTTATGAGACCTTAGAGATTATTCAGTGGGTTCCTCTCATCTTGTGGGTGAGGAACCTGAGATGCAGTGGTTTTAAGATATTTACTCAAGACTGACTAGTTAGTGACATATCTGGGGCTAGAACTTGGCAATCTTGGCTCTTTTTTGTTGAACAGGTCCCTTTACTATATATTTTCATCTGCAAAGATTGAGATACATTCATTAACAGGAGAATACCTTTTATAATCATAAATAATGTCCTTATTTGTCTTTAAAAAAAATCAGTCACGTGCCAGGATACACTGGAGGCTTTGACGTTGTGAAGGCTTTCTTCACTGTCCATTGTACTTGCTCACTGGGTGCATTGTAATTGCCTCACTTATTTTATGACAAATCCTTGAGGATTCATTCATTAAAAAGCAAAAGTCGGGCTTCCCTGGTGGCGCAGTGGTTGCGCGTCCGCCTGCCGATGCAGGGGAACCGGGTTCGCGCCCCGGTATGGGAGGATCCCACATGCCGCGGAGCGGCTGGGCCCGTGAGCCATGGCCGCTGAGCCTGCGCGTCCGGAGCCTGTGCTCCGCAACGGGAGAGGCCACAACAGAGGGAGGCCCGCATACCACACACACACAAAAAAAGCAAAAGTCTTAGTTTCTAAAGCTAGGTGAACAGAAGGATATCATTTCGTATTCTTTCAAAGTGAGGAATGGTTTTCTTTACATGAGGACTTGACACTGAGTTTCTTTCCATTATAGCATGTGAATAGTAAATTAATGTAGCAATGTTCTTTCATGCATGTTTTCTCTAAGATACTTGGAATTTTTCAGTTTTTTTAATCCCCTGAATGTGTACAATTTGCCATTACCCTACTTAAAAGTTTTCTCTCTTATTAGTAAAAAAAAGAATTTTTTAAAACTCTACGTGATTTTTGACATTAATGATGAATGTTGCGCTTAATTTATTAGCTCGAGAGCAAATCTTGTGGGTACTTTTGAAAGCATTTCTTTGCTAGTCCCCAAAATGTATGGCTTTCTGTTTTTCAACTGTTACAGATTACCATTTTTGATGCTGATTCTGAGGAGTCACAGGACCTTGATTTAGCAATCCTAACAGCCCTGCTAAAGGGTGAGTGTCTAAATAAGGTTACAATTGTTCCTCCTTCCCTCTTTTCACATTCTGTGGCACTTTGTGCTTTTTTTGTTGATATCGTAAACAGAATATGTGATTCCTTTCTTTTACCCTAGGCACAAATTTATCAGCATCAGAACAATTAAATCTGGCAATGGCTTGGGACAGGATGGACATTGCCAAGAAACATATCCTAATTTATGGACAACATTGGAAGGTATAATGAAGATGAAGTTATTTGGAAGACCTATGTCGTGTGTTGGTTTGTTAGGGAGGGACAAAAGAGAGAATTGGAGGAGAGATAGGCTGCTTTGGGGACGGGTGTGGGGGTAGGGTAGCATCTCTGATGCTGGGTACACACCATCGCAAAGACATTTCTCTCATCTACTTTGCCTCCCTGAAAACATTTTTTCCTCTGGCTCTGCAGCCTTATTGAAGCTGACAAAGGAAGTCAAGTCGGCGAAAGACAAATGGAAGGATTTTTTATTTACTTTTTGAATGGGCAGATTTTTATATTGTTATTCAAAACTTAAAGTTTATCTTATTTTTTTGCATTAAAGTGTAATGCATGCTCACAATAGGAATGAGTGAAAACAGAGAAAAGCAGGAAGAAGAAAGATTACTCATAGTGCTAATGCTAATCACTGTTAACATTTCATTAAAAAAAAATTACAGTTGTGACCAGACCATAGGTCTATTAGTTTGGGGTTGAACTAATTTGTGCACATTGTTTAAAACATCAAATGGTACTAAAAAGCTACCAAAAAGACAGTAGTTCCCTGCCCTGCTAATCACTAGAGCCAAGCACCTTTGACATTTTGGACTGTTCTGACATTTATAAATCTCCATATTTCTAAATAATGTCATATTGCTGTTTTCTGATTAATTTTAGAGAGTGCTTAACATTTCTGTCTGGGCCCCCCCTGCTGCATTCTGGACTGGTTGCCTGCTATTCCTGGTGCTGAGCTGTCATCCTTCATCGTCTTGGAGATTCCCTCCTTTGTTAGAACGCCTGTTTTCTGTATCCCCTGTTTCCCTCTTTCTTGGTTTACTCCTTTATTTGATGATGTGTATCTTGCAGTAACTTCCTGAGAAAGGGAGTATGGGAGATAAACATTTTGAGGCCTTATATGTTTGGATATATTTTAATTCAAGATGGAACTAATTTTCCTAGAGAATTTTGAATGCTTAGCTTCCAGCACCCAGCAGTACTGTTGAGAAGTAAAAATCATTCTGTTTTCTGATCCTTTGTTTAATGACCATTTCTTTCTTCTTGGGAGTTTAAAAAAATCTTCTCTTGTTCCAGTGTTCTGAGATTTCACAATGATGTGCGTCATTATGAGTCTTTATATCCATTACACTGGGCACTTGCTTTCAACTTGGCAATCATGTGTTTCCTTTCTGGGGAGTTTCCTCCCCTGTTTGCTCTGCTCTCATTCAGGAATTTTTTTTTTTTTTTTTTTTTTGCGGTACGCGGGCCTCTCACAGTTGTGGCCTCTCCCGTTGCGGAGCACAGGCTCCGGACGTGCAGGCTCAGCGGCCATGGCCCATGGGCCCAACC
>NC_041222.1:37308323-37308986 GCF_002837175.3 Physeter macrocephalus
ACCTGTGTCCCCTGCATCGGCAGGCAGACTCTCAACCGCTGCGCCACCAGGGAAGCCCCTCATTCAGGAATTTTATCATTTAAATGTTAGACCTATGGACTGCTCCTCTAATCTTATCTTTTCCTCTTATCTTCTATATCTTTTCTTTGGTAGATTCCTCAAGATTAATTTTTCACGCCTTGTATGTAGCTTTTTGTTTCTGGTAGCATATTATTAATTCCTGAGAGCAAATTTGTTGTCTTTTTATTTTTTTAATTTTTATTTATTTATTTATTTTATTTTTGTGGACATGTTTTTATTTCTCTACAAGTGAATTGCTGGGTCATAGGGAAGGTGTACATGTACCTTTTTTTTTTTTTTAATAGATCTTTATTGGAGTATGATTGCTTCTCAATACTGTGTTAGTTTCTGTTGCACAACAAAGCAAACCAGCCATATGCATATACATGCCCCCATATCCCCTCCCTCTTTTTTTTTTAACATCTTTATTGGAGTATAATTGCTTTACAATGGTGTGTTAGTTTCTGCTTTACAACAAAGTGAATCAGTTATACATATACATATGTTCCCATATCTCTTCCCTCTTGCGTCTCCCTCCCTCCCACCCTCCCTATCCCACCCCTCTAGGTGGTCACAAACCACCTAGCTGATCTCCCTGTGCCA
>NC_041222.1:37309728-37314468 GCF_002837175.3 Physeter macrocephalus
TTTTCTTTTTTTTGCGGTACGCGGGCCTCTCACCACTGTGGACTCTCCCATTGCGGAGCACAGGCTCCGGACACACAGGCCCAGCGGCCATGGCCCGCGGGCCCAGCTGCTCTGCGGCACGCGGGATCCTCCCGGACCGGGGCACAAACCCATGTCCCCTGCATCGGCAGGCGGACTCCCAACCACTGCGCCACCAGGGAAGCCCTCATTGTAGTTTTGATTTGCATTTCTCTAATGATTAGTGATGTTGAGCATTCTTTCATGTGTTTGTTGGCAATCTGTATATCTTCTTTGGAGAAATGTCTTTTTAGGTCTTCTGCCCATTTTTGGATTGGGTTGTTTGTTTTTTTGTTATTGAGCTGCATGAGTTGCTTGTAAATTTTGGAGATTAATCCTTTGTCAGTTGCTTCATTTGCAACTATTTTCTCCCATTCTGAGGGTTGTCTTTTGGTCTTGTTTATGGTATCCTTTGCTGTGCAAAAGCTTTTAAGTTTCATTAGGTCCCATTTGTTTATTTTTGTTTTTATTTCCATTTCTCTAGGAGATGGGTCAAAAAGGATCTTGCTGTGATTTATGTCATAGAGTGTTCTGCCTATGTTTTCCTCTAAGAGTTTGATAGTGTCTGGACTTACATTTAGGTCTTTAACCCATTTTGAGTTTATTCTTGTGTGTGGGGTTAGGGAGTGTTCTAATTTCCTACTTTTACATGTAGCTGTCCAGTTTTCCCAGCACTTTTCTCCACTGTATATGCTTGCCTCCTTTATCAAAGATAAGGTGACCATATGTGTGTGGGTTTATCTCTGGGCTTTCTATCCTGTTCCATTGATCTATATTTCTATTTTTGTGCCAGTACCTGAGCCTCCCTCCCACCCTCCCTATCACACCCCTCTAGGTCATCGCAAAGTACCGAGCCTATCTCCCTGTGCTACGCTGCTGCTTTCCACCAGCCAACTATTTTACATTCGGTAGTGTATAAATGTTGATGCTACTCTCACTTCACCCCAGCTTCGCCCTCCCACCCCGTGTCCTCAAGTCCATTTTCTGTGTCTACCTCTTTATTCCTGCTCTGCAACTAGGTTCATCAGTACCATCGTTTTTCTTTAGATTCCATATATGTGCGTTAGCATAAGGTATTTGTTTTTCTCTTTCTGACTTACTTCACTCTGTATGACAGAACCTAGATCTTAGCATCCTGAATATAATATCTTCTTTTGTTTTTTTGAAGCTATTAATGATAGTTCTTTTGAAGTTTTCTTCTTCCTGTATTGTCTGATTCCTCCTAGTTGACATTTTTTGGTCTGTTTGTCCTGGACTCTTTGTTTAAGTGTGGAGGAAAGAAAGCTCATTAGAAATTCTGAGCCTGTAGATTTGGGCTTCACGGTTGGGCGATCTGGCTGCCCCCATTTGTTGGGGAACCTGAAGTGTTAGAATATTCATACATTTTCTCTTGTATTCATCACAATATCAGAAAGAAATTCTCCAATCTCCTGCTTAGAAGGTAAAGCCTTGTTCCTATTGTTACGAAAATCAATGGGGAAGATGAGTGGGAAGGTCCCAATGTTAGCAATTTATGCTGCCAGAATTCTGTGGCATAGATTTTGTTTGGTTCTTGACTTTTTTTTTCCAATTTCTAGGGACTTTCTTCCATTTTTTGGCTTTCTGGGGACTGCTAAGTCAATTATCATTTGACCATCTGCTTTTCAACTTCTAAAATGTTTCACTCTTGACCTCCTTGTTTTTGTGGATTCTTTCTTTTAAAAAAACACAAAAAGACAAAAAAACCCTTTACTCTAATTTTAGTGGGGTTTTAGGTAGGAGTAAAAGTAGATGAGTGTGTTTACTTTGCCATTATACCCAGAAGTCGGGTATAGTTTAAATGGGAACATGCCAAGTTACCAAAAAAAAAGAAAAAGAAGCAGAAGGAAAAGAAGGAAGGAAAGAAACCTTGGATTTTTATTAGAATTGCATTAAATTCAAACATTAATTTGGGAAGCATTGAGATCTTTACCACAGTCAATCTTCTCATCCAAGAACCCATTTATTCAAGAGGTCTTTTATGCCTTCAGTTTACCTTTTGTTATTTCTTCACTTAGGTCCTGAACATTTCTTAGTAAGATTGTATTTTATGATTATTTTGTCTGTATAGTTTTGAGTTCAAATACATGTAATTCTTTAGTTATTTCTACTTTCTTAATTTCTCTATATCTCTTATTTATTTCTGCCCTCTGAAGCCTGGCTCACTAGAACAAGCAATGTTAGATGCTTTGGTGATGGATCGAGTGGATTTCGTGAAGCTCTTAATAGAATATGGCATGAACCTCCATCGCTTTCTTACCATCTCCCGACTGGAAGAGCTCTATAATACAGTGAGTACTGGAACATTTCATTAGTCACCTCCTTAAGATTTATTTATTAATTAGCTTAACACTTAGCTTAAACTATATCTTGAATGTTCAAGTCTCCTTCAATGTTCATGTACAAAGATAGCTTATAGAGAGACAGACTTTTCAACCAAAGAAGAAACTTTCTTACCAAATCCATTGTACCCTCTAGTCATTTCTGTGTTTCCCATTTTAATTAATTGTACAGAATAGAAGCATAAACTAATTTAAGAAAATAGGATAGTAAGACCATAATTAAAGCCAAAGATGTGAATAAGAACAAATTGCTTTTATTGAGTAATTAGAAGCATTTCAACCTAAGGACACTTAAAATTTTGTTCCTGCAATTTTCCTATGTAAACCTTTTATTGAAATGAGACTGGCTTACTCTTTGTAAAGACACCAGTTGCTTAAGCCAAGCACCCTTCTTGTGATGTCCTTCCTTGCCTTTGAATCTTACCCTTTCTTTAAAGCCCTGTTCAAGTCCTATCTTCTTGATTATTCCCATTCACATATTATAGTGCCCCTGTAATACAGATTTTTGCCACTCTTTTGAACATACCTATCTTCATATTGTTGGTTATTTTTAGTGTAAGTTCCACTCTCTTCTATTAGATTGTAAAAATTCTATGAAGAAAGTACTTTTATTCTTCATGAATCCCTCAGTAGCTTGAATGAACGTAGTAAGTGTTCAATAAATATTTGTTGATAAAATATAATTGTGTGATGAAATTTGTAATTGTGTGATTTATATATAATAAAGGATAGTTACAGATTAGTTAAGATTTATTTCTGTCTCTTGCCACACAAAGTTAATTAAGGCCTTACTTCCTAGATATATACATCTTGCATTGAAAAATATTTCAATCTAATCACATCTTCTCTTGGGAAATACCTTCCTTAGAATTAATTTGGCTTAAGCTTCATTACTAAAGATGATGAAGAAAGTTTTCAGTATTCTGGATTATTTATGAATTCTGAAATAAAGGTGTTTTATTTCTCCCTAGCACGTGGCAATTAAAAGGTAATTAAAATTCTTCCTTTTGTTCTTTATTACAGAAACAAGGACCCATCAATATGCTCTTGCATCATCTTGTCCGAGATGTAAAACAGGTAACCTAATTATGAAGGTGTACAAATTTCTTCTGGTATTGTCTTAGCTTTGTGGTGAAGTGTTAACCAGATTTTGCTTTGTAAAATGTAGACTTGGATTTTCTAGCGAATTACCTACCTTCTTTACCTGTGACTCTGAACAATTTTATCACCAAACCACACTCATATTTTTTCTTGTAATTTGTGTTTTAAAAGATTTGACCCACCAAATAAGTGGCATTAGCTAATAATTATTTTCTCTTATAAAACATGAATTGGAGACATAGAAACTTCCAAGCAGAATTTCAGCTTAACATGATACAACAATATTGCCAATGATGATAATAATACCTGCTGAAAATAGAGAAACTTCCTGGTTCTGTTATCTTTATTGAAGGACTGGTATGTGATTCCATTGTTTTTGTTCTTGTTTTGTCTATTAGTGATAACTCTGGGGCTCTCACTTCCTTGATGAGTCTAAGCATTGTTCTAGGGAACCAGGATGGATCCCACTGGTCTATACCTTTGCTAATATTTTGCTCATGGTATTCTCATTGAACTTTGAGTTAAGTCAGACTTATAATCATCTCTGATCCCCCATTAGTTACCAGAACTTTCCAACTTTAACAGACTTTTTTTGCCTTAATTCTGAAGTCTAATATCTTGATGGAGAGAGTGTGGGCTTTCTGATTATGTTGACTTGGTGGGAGTAAAAGGACTGGAGGAAGACATTTAGTTGGCAGATTAGCAGTAAGCAAAAGTGTCCATGCCGGTGTAAATTTACTTTGCATTGATTTATGTTGGGTCAAAATGATGTTCCTTAGATTATCTCCTTAAACTCTGATTCTATCATGGTAAACTGAAGAAAAAGGAGTGAAATAGTTAGATATGTGTTTAACTAGCAGCAAAATGAGAGCATGATTTGTGTTCCTTGGAAAAAGTGAATTATGAATGTGAAAGAGAGAAATTAACTTATTTGCATTTATTTATATCTGTAACCTTATGTGTTGTTCAAAGCTTTGGGAACATTGTTCACAATCTGTTCATTTCAAAGATCTTGTTCAGCACTCTGTGCCTTTAAAAGTGTGCTATGGGGCTTCCCTGGTGGCGCAAGTGGTTGAGAGTCCGCCTGCCGATGCAGGGGATACGGGTTCGTGCCCCGGTCCGGGAAGGTCCCACATACCGTTGAGCGGCTGGGCCCGTGAGCCATGGCCGCTGAGCCTGCGCGTCCGGAGCCTGTGCTCCGCAACGGGAGGGGCCACAACAG
>NC_041222.1:37314493-37394412 GCF_002837175.3 Physeter macrocephalus
CAACGGGAGAGGCCACAACAGTGAGAGGCCCGCGTACCGCAAAAAAAAAATAAATAAATAAAAAAATAAATAAAAGTGTGCTATGAATGGCAGTTCAGAAATAACACTTATGAAGAGGCACTGTGGTGGCCTTTAAGGGGTCAGAGCAGTTTTCATTTGGCCTAAGGCCCATGTGCTTGGAAACCTGCTACTCAGGCCCCTACCAGCCATGACACTGGTCTTGGCACAGCCTTGTGTTTTGAAATCTCATTTTGCTCTGCCGCTTCATGTTCCTTATTTCTATTTGTTCTACTTCCTTTCCTATTCTTGTTTTGTGTATGATTTGGTCAACACGGTGCAAAGTGTTAACAGCCATTTCAATAGAGAAGCTTAAGATTTTACTTAGTGTTACTTTTGGACCCTCCAGCGTATCCTCCAGTGATTATACTTTTGTTGTAGTGGTTCTGTCATTTCCAGCTAAAAACAATCTTTTGTACTCTCTTTAAATGTATTTTATTCTAAAGTATGTATATGCATGAGAGAGAAAAAGGGAGGAAATAAGCTCTTAAAAGCAGACATTCCATGTCTGTGAAACTAAAAACATCTTAAGGCTAAGTATTTTTTCCCATTTGAACAACCAGGTTGTATCAGTAGCTGGCCATAGTAAGTGATCAGTTGTTTTTGTTCTTGTTTTAGTTATTAGTGATAACTCAGGGGCTCTTCCTTCATTTGTGAGTCTTAAGCATTGTTCTAGGGCTGAAGAGTGTGAGCCTCCCTCTTTGCAGTTGATTTGGTTATGTTCTAGTGACATGGCAAAAGGGATAGAAAAACAGAACTGACAGTTACGTGTTACATGTTTTTGTTTCAGCATGCCCTTCTCTCAGGCTACAGAATAACGCTGATTGACATTGGACTGGTGATAGAATACCTTATTGGTAGAGCATATCGCAGCAGCTATACCAGAAAAAATTTCAGAGCCCTCTACAGCAACCTCTACAGAAAACATAAGGTAGCATAATTGAAAAGTACCCTAGTAAAATTAAGGATTCCTAGGAGTTATACTTTTAGAAAAATGGCTCGGGAAGTTTAGATGGGAAGAGCTTCCAAAATGGACATGCTATTTATCGACCTTTATTGAATATCTGCTGCATGTAAATTACTGTGCTAAGTGCCGGCATGCTGGCCTGGGATGGACATAAAGATCAGGAGTTTAGAAACTTTTAGAGGAAACAGATTTATGAATAACTAGCCACAATACAAAACAGGATATAATATGTGCCGTATTGACACAGAAGTATGTGGTGAGAAGGGTTAGAGGGAGAGATGACTGGTTCGTTCCTTATCTTTCTTTTTCTTTTGAAAATACAGAAGTGAAAAGCTTAATAGGATTATATCTATAACTCATAATAGTACATAGCCTGGAGATGACAAACTTGGAACAAGTCTCTAGGGGTTATATTGGAAGATGCATGCAGAATGTACCATGTAAAAATACATATTATACGTATTTTATTTACCATCATATTTTTGAAAGTCTAGGAATGTAAAATTAGAGTTGTTGGTTAGTTGATTAGCAGAGAAAGCATTGCTTGTTTCTTAAAATTGCCAGTACAGATCAGTAAACTGAAGAGCCTAGTTCTTATTAGGGGATAATGAAAGTGTTAGAAAAGGTAGTTTGGGGCATTTTTGGCTGAGAGAAGAGGGGGAACAGTTAAAGGCACAGTGCTGTGGACACCAGGGTATGGTTTTGCAGTGACAAGGAGACCTTTGTCACTGGACAAGTGCCAGAAGGTTGTGAGGGATGACACTGGAAAGATACTTTGGGATAAGATCACATGAAGAGTCTAGAATATCAAGCTACTTTTGACCTTTATTTTTAAAGAATGAGGTGAAGTGAAAACCCAACTTGGCTTTAAGGGATGAGAAAACAAAACAGAAAGAAACCCAACTCTCAAAGAGAAAATGTTCTTTATTGGTATTTCACAGGCATAGGGATACACTTGAGGTATCAATGCCTTCATATAAACAAAATATGCCTTGCTATGAGGTTACCAGTGGCAGGTATACGACTGACTGTGACCTTGGTGCAGGCCAGTGGGGAGCATGCTAGGCAGGTTCCTCTAATGCCCTTTCTGTAAATGGGTAGGAAATTGCCCATTTATCTAATTAGTTTCTAGTGAAGGAGTACAGAGTTTATTGTGTTTCCTAGTAAATTAGATCGTAGCAGTTAACGAATACATGGTTTGGAGTCGGAGAGATCTGGGACTGAATCTTAGTTTTGCTCATTAGTAGCTGGGTAATCTTGAGTAAGAAACTTAACCTCTCTGTGTGTCAGTTTCCTTATCTTTAAAATGGGAATAATAATATAATACCCCTTTCATAAATTTATCAAAAGGATTAAATAAAATAATACCTAGAATACCCAGGAAAACCTATATTCCTGGTACCCAGAGGGTATAGAGTAACTTAATACTAATAGTCATTATGATTATTACTAGTGATACTATTAATTCTGTATCACAGTAATAATAATGATAATTTGTGTGGTATCTTTAAAAAGTTGGACCCCATTACTTCGACATCTAATTTATATCTGTAAAACACAAACTAAAATAAATAAATAAATAAAATAAAGTACAAATAAAATAAATAAGTAAATATTAATAAATAAGTAAAATAAAGTTCAAATTTCCAATACGGTTTGTATTGGGAATTTTATGTCAGTCCCTTTAAGAATGCTCTCGCTTGTTTTTGTTTTTCATTGATGAAAGCTTCATGCTGACAAGCAATTAATTATGTTGTTTTGGGGCCTAGCCACTGGAATTCCAGTAGTGATATAACACCTGGAGATATTCTGTAACTTTCTAACTGAAGCTTAACCTTGGAGCTGTTTGTGAATGGGAACTTTTTCTAATCAGAACTGTGAATCTTTATTGCCTATTCTGAACTTGTTTCAGTTATAGAACATCGATTGATTCTAATGGAATTTCCACATAGAAAAGGGATGCATATATATGATAGGGAGCAAAAGAACATGTTCTCTAAGATGTTAGGAAATAAGAGTGTGCTTAGTAAGAAGGGGATCATGAGAGGCTCTTGTTGGAGGAGTAATTAATTACTAATCTTGGATGAGAGACAGAACCACTGGATATTTGATAGGACACAATATTATATTTGGTTTTATTGTTGTCTAGAAATAAAATGTTAATTGTTACCACTATAATCATCTTTTTTCCTTTTTGTTTTATTGTAAAAATAAAATAACATATTCCAGCAAGTGACCACTTTTGCTCAAAGCCTTCCCCAGCCCCCTCTTCACCGAAGATGCCGCTCAGGAAATAGAAATGAATCTGCAGAAAGCACACTGCATTACCAATTCATTAGAACTGCCCAACCTTACAAAGTCAAGGTACCGGTTACTTATTTTAGATTTGAAAAGAAAATTGTCCTTAAAGACTGAGATCTTTTCTTCATTTAAAGTTTGAGATTGGGGAATACAAATAGAGGGATCATTTACAAGTACTGTAAACAGATGGTGCAAGTCAAAAGCATAATACAGGTGTTCTCTAACAATGATGAGCAAATGCCCAGGACAAGCAACTAAATGATTTGCCGGGGCTGGCACCTCAGGCTGCCTTCCTTGTTCCTACCTCTACCATGTCCAGATGTTGACTCAGGAAGGCAGTCCATGGGATGGTACTAAAAAATAGAATCATTAGCCCAACATTGCACCCTCCTCCTCCTTTCCCCAAGGCTAATTGGAGGTGACTGTTTCCTTCTCCTTTCTTTTCTCTGACACTGTCCTCTTGCATCTTCTTTTTTCCCTTTTGAAGCTTTCTAAAAAATAATTTTGGCCTAATGTTACAGTATGACAGTGATAATGTATTTATGACTGTGTGTGTGCATGTGAGTGTGTGTGAGCAGTATTATGCCCCCCTCCCTTTACTACCTCAATCCCACTTTCCTCTGGGGGTGAATGCTTTTGTTTAAGAGTTTCCATATAAATGGTTCCTATGTTGGCTGAAAGAGGTTTGCTTTTTATAAGTCTTAGAATGAAAAGATATTTCATAAAATTACCGTTGGTCATAATCAACGAACATAAATTCCCTTCATTTATAGAAATAGAGGAAGCTTGTTACTATTTTTGCTATGATCTCCTTTAATTAAAAAGAATAAGCTGGGACGAAGTGAGAGAGTGGCATGGACTCATATATACTACCAAATGTAAAATAGATAACTAGTGGGAAGCAGCCGCATAGCACACAGAGATCAGCTCAGTGCTTTGTGACCACCTAGAGGGGTGGGATAGGGAGGGTGGGAGGGAGACACAAGATGGAGGAGATATGGGGATGTATGTATATGTATAGCTGATTCACTTTGTTATAAAGCAGAAACTAACACACCATTGTAAAGCAATTATACTCCAATAAAGATGTTAAAAAAAAAGAATAATTATTGAATCTTGTTATTTGCCAGGCATTATTTTGGGCACTTGGTTGAATTTGAGATGCAGGTGTGTTGGAGAAGATATAATTATGACTGAGAAATGGTCCACCCTCCCTCCCAAAGTAATAACCACAGTGCAGTATGATGAGCATTGAGAGAGAGATACATACAAAGTGATATAGAAGACTATGGGGGTTAGAGAATGGTTTTTGAGATGAGCTGTAAAAGGTGGTTTTACCAGGTAGAGAATAGTATTTCATTATTACCTATTACCATCACTAGGGGAATATAGTCAGAATAAAGGAAGGCAAAATCAAAACCAATCTATTTGTATGAATGTTGGCAACACTAGTGCCATTTTTCTAAGAGGAAGATCATGAATCTATTTGTAAGTTGAGGTTAGTTTTGTTTTAATAGTTATCATTTATCTAACATGTTATTTCAGCCCATTTCCTTGAGAAATTGAAAATTGCTGTATAGTTAGTGGCTGTATTCCAAAGGTATAGTGTTTTAAGTTGTGTTAAGTGAACTTAAGGTGTCTCAGCCTAGGGACCCTGGAATTATTAGATGCAACAAGAAATGGATTAAAAAAGGCCAAAATTTTGGTTTCTGATTTATAAAGTTCTATTATTATTTCCATCTCTTTTCGGTGATTTAAAAATATTTTTAAGATACCCGATGTGTTTTGTCAGGTAGAACATCATGCATTTGAGTATTTGGACACCCATTCCTATTTTATATTCTAACAGGAAAAGTCTGTAGCCCTTCATAAATCAAGGAAGAAGTCAAAAGAAAAACAAAATATATCAGATGACCCTGACTGTACTGGCTTTATTTATCCTTATAATGACCTGCTGGTTTGGGCTGTGCTAATGAAAAGGCAGAAGATGGCCATGTTCTTCTGGCAGCACGGAGAGGAGGCCACAGTCAAGGCAGTAATTGCTTGTATACTCTACCGAGCAATGGCCCGGGAAGCCAAGGAGAGCAACATGGTTGATGATGCCTCAGAAGAGCTGAAAAATTACTCAAGGTAGGAGTTCTTCCTTTACCTAATATTAACATCGACAGTTCTTAGAATGGTTAGACACGTTTATCTCCCTCAGCTTAGAACTTGTAAGATGAGTGGACTTATAGCTGTGTGTTTCATGGACTCTACCATAAATAAGGGTCTTGAGGTATTTTAAGGACTAAAAGGAAGAGAGGTGGCCTTCAAGTCAGGAGGCTTGGGTTCTAGTCCTAGTCCAGCTCTTTACTAATTGTCAAATCACTTGACCAGATTTCGGGACTTTAGTTTCTTAACTATAAAATGTTCACTGAATGATTTTGGAAGTCCCTCCTAACTCTCAAACTCTTTGATACTAAGTTATATTAAAATTTGTTCTTTAAGTGCCGCTCAGGCAGGAAAACAAATATATTATGTATTAAATTACCAGAGAGTGATGGTAGAAGATAGAAAAGTTGGAAATGTTTTGGTTTTTTGATTTACTAAAGCATTATAGTGGTAGGGAAAGAAAGCAAGCTAGAGTTAATAGAAACTAGTTTATCATTTTGATTTAAAAAATTTCAGAGAATGACAGTGTCTACTTTTTAGAGAAAACAACCTCTAAGAAGATCACCTGGGGGTGTCTCCAGGTCTAGTTTCTTACTTAAGTCATCTGTGTATTTTGTAAAATCTTTAAATTTATTTATTTTTTTATGTTTTGGCTGTGTTGGGTCTTTGTTGCTGCGCGTGGGCTTTCTCTAGTTGCGGTGAGCAGGGGCTACTCTTCGTTGTGGTGCATGGGCTCTAGGCGCGCAGGCTTCAGTAGTTGGCATGCAGGCTCAGTAGTTGTGGCGCACGGGCTTAGTTGCCCTGAGGCATGTGGGATCTTCCCGATCCAGGGCTCAAACCTGTTTGAGCCTGCATTGGCAGGCAGATTCTTAACCAATGCACCACCAGGGAAGTCCCTAAAATCTTAAAAAAAAAAAAAAAAGGAGTGGCGGGGGTAGTTTCCACCGTTTTTCCTTAAATGCTAGCTCGGTTTTTGAACAATCTTTTCTGTCAAAAAATTCTTTATTAGGTACTATCGGGGAGCCCCACACCACGCCATACACAGCTTGTTTTGTGGTGTGGATTCGCATCTCCCCATGGATAGCTCAGGCATTCCTGGTGGAAACCCTCTAGTTCTGTTCTTTTAAGAAAGGGAGAATTGGGGGCTTCCCTGGTGGCGCAGTGGTTGAGAATCCGCCTGCTGATGCAGGGGACACGGGTTCGTGCCCTGGTCTGGGAAGATCCCACATGCCGCGGAGCGGCTGGGCCCATGAGCCATGGCCGCTGAGCCTGCGTGTCCGGAGCCTGTGCTCTGCAACGGGAGAGGCCACAACAGTGAGAGGCCCACGTACCACAAAAAAAAAAAAAAAAGGAGAACAATCCATTTCCTGAGCAGCAATCCCTTTAAAACAGCTTCTGCATTTTACTGTTCCCTCTTTTGTCTTGGTCTTTTCTGAGTCTCATATCTAATCTTTTTTAATGTTTCTGGGGCTCTCACCTGCATTTATTTTTGCCACTCACCACTGTGTCATTGCAGACAGTTTGGCCAGCTTGCCCTGGATGTGTTGGAGAAGGCATTCAAACAGAATGAAAGAATGGCCATGAAACTGTTGACCTATGAACTCAAGAACTGGAGCAATTCTACCTGTTTAAAACTGGCTGTTTCTGGAGGGTTGAGGCCCTTTGTTTCACATACTTGTACACAAATGCTACTGACAGATATGTGGATGGGGCGTCTGAAAATGAGGAAAAACTCTTGGTTAAAGGTATACTTACTTGCTTTATAGAGTTTAACGTTAGTTTAGTCTATACTCTTGAGTTCATTTTTCCCATGCTCCAGAAGATTACCTTCAGAAAAACCAGTTAATGTCTTTGATTCTCACAGATGAGCTGAGATCTTCACAGTGGAACATCTGACAACTACCCAGTTTATCTCCCACTACCACAGTTTCTTTTAAAAATGGGCATAATTGTGCCAGCTCCGTCCGTCACAAAGGCATACTCATGAGAAGGTGGTTAGAAGTTAAAAGCATGTACAAACATAAACAAAATTTCGTTATTAGTAAGCACCATTGCCTCTGATAATTATAACAGAAGTAAATGAGACTTTTTAGTGAAAATTTTCTCAGCTTAAAAATACTAACTCATGATAAACTAAATAAAATAAGTAATTTCTGTTGTGTTCATCTAATGCGATGTTTCAGGAAATAAATGGCTATTTTATAAAGCTGCCCTCAAACACATTTGTTCACACCACTAACTATCTCCAAATTTTTCTATTCCATTATGGCTTAGCCTCATCTTTCATCTTGAATTATCAAGAGTAATTTAGTTAATTATTAAAGGCGTTTAATTTTTGACATCAAACCTAAGCCTAAAAAGCTCTAGGTTATGGTCATGCTTAAGAAGTACATAGCTTATGAAACAGAAAAAAAGCGGATGAAGCATGATCATTAAGAGCTACACAAGGTTATAATTTATATTTTAATTTTATTCTTCCTAGAGCTCTTAAAAGTATGATGTGTCCCAAATAGAATGTTTTTAAAAACATTCTTTTAGTGGGCAAACTATAGAAAACACAAACAAAAGATATGACATAAAATATATAAAATACCTTGTACATTTTAATTCCACTAATGAGATTGTGGAAACAAGAGAAATGTCAACCAGAAATTATTTCACATAGATTCCTCTTTAACAAAATATTGGAGAAACAACAGCTGTTTCTAGAAGAAGTTCTCCTTTGATCTGTTTCGATTTCAGCCTTGGAAATGATGAAGCAGAGATGTAAATGGGTCCACCTCTAGCTACACAAGTGCTGGCGAGAACTCTTTTTAAATGTTCAGAGAGTGAGATGGGGGTATAGATAGCTGGGATTTTGAGAAATAATTTTCTCCATGGCTCTGTCCTGTACGTACTTTAGTTGAATAGAAATCCTTGTTACTGAGAACTTAATAACTTTTTGCTCCTCATATACTTTATTTTTATATCAACAAAGAGACTTAATTTAAGCAAGACTAAATATTTTTGCCCCAAAACATAGTGAGTTGACAAAGAAGATTGATTAGCTACTTAAAATCTTTGAGTTGCAGTAGGCCATATTGCTCTCCATGCCTGGATCCTAATTCCTCAGTGCTTGGCTTGTGAGTTTTGGGAACACTTTTGCAAATGTAAAATGTCCTGGTCAGACTAATTCCATGTGGATGAAGACTGGAGTAAGACCTTGTAGAGTTTTATGTGGAAGGGAAAACTCATTTAAGTGCTTCTGGAGAATAGACTCTGACCTATTCCTTGGAAATGGAATATTGATTTCATTGAATACTGTTTCACAAGCCAATTGTTCTGCAATGGTCAAGGGCAAAAGAATGTGGAGCCTCTTCAGGAAGTGGGTTAGGAATTAATTAGTGTAATATTATCATTGTACCTGCTAACTGTGGTGTTTCCAGACCTGGAAGATTGCATGTATTTTGGGTTCTACATCCGAAAAGAAAACAAACACACAAACAAACCAATCCTATCAGACTGGGAAAAGTCCAGAGAATCTTCACAGGAAATCAAGCTTTAAAACAAAACAACAAAAGGTCATTTCAGCATAAAAATAAATGAAGTCGACAAGGACATGACTTTAGTTTCTTTAATCATGAGTGGTATATAGTCTGGGTTAATCTTACCTTTATTCATTGAACCCCAGAATACTAGGCCTAATTTTAGCTTGAAAGACGTAATGTTCACCAAGATGATTGTCACAATATTTAGTAAATCTTCTAAACTCTTTACCCTGAAAGGCCAATACAGGTTGAACATAAAAATTCTTTCGAATAGACTGCAAATAAATTCATGAATGTTAGCAATAGAATGAAAAAATCATGGATGTCTAGATTTTTATCTTTGTTGGGATTTACTGGCAGAGAAAATATGTGTGTGATGGGAGATGCATCTAACAGAAGGTGACTTGGTATGTTTTTATATTTATATTATATGTTTTTATATTCTTGATTTTATAATATGAATAAATTTTCATGTGTTTCATATGATAGTGGCTTTGAAGAATGATTCAAAAAAAATTCAAAAAAAAAATTCAAAAACAAGAATTATTCAAGCAATATGCTCATTGAAAAAGCATACTTCTCACTGCCGTGCCTCTGGGTATTATAACATATAACAGTGTGGTATATGTATTTTAAACTTTCAAATGCATGTATGTATATGCATCATATTTTTTAATTTTTAATTTTTTAAATAAAATGGGATTACACTGTGCATATTATTTTATAACTTTCTCTTTTTAGACTTAACAATATAACTTTCATTATATTCAGAATTGCTTTTGTCTTTTCAATGATTGCATAGTACAGTTGTCTCTCAATATCCACAAGGGATTGGTTCCAGGACCCCTCAGGATACCAAAATCCATGGATGCTCAAATCCCTTATATAAAATGGTGTAGTATTTACATATAACTTTTGCGTCTAGATTACTTATACTATCTAATACAATATAAATGCTATGTAAATAGGTGCCAATGTATGGGAAATTCAAGTTTGCTTTTTGGAACTGTCTGGAATTTTTTTTTTTTTTTTTAATCCACACTTGGTTGTGTCTGTGGATGCGAAACCCATGGATATGAAGGGCTGACTGTATTCCACTGTTAGGTTGTCCCACATCAGCTCTCCCTCTATAGATGGACATTCAGGTTGACACTAATTTTTTGCTATTACAAATAGCCATGCAAAGAACATCCCTATCTACACATGCTTGGATTCATGAGTATTTCTGAGGGAGACACTTCTAGAATTGGAATTCTCAAGTCGGAAAGTATGTATACAATCAGGATATCCACTGAATTGGGGATGGATCTGGCATTTTATATACACCCAAATCTTAACTTTATTTGGATCATACTTGTGCCTTGTATAACCCCCACTACTTACTTTGTTTTCTTTTCTTTTAAAGATCATCATCAGTATTCTTTTCCCACCCACCATTTTGACATTGGAATTTAAAAGCAAAGCAGAGATGTCACATGTTCCCCAGTCCCAGGACTCCCAGTTTACGTGGTATAATGGTGACCAGAATGCCAGCGCTCCCAAAGAAAGTGCTTGTCTGGTTAGTGCAATATCATAATAACTAAGTTTTCATGGCATTGACTGCACGCAAACATACACAGACTCAAAACTTATTTATTTAACAAATTATTTAACAATCTTAATCATATTATAGTAAGGTCAGGTATAGCGTGTATGATAGTTCTAATTAACCCCCATATATTATTAAGCAAAATATCCTATTTCTGCCAAAATCAAAGACTTTATTATGTCTTGAAAGCTGCTTAACTTTTCATTTTCCTTTGTGACTAGTGGAATAAATAGGCTTACTATTTCTCTAAAGCTACAATAAGGGATGCCTCATATCCTTAAAAATCTTTATTTAAAAAGATGCTGGTTTAAAATGTGCATTGATCTTCACTGTTTCACACCATAGTTTTTTCATTTGTTATATCCAATGAGTTTGAATAGTTTTACTTGAGTTCCCAGTTGTATACTCTTTCATGGGCAACTTGAGCTACTTCTGTTGTAACCCATCTTCACTGGAGAGTCTCCAATATGCTGTCTGTGCATATATGTTTTGAATTTTATGTTTCAACTTGGATCACTGCTGATAAAGTTGTCATTTACTGTGAGATGTAGTAAACATCTTTTCTGGTACTTAATACTTCAGTGATGCATCTTTAGCTAGCATCATCTTGTCTTATGTGCTTTTGTATTTATGAGGTATTTGTCATAATATTAAAAACATATTTGATAAATGTTAAATGAAAAATAATTATAATTAGTTTGTATGGCTGGCATCTGCTGTGATTGGTTGTGCCTTTATTCTGATTGGTTAATGCCAGAACAGTTAACCGGATCAGTTGTTAAATATTTTTACTATCATGCCTGTTTGGGTGTAATTGTGTTCCTCTCCTCTTCCTTCCCTCCCTCCCTCCCTCCCTTCCCTTCCCTTCCCTTCTTACTTTTCCATTTGGGGTTCTCAGAGTCCAAGACGGCAGGTACATTCTAAACTCAATAGAGTGTGTGAGTTCTCCTTTGCAAAGTTGGGTTAGTCAAGTTGTCATAATTGTGATTGTACTGGTTAGATTATACGGTTACTAAGTTTAGACCATTTCAATTTTTTTTTTTAAGGAAAGAGAAGAAATGTAGTGCTTGCCTAACCCCATTAGAAATAGAAGGCAATCTTTATATGTGAGACATTCACATATATATGTTTGCCTTTATACTACTTCAGTGTTCACATTAAGTTTAATTAGCTTGTTGAAGTAAACAATGAAGGAAACTGTTTATCATCTATCTACAAACAAATATGTAAATATGTTGGCACTTGGTTGCAAGTAGTGCTTTGGAAGTGGATGCAACTTCACTTTTGGCTCTTAGAGGTTTCATAGAAAGATAAGCTTTCACTGAAACTGAAGACATTACAGATAGCTGGAGCATTCCAGTAGGCAGTTCTTCTTAAAGCAGAGACTCTTAGGGAAAGAACTCCTTCCTTGAATGGCAATTAAATGTGCTCTTAACATTCAAAAAAGATGGGCTCCCCTGGTGGCGCAGTGGTTGAGAGTCTGCTTGCTGATGCTAGGGAATGCGGGTTCGCGCCCCGGTCCAGGAGGATCCCACATACCGTGGAGCGGCTGGGCCCCTGAGCCATGGCCGCTGAGCCTGCGCGTCCAGAGCACAGTACCGCAAAAACAAAAAAAAAGATAGTAAGCCCTCACAGTTCCCTGAAAAGTTAAATTTTGTCTGTAATATAGTGGTTCTTACAGCAGTTGCTCACCTGGTGGTTTGGACATGGCCACATCAATTAATAATTCAACGAATATCTAATAGCTACCTTCCACGAGCCAGACAAGTTCTGGGGGCATTTCATAACTAAGGCAGATGCGGCCCCTGCTACCATGGAGCCTATAATCAGACAGACTATCCATGATGCCTCACCATTATTCAATTTAAAGCATTTATTGAAAAAGTGTTTCAAATCTGGTCTGTTATGAATGGATTATAATCATAGTAACAATGTTCTTTTATCTTTGAATTTAACTAAAGCAACAGGTTTGGATTATCTGCTTTGTGTTTAAAATTTTGTTAATCAGAGACTAAGGGTTAGAGGCGGCATTTGGTGGGACATACAAGTTTTCATAATGCTAATTAAGTGTAATGTACTTGATTAGTTGAGGAACACAATTGGCATTATGTATTTTGGGGGAAAGCTGAAGACAGGAGGGACATAGATGCTCTTTTAGAGTGTCTTTGTGCTTTGTTGTCATGGTAATAGTGTGATAATAAATATGATGAAAGCACTGGTAATAGGAGAATGAAAGCCATTATTCTTTTTCAAAAATTATTTTTTATTTATTTAAAATTTTTATTCTGTGATTATTTTATGTTCAGAAAGGTGGAATAGCAGAAGAAAAAAATGGAGGACAAAGACTTTGGAGTTTTGTTGTATGTATGCAGAGTTGATTATAATATGAGTAGGATTTTATTACAATTTATGTTTCTTGATGAAGGGCTTCAATAAATGCATCAAGTTTTCCTTGAGTTTTTCTAACTTTCTTGAGGTCCTCAGCCATTTGACCTTGTTTAGCAGTAAGCGATTTAACTTTCTTCTCGCTATTTTCAGCAAAATCTTCTAATACCTCTTTGACATTTTTCTCTAATTGCCTGACTTCAGGGTTTCTAAGTTGCTGCATTAAAGTATTTGTGGTGACAGCAAGCATGCATTGTATTTGACAAAATAGGACAACATCATTGCATTCCTACTCAGAATCTACAAAATGCCATTGTTAGGAATGAAAGCCTCTTCAACAAAGGTTACAATGATTTAGAGCTGTTTTTAAGAAATGTCTTCTATAAACGTGGTGCCAACTATCGTTAATCAAGCTTGGATCTACTTCTGCTCCTTGGGATTCAAGGTTCTTTTGGACTGTAGTTACCTCATCACTTGCAAGATAAGCTGGGTGTTCCTCATTACATTTCAGCATCTTCTCCAGTTCATTCTTGGTTTCATTGTGAACACGCTACTCTTGGGTCTGATTCTTCCAATGTAACCACCTCTTTTCCCAATCTGGACCTTCCATATTTCAGTTACATTTTCAGTATCCTTGAGATGAGCCTGAAGAACCTCTTCCATAAAATAAATAGCTGCATCTCACTGCTGTTTATCAGACATGGACTGGTCTTCTAAAGCATTGTGTTGAATAACCCTCAAGCTGTCCTCCGCAAAATCATTCCACTTCTGGTGTTTAATAGTTTCTTCCTTAACAGCCTCTTTAAATTTATCAAATATGTTATCGTGCTCTTTTCCTTTTGGTTCTGTCATGAAGTGGGAAAATTCTTCCTGTAGGGTCTCCCAAGCAACCTGATTGCTTTATTAAGAAGCTGTTTATCAATTCACTGTTTAAGCTTGATATCCACTGTAGTATTAAAAGTCTCTGAATTCATGGTCTGTGTAGCTGGAAGATGGATGTTTTCAATCTCATGAGTTGATACTCTTTCCCACAAAGATTGCTGAACAATTTCCTCCCAATGTTTTGGTGTAACGTGGTTCAGACTGATAACTTCATTGAGGATTTCATTTTTCGTTTTTTTCAAATAGTTTTTTCCGGTCAAGTTCTGGCAGGAGAGGATAGTTATTCTTCTACTCAGTTTCAAGGTTAAAATGTGTTGCTTTGAAACTATCAGCCTGTTGTTCAATTGACTCTCATACCATTTTCCAAAAGTCCAACACAACAAGGCTTCAATTTCTTGTAGTCATTTGGTATGCCTTTAGCATGCTTGTCTTTAGGAGTTTTGAATTCCAAAAAAAATTCTTTTTTTTTTTTTAAACTTTATTTATTTATGGCTGCATTGGGTCCTCGTTGCTGCATGCAGGCTTTCTCTAGTTGCGGTGAGCAAGGGCTACTCTTCGTTGCGGTGCGTGGGCTTCTCATTGCGGTGACTTCTCTTGTTGTGGAGCACGGGCTCTAGGCGCACGGGCTTCAGAAGTTCTGGTGCACCAACTCAGTAGTTGTGGCTCGTGGGCTCCAGAGCGCAGGCTCAGGAGCTGTGCCACACGGACTTAGTTGCTCCGCGGCATGTGGGATCTTCCCACATCAGGGCTCGAACCCGTGTCCCCTGCATTTGCAGGCAGATTCTTAACCACTGTGCCACCAGGGAAGCCCACATTTCCTGTTAAAAGATTAAAACCACACAGAAATCTATGAAGTAGGGTGATATCTCTTTTTCTTCTCTTTCATCATCTCTAAGTTCCCTCTTCTCGAAAGCAACCAGGCTGCAAGTTCTTTTTTTTTTCTTTCCTTTCTTTTCCTTTCTTTTGTCTCTCTTTCTAACAGCTCTTCTATGTAGACACCTCTGTAGTCACATTTATGCAACCACTTCCTTGTCACACAGATACTCATTTCTCACCACCTACAACTGTTAACCCCTTTAGGCTGGTCCATAACTTTTGAGAAACTGATGGAAGATGCTTTCCCTAGAAAAATGCAGGCACAACACAAATACTTGCATATAATTGCAGGAGGTTCAAGGAACTCCAGAAGCTCAGAGAGTCCATGAGCTTCAGGTAAAACCTCTGTTATAAATGAGTGGAGAAGCTATCAAAGCCAGAATCCTCGAACTAACACTGTGCCTGACTTCCCTATAACTAGGGAAAGATGTATCACCATTATGTGTCCATTTTGTCCTCCTGTATTATGGAAATAATTCTATTCTCTGTTATTGATTTCACAAGGATTTTATTAATAACCTTAGGTTCCAAAATTACTGATAAAGGAGATTAAAAAGAACAGGAAGAGGGACCATTTTTAAATGCTTGGAACTGCTCAGTTTGACTAGGTTTTCTTATGGGAGACTCAGCTTGCTTTTCAGACCCTGTTCTCCTTACCCTGTCAAAGATTGATACAATACATGTAGTTTTCCTTCCGTTCAAGACTAAGATTGTAATTTGTCAGGTGGGTGCCCAGTTAATTTCTAATATTTTTATTATATTTATGTATTTATGAAATATATAATACTTTAGATACTTGTAAATGTCAGTATTTTAGTTACGCCTCTGACAATAAATGATTGTTTGCTCATTTTACAGAAAGACTATGATTTGGAAAGTGGCCCTGATGAGAAACCAGATGAAAATCAGCACTTTGATTTAAAGAGTGGGCCCCAAAGCCTCCCATGGACTAGGAAAGTCTATGAGTTCTACAGTGCTCCAATTGTCAAGTTTTGGTTTTATACGGTTGGTCTCATTTTAAAAATTATATATAGTATTCAGGATGGTTAATTGCTAATGATAATGTTGATAATGATATGCCTGATTTACCAACTTGTAATAAAAATGTAAAAAGTGCAGTTAAAAAAAAGGGAGGAATGACAAAGGAGGTAGGGAAGAAGATTGGAGGGAGGTGAGAAAAGGTAAGAGCAGATCTCTCCTACTTTGGGAGTGAAGGCACAAGCAGTCTTTGTTTTTTGAGTGCTTCCAGTTAACACAGCTGGGACTCAGAAACTGAAACTGTGTGGAACAATAGAATGAACAATATGGTTGTAGAATTAAGTGATGGGGGTGGATTCTTTTCCCATCTTGGGCAAAAAATCAGCAGTTGAATTGATTTTTTATTTGTAGGAATAATGTGTAATATAGACCAAAAAATTCAAGTGTTTGTTTTTTGTCTTCAGTTGCAAATGCTTCTAAATATGTAGAGGACAAGAAAACTTTTATTAGTTGAATTGTGTAAACAAATACTAAATCTATCATGGATGGGAGAGATACAGAGAAAACAACTGTACATTAAATGTATTGAGTGCTTTTCACATTTATTTAACTATTTATTTTTCTAAAGCTAACCTATAGTTAGTTAAATTGCTCAAGATTGTATATTTCTAAAACATTTTGAAGTGATTATAAAAGGATATTTGTCTAAATGTGTTCTATTTCAGAATATTTACTTGCCCAACCACACACTTATTTCATATACTTATTCAATAAGTACATAGCTCTGAATAACTTTTATCTGTTTTCAAAAATAAAATCTTCATTCAGATGATGAGATTTCACCATTTTTGTGAATATGGAAATACTGTATTTTCCATATTTTGTGAATACAAAATATCCTAGAGACTCTGATAGTAGCCTCGAGAGAATTTAACCACAGTCACATCATTGGGTAAAGAGTATTCAGCTGTTTCTTTCCTTAGAAATTTCTAGCTTATGAACTCTTAGAGACAGTAGTAAAGCTAAGCAAATGGAACAACAACTACAAAAATAGCTAAGGATGGTGTTAGCAGTGAGCACAGGCATTTTTAGTCATGGCTATTACATTGCTAGGTTATGGTATGTGTGCTTTATTGAAGCAGTGTCTTGTTATAAATGCTATGATGAAAAAGAAATGTAAACATTTTTGGATATCTCTTTAAGAATTGGAAAGAAAAAAAAGAAGAGTCGGAAGCAATACCACCAATATCTACAGTGTTTTTAGTACCTGGCCACCATGAAAACAATGTAAAAAATGACTGCTTAATAGCATAAATTTATTTAAATTATGTTCCTAAGGGGTCATCAAATATATTAACCCTTGAAACATAGACCTAGAGAAGTATAGAATTAATAGAATTTACTTTAACGTTTTTATATGCTTCTCTACTAAGCTTCTTAACTCATAGGCAATGCCAATACCCATTATGCCTGCCTGAAATTCACCTATTGTATATAATATCAAATGGTATAGTCAGGGCTTCCCTGGTGGCGCAGTGGTTGAGAGTCCGCTTGCCGATGCAGGGGACACGGGTTCGCGCCCCGGTCCGGGAGGATCCCACATGCCGCAGAGCCAGCTGGGCCCGTGAGCCATGGCCGCTGAGCCTGCGCGTCCGGAGGCTGTGCTCCGCAACGGGAGAGGCCACGGCAGTGAGAGGCCCACGTACCGCCAAAAAAAAAAAAAAAAAAAAAAATGGTATAGTCAGAAGTGATTTCAGCCATTCTCTATGTAGAACTAAGCTTAGAAGAAGACTTATCAAACTTAGGTAGAGCTCAAAAAGATATGAGCAATAGGGATCCAGGTTAAAATAATATGATTCTTGTGAAAAGGAACACACACATAGGCACTTTTCTCTCTGTTGATCTGGGATTTTTAATACGTGTATATTAGCTAGCACTGTGCATTGTCTCTGAAGCTATTGAAAAGACTGCACCGTCTCATGCTTTGTTGGTGATTGTGGAAACTGATAAAGCCTTTCTGGCAGGCAACTTAGTAATATGTGTCACAGTTTTAAATGTGTGTATAGTTATTCTACTTCTGGGAATTGTAAGAAGATAAAAATGTTAGATAAGATCACAAAGCTATTAATCACTGTGTATCTGTGTGTACGTGTTTACCGTGTCTTAATTCTTTGAATAGACTGGAAATCTAGGTTTAATATACACAGTAATTAAACATACATTTCTTGAATGACTGTCATGTGTCAGGGTGAGTGCTTAAGTGCTGTAGATAAAAATGTCAACAGTCTTTAACTACAAAGACTCACAATTGGACAATACATTTCCACTAACCAGAAATTTTTTTTTAAGAAAAAAACTATCAAATTTTATTATATTTCTAGCACCCAGAGATAGCAATTCTTAACATCTGCTTTCAACTTTTTTCTATCCAAATATTTTCAAATTTTTCCACAAATGAGATCATAGTGTACACAGCAGTTTTAAACCATTTTAACTTAACAGTTTATCACAAATGCTTAAAATTCACTAGAAGGATTATGCTTAATGTTTATAAATACATTTCTATCTTTTACATATCTGCATCTCATAGATGTGCAGTTTATGTAAAAATTCCCTTTTGTATCTTGTCTTCTTTGTCCTTCTATTATACTAATGTATACTTTTCTGGCTCTTTAACCTCCAGCCTCTAAGCTTTTTTTATTTCTGTTCTGCCACTTCCAAATGGAAAACTGTTTCCTCCTTTATCTGCTTATCTGGAAATGGTGTTCATCCTACAAGACTCAACTGATATACCTCTTTCTCCAAGTCTCAAATCCAACTTCATCCTCTGCATTCCTGTCATGCCTTTAGTAGACCTGCATTATGGAAGTTATCATACTCTGTATGCAGTGGCATCGGCCTGCGTCAGAGATCACACTCCACCAGCCTGGCAAGTGGCATTAGTGAGGCATTTTCCTGCAGGTCTAGGTTGAATGCTCTGGGCAGAGCAGCCTCTAGGTGGCATAGCCTGTTTTGGGAACTCCTCACTTATGGAAAGCTCAGGACCATGAAACAGCTGCCTGGCTAAGTTCTGTAATCTGCATAGGCCCAGTGAGTCATGTGTTAGAAGAGGTGAACCCAGACCATAAGTGGTAACCAGAATATTTTAATCAGCATAAAATAAAACTCCCAGCAATAGTAAATATCACAATTTATTATATTTGAAAATAGGCACCTACTAACACTGCTCCTTTGGCATTCTTGGGACACACGTTTTCTTTTTAAATGGAGGGGAAGGTGTGTGATTCTCTCTTGGCTTGCTGTTGGCCTGACTGTGTCCATGCCGGAATGTGCAGGGTTCTGAAAATTGTGGTCAGGAGTCAACAAGATGTGACTGTGCCCATTTCGATGCATTTGAGAACAGTGATCTTCTTTCCTTCCACAAATTCCTAGAATAGAAAACTGTGGATTCTTATGCCTTCTTTGATAATTATGTCATCAATAATCAGAGGGTGGTCCCAGTTCTATTTTCATGCTATCATGGTGAAGTTCATGTGTGTGTTTCTGTTCATTTGGGTCCGTGTCTGCTTGGCATCCTCCATTATGACTCTCACTCATGTCCAGGGAATCCATGTCCCCCTCACAGATGGTGTATTTGGCATTCCTCATGCTGTTCACTTACACCGTGTTGGTGGAGATGCAACCCCAGCCCACTGTGCAAGAGTGGCTCATTATCATTTACATCTTCACCAATGCCGTTGAGAAAGTCAGGGAGGTGAGTTATCCCTTCTACCTTTGCCTTCTACATACCTCTGCTAGACGTGTTCTGCGCTTGGGTAATGAAAATGGAGAGGTCAAGCATGAGGGTGAGTCAGGCAACGATCCTGATTTGTATGCTACAGGAAAGGTAATTAGGGGGAAAATTTCTGATCTCAGCCTTTTATTGTTGCCAAATACTTTCTGTTGGTTGCTGCTCTTTGAAAGCAGTTATTTTAGAGGCCATCTTAGTGTGTTTATCAGTTCTAGAGTGATGGTATCTAGTTGTTTTTAGACCCTCCAACTATTTGATTTCCCAAAAGTGTTTTTTCTTTATAAAGTTGATGTTTTTTTATAGCCTAACGTTACTTGCATATTATTGCTTTCATGTCACAGAGTGGCACATAAATGGCTAAAGTTGTGCAATGTGTAAAGAATTCATTTATAGTTTTTGAAAGTTCCTACTAAACATTTTTGAACATTTAAGATAAAAATCCCACTGGGGCAAGTAGTCCAAGAAACAAAGCAAAGCAAAATTTTCATTTTTAGTTTGCAATGAGTCACTTAAAACAAAAGGAATGAATATTTGTATCCAGTTATAACTGCAATCACATACCGTATGACTCAGGCTGTTTTAGTTATCATTGTATATGTATCTCTCTCTACCTCTGTGCATTTACATACAATGATTTTGTCCTAGAGCTAATATGACCAACCTTGTATATTATGTAGAAAACAATTCAGCAGAAAAACGTTATCCGAATTCTACCCTTTTTATTATGCTTCAGGGAAAATGGCTTTTTGCTGTTTTACATTTCAGTTTGTCTGATATTCTGTTGCAGGGGTAATTTCTTATAATAGTGAATTCTAATATCAGGTTCTGAGTAATTTGCTAACTACTCACTAAATAGCAGTAGTGGGGACAGATTACAGTATTCTTTGGTTTCTTTGCACTAGGCTATTAGTCATGAAATGGAATTACAGCTATATTCCATTGCAATATTGAGTTTTAAATGTCTTGGTGTTTCCCTGTGTTAGTTTAGGATTAATGAAAGCTAGAAAAACTTTTCTTTTTTTAAAAAAATTCTAGTTTGTTTTTAAATAGCTGGCCAGTACTAACAGTGAGATTAAACTACATTTATAGAATTGTTTAAATAATTCATTCCCCAAGGATAACTTACGTCTCCAAAATCCCCTTATGATCTAAGGTTTGGCATGATTCATAATACTCCTTAAAAGAACAGTGGATGTATTAAAGATCATATTGATCTTGGGTTATAACCCATTCTTTAAGTTTCCCTCTTTCTTTCATCTTTCAGGTCTATATTTCAGAACCTGGGAAGTTTACTCAAAAGGTGAAGGTATGGATTAGCGAGTACTGGAATCTGATGGAAACTGTGGCTACTGGCCTGTTTTTGGTGGGTTTTGGCCTTCGGTGGGGTGACCCTCCTTTTTACACGGCGGGAAGACTAATATACTGCATTGACATCATATTCTGGTTCTCACGGCTCCTGGACTTCTTTGCTGTGAATCAACATGCTGGTCCCTATGTGACCATGATTGCAAAAATGGTGAGTACAGTCTGCTGTATAATCTAGTGTTCTTTTAACAGTTCTGCTTTCATGGTTCACATACATTGGTTTAACTTTTGAAATTATTTAAAGAAGCACACACTTCATCCCCACTTTCCTTATAACCATAAACTCATATTTAACAAATGTCCTTGGATAGCATATTGGGTAGTTGATTACAATACTCAGCTTACCCTTTTCGTTAGGGTCAGATAATGGGGGGTTGAATCATATTTGTCTCTGAGCACAGTAATTCCTGAGGGCCAAATTTATGTGAGGCTACCGCCAATAATATTTTCTGCTGAAATATTGATTTGTCTTTTTATCTCTCCACCCCCAGCCAACTCTTAAATAGTGATTACTGTGGGCCACACATTGTTCTAAGTACTTTGTATGTATTAACTCATTTAATCTTCAAAACAACTTTATGACATGGGTACTCTTATTATCCACATTTTATGTTCAAGGAAATGGAGTTCAGGTAAATTTCCCAAAGGCGTAAGTCGGGGAGCCAGGGTTCAAATCTGGGCCACCTGACTCTGTCTGCCATCTGAGCTCACTGTGCACTTGTATTAGCCCTGTCCAACTGGCTTTGCACAGAACCTAAGAAGGACAGTATCTCAAGATCATCTTTGCTTTTTCTTCTGGAATACTCACTGGCAGGGAAGGGGCAAGTTCTTGAGAAGGAAAGGTAGTGTTGAAACAAAGGAAGAAGACAGAAAAGGGAGACCCTCCAGGATTCCAAAGATAGATTTTTCTTATTTTATACTTTTCTCTTAGACCAGCAATATTTTCTCTGGTCTTGGTGACATTGGTATTAATTCAGTAGGTTACGCTGAGGTAATCACTGTATCTCAGTGACTTAGCACAAGTTTATTTCTCCCTGATACAAAGATTGATGTATGCTCATGGAGGCCGCCCTCTACCCAGCGACTCAGGGATCTCAAATCGTTCCATCTTGGGACATAGCTGTGTCAACATGTGGCTTCTGAGGTTTCCTGTGACAGGGAATAAGAGGGATGGAGAACATCTAACAGCTTTTAACTGCTCTGGATGGGAAGTGACTCAAATCACTGTTACTCCACAGCCTATTGGCCAGGAATAGGTCAGGTGGCTTCTGCCTCATGGAAGGGAAGCTCATGGAATATTCATGGAGTATGTCTCTGCCACAGGGAACAAGTGGGTTGAACTGATGTACATTTAGTAATTGAAATGAATTATTTAAAAGAGCCTTTAGAAAATTACAGTACATGTGCTATATATACATGTGTGTATAGTACATGTGTGTACTGTATGTGCTCCATTGTGCATTATAACAATCAGGCTTACTTTTAATACAAAGACTACGTGTTTGGGAGTTAATGAACCACTGGATTTAACAAACATCATTTTATAGTTGTTTTTGCATCTTTAAAAAAAATTCTTCACTTCATTAGGATGTTCAGTATCTTGGAGTTCAGTACCTTGGAGCAGATTCTTGGCCTGATCAGTTTCTCAGACTCTAACTCCTGAAGATAATCCTGGGAATAAGGAGCCATTTTACCAATTTGAATATCCCTATTTTTTTTTCTTTTCCTAATCTCTGATAAAAAAGTTAGATATTAGCTAATCAAAAGCTATTCATATTTCATCACATCTTAAAAAAAGAAGCACAGATCCTCTACAGTTAGCACACTTAAATTACTCCATAGACTACATTGACATGAAACATATACTGTGCAGAGAAAACAAAATGTTTTAGCCAAAGGAAATCCAGCCATTCATGGACTAGGCATTTTGATCAATGACTAGACAGTCTTATTATTGGCAGGTATAATTATGATGGCTGCAGGTGTTTGATTTGTTTTAAATTTCAAATCTGTAGTAAACTTCTGGCTGTGCCATGCTTTTTTGCAGACAGCAAACATGTTCTACATTGTGATCATCATGGCCATCGTCCTGCTGAGCTTCGGAGTGGCACGCAAGGCCATCCTTTCACCAAAGGAGCCTCCATCCTGGAGCCTTGCTCGAGATATTGTGTTTGAGCCATACTGGATGATCTATGGAGAAGTCTATGCTTCAGAGATAGATGGTACGTAGAGGATTCCGCCACTATGCAGCAATTGAACCTTTGTAGATACTCAGAGTAATAAAGAACCCTGGAAAACAACCATCTGAATCTTAAAAATGTCAAGAGTTTGTGGTATTCTGCTAAGTCAATATGCTAAATATTTGTCTAGAGTCATAGGACTATGATTCACCTTATCTCTCATTCTTTTAAATTCTTTATTTGTAGTTTGTTCAAGCCAGCCGTCCTGCCCTCCTGGTTCTTTTCTTACTCCATTCCTGCAAGCTGTCTACCTCTTCGTGCAATATATCATCATGGTGAACCTGTTGATTGCTTTTTTCAAGTAGGTTATTTAAATCAAATACAGTTATTTTGTATGAATCAGAAATGGGTGTAGGTATTTTGAAAGATTCACATGTAACCTTTGTTTTTTGTGTGTTTCATGTTTAATTACTATGGTTTTAAAATATGGGCATGGAACTACTGGCAGGAAGGCAGCAGAGTATGAGAAGAGAAAAAACAATAAATAGAGAGTGTAATAAAAGCAGACTGAAAGGAGATCATACACTGTAATTAAGCAATAATTTGGAATCATGGAGAGTAACAATTGATGAGGCTGAAAGTTGGTTAAAGGGTCCTTGATAACTTTCCTTCGTTGGCTCTCAGTATATCTCATTCTCTGTTTTCTTCTTTATCACTTTTCACTTCTTCTCAGTCTTCTTTTCTGGATCATCATATTCTCTTCAACCTTTTAACATTGGAATGTCCCTGGGCCCAGACCTTTTGTTTACACTTTGGTGATCTTATTCAGTTTCCTATATATATATACTGACAAATCCCAACTTATATCTTCAGTCTAGATCTCTTTCTTGAACTTCAGTCCTGTAGATCCAGCTCTCCTGTTCCATTACCAGTCAGATGTATAATATTGGGTTGGCCAAAAAGTTCGTTCGGGTTTTTCCATCACCTCTTACGGAAAAACCCGAATGAACTTTTTGGCCAACCCAATAGATTTCTGAACTTTCAAATGTCCGAATTCTTGGACTCCCCTCTTTCCCAACATACCCTTATTCTGCTTGTAGTCTTTCCCAAATCTATAAGGAAGACCACATGTTTCTGTCAAAGCTTCGTCTTTCCCATTGTTCAGACCAAAAACCTTGGCATTCTTAATGTGTCTCATATTTCTAGCTCTACACTGTCAGGAATACCTGTTGACTCCATCTTCAAATAGATCATCAGTCCAACCGCCTCTCACCACCCCACTGCTACTACTACAAAGCTTCCTAATTTATTTCTCTGCTTCTGTCTTTGGCCCCTATATTCTGTTCTCAACACAGTAGCCCTAATGACACTTAAATTTTTAAAATTACTTAATTAATTAATCACTCTATTTCCTAATGACCTTTAAAACATATGTCAGATGATGTCACTCATCTGCTCCAAACCATTCAAGGTTCCCCATTTCCTTCTGGGTAAAAGTCAAAGTTTCTTCAATGACCTATCTTCCCTGCTACTTCTCCAGTCACCCATCACACTACTGTTCCCCGAATCCATGCCTCTTCAGCCACACTGGCCCCTCACAGTTTTTCAAACAACTCAAGCGTGTTTGTAGTTGCTGTTTCCTCTGCCTGGAATGCTCTTCCCCCAGATATCAGTGTGGTCCATTCTCTCACCTCCTTCAAGCCTTTGCTCAAATGTCCCCTCTTTAATTAGCCCTAACCTAAGGATATTATTTAAAAGTGCAGCCCCCTTTCCTTCGACCATCTCCTTGGCATGCCTGGTCCCCCTTACTCTTCTTTCTTTATACTACCCACTTATATATACAAATATATTTTATAATTTATCTGTATATTGTATTTTTTCCCCCGTTTATCTCTTATACTGGAATATAAGCTCCACAAGAACCAGTTTGTTTTTTTAGTTTTGGGGGCGTTTTTTTTGGCCTTTTTTGCCCATGAATTTATCCCAGGCACTGAAAAGAGTGCCTGGCACATATTTGTTTAATGGATGAAAGAAATCAAGTGAAGTGATGGGAAGAAACTAGTATTTTCTGAATGCCTCTTTTATGCCAGGCTCTGTACCAGGTATTTTATTCATTAATTATCTCACTGAAGAGAGAGAGATAAGAAAAGGGAAATCGATGCATAGAAGTTAAGTAAAGAAAGTAGAGGAGATAAAGGCTGAAGACAAGCAAAATAAATCAGAACACACACAAAAAGGACTGTTGTTGCATATATATGGGGAAAACACTTTTTTGCTTGTTGCAAGATTATATGGTAGCTATCATCTCCCTTTAGCCTCACCATTTTATGCACTTGTAACATTTGCTGGTGTTTAATTACTGTAGCTATTTTTTTGACATTTCAAATAACATTAAGAGTGGGTATGAGATTTTTGTTTCAAAACGTCAGGTGTCAGAAGGGAGGCTGACAGGGCTTCCCTGGTGGCGCAGTGGTTGCGCGTCCGCCTGCCGATGCAGGGGAACCGGGTTCGCGCCCCGGTCTGGGAGGATCCCACATGCCGCGGAGCGGCTGGGCCCGTGAGCCATGGCCGCTGAGCCTGCGCGTCCGGAGCCTGTGCTCCGCAACGGGAGAGGCCACAACAGAGGGAGGCCCGCATACCACAAAAAAAAAAAAAAAAAAAAAAAAAAATGGAGGCTGACAAATCGTCCCACAGGCCAGTCTTCTCACTGAGGTGAATACACGGAGGACCACACAAGCTGAGCAACCCCAGATGGGACTACTTGTCCAAAGACCCCTTTCCAGTTTCTGTAATTACAAAGAACCTGAAATACACTGTGAAGGTCGCCACCTGCTGGTGGGCAGGCTGTGATCACACTTGGAGTGGGAGTAACATGTAATTTTGGTGGCCCTCAAACTTGATTGTGCAGAATTACCTGGAGGACTCACTGAGACGCAGATCACTAATTGGGTCGTTCTGGGATAGGGCCCAAGAATCTGCATTCCTGACCTGTTCTCAGGTGATGCGGTGCTGCTGGCTCAGTGACTGCACTTTGAGAACTACTGTTAAACTCAGTCAGTCGTCAATGTTTCCTTCATCTACTTTATGAACTCTGAAACGTCCCTCCTCCTCTTATCTTAAGCTGGCTTTCTCCAGGATAGTTCAGGTTCCTTCTCTTTATCATTACTGCAGTTTAGGGTTACCTGCATTTTTATTTGCCAAATGTGGCTGCCCTTCTCAAATACTTCTCTGCCATCTTTCTCTAAAGAAAATAAATTACATATTAGCCTAAGCAAAATATTAAAATGGATATTCTATTGTGTCCTCCCCACCCGTATCATGTTACAGACTTAAAGTTAAATAGTTAAGGGTGATATGTTGTTTGAGAATTTGTACCACTCACCACAACTTCTATTACAAGTTCTATAATATCAACATATTTACTGCACTATCTGCATATTATAATTGATATAATTAAAGGGAGAAAAATCCCAAGGTGGCCTACCAATAAGGAGTCACTTTTATTGTAGGGTTAATGTAAATAATTGATCTAGCTGCTGAATCGAAGCTCTGCTTATTGACTTATTTTAGGATGAATTGCTTTTTCTTCCATCTCTTCTCCTTCATTAATATTCTTTCGTTTGACTGTTTTAACTAGGATTATTCTAGCACTTCTCACATTTGACATTAGGAGAATCTCTTCATAAGGTTGATGATATAGAGGGACATTAAAGCTGTTTACCATGAATGATGAATTATGGACTGAAAAGATCTTCTTGTGTGAGAAAAGATGGTGAATCAAGAATAATGTTACTTCCAGAGGACAGTTTCTGTTCATTGCATTTAAAATGTTGGCATTTTCTTCTCTCTGATTGTAATTTCTACCTTTTGCTTATTCTGATTAGCATATTTTATTGTAGAAGTTGAATAATGTATGTTGTTTGGTGGAAGAAGAATCATAAATGCAATGGATATTATTTTTACTGGCTAACTACCGTCCATGTCAGGCAAACCAATCATAAAAGTTGGAAAATAAAGCAATAATCTAACTGTTATGTTTCAGGATTCCATATTAAAACACTGTCCCTCTCTTACTACAACTTACAGTAACGTTTACATAGATCTGAAATCCATTTCAAATAACCTGTGGAAATACAATCGCTATCGCTACATCATGACCTACCATGAGAAGCCTTGGCTGCCCCCGCCTTTTATCCTGCTGAGTCACATTGGTCTCCTCCTTCGCCGTCTTTGCCATCACCAAGCTCCAAATGACCAAGAAGAGGGTGATGTTGGATTAAGTAAGTTTTCATTGGTGGGGCAGGAGGAAGAGTGCAAGAGTGGAGATCCAAGGTGAAGACACCTGGAACGTTGTCGATTAAATTCAGGGCACAGGATGGAAGGCTCTGGGAGTTAACGGACAAAAGAGTATAAGCTGAGCACCTGGGTCTAAGTAAATAACATGGATATCATTACGTGGTTGTAGTACCTTTTGCTAAAAGTAGCTGATACTTTGAAAGAAAGGAATAGGTAGGAACAGAATCTCTGCTTGAATGTGTAAAGGCTTTTTGTCGCCTGGAAAACCCCGTGTTTTTACTCTGCTTAGCTGGGAAGACGTCAGAATAACTCCTAGAGAGTAGTCAGAGTGACCCATACTTATTTCCCTGTTGTTGAAGATGGAATCCAAATCGAAAGGATACAGAAGGTCTTGTGGACTAAGGGAAATAGGTAAACCAGACTTTGCTTAATTTATTCACCAGAATCATGGCTCTCTGGTTCTCCAATCTACTGAATATGGAGGTGATTCTTTATAGATGTTTCATATTTTCAAGAACTTCAACTCAGGATGCAGAAATGTGGATTCTCTTTTTTTTTGGCAAAGCTTAACTCGACATATTTTGAGATTTTCCTAGTTCATTTTGCTTATCCAGATATTGCCTGCATGGTATGACTGTCATACAAATTGTCATAAGAGAACATGCCTTCTTGTGGTTCAGAGATCTTTCGTAGTTCCTCTAGGCCCACTGGTGCTAGGCCCATTTCTAGATAATTCCTAGATATAGAGGAAATGGGTAGCATAAATTCACAATCCTTTATCTCAATCCCTAAATTCAAAATACATTTGAAAATGGAAAGTCTTTTTCTTCATAAGTTGAAGAAAGACTCATTTGGACAGAAGAGGCTAATGGGACTATGTAAGCCATTTATCCTCTTTATCCCTTGTAGTATGGATATTCATTGATTTTTGCTGCAGAAATGATGTGTTTGATTTCAGGGTATTGCCCTAGCTACAACTAGGGATTTTACTTCATTTATGGCATATGCACTATATTACCTTTCCAAAACTAGAAAACTTCTGAATTCTGAAATGGACTGGTTCCAGGAGTTTCAGATAAGGGATCGTGGACTATTTATACATTTTGGTGGGCCCTTAGGAGGACAGATGTTATCACAAGGTTGTCAGGGTGACATGCTTTTGCTCCTGCTATAGTTGGCTCCGTGAAGTATTTTTCTTCTCTTGAGTCACTTGGTGATTTATTTTTCTTTTCCGTTTCTTTCCCCTAAGAGATTCAGCCTTTATATGGAAGTCAGAGCACAACTGAAGTTAATTTAAAGGCTTATATTATAATTTCCCAGCTTCTAATGGAGTGCCATCCCAGAACAACTGTAATCTAACAGGAGAGTGTGAACCACATGAGAGATCCTGGGATTAGCTAGGATTTGGCCCCGTTTTCTAGCACCATAACAAACAACGCTTTCCTGGGCTTACCTTGATCTGAGCTTATAGGATGATTCTGGTATAAAACTCGAGGAAATATTCTGATGGACAGAGGTACATTCACCCTGCACTCGGAAATTCTTGAATTTTTGTGAGATTGCCTTTGATTCTCTATATTGAGGATCAAGACGTTTGCACGTGGGGCAGCAGTGCCACCTGGTGGACAGTCACGAGAACGTGCCACATACTGCAAGCTGCACCTATCATTGGCACTGCTCTGTGGGTTGTTTGCTCTCAGGAATCCACAGAAGGCTCAAATCATACAATTCTAAAGTTCCTTACTCATACAAGATTCTTTAATGCAAACACTCATTTAGAGTTGAGTGGAGATGGGGATTTTTTTGGTGTCTGAAAGATGCTTCCAAGCCATAAAAATCAGAAAACATTGTACCTTTGAGTTGTGAACACCTTTTATGGCTGAGTATTTTCTTTTAGTCATCTTTTAAAAGAATATTTTTGTCTCTCGTTTTATTGGAAAATTACAGAACATTTGCATTTCTAATAAATTCTGGAGAGCTTTAATGGTTCTTTTTTTTTTCCTAATTTAGGTGAAATGATTGAAGGAGGAGAATATTCCAATTTTACCCTTTTTGCAACAGCATTTTTACATTTAACAAGTATTAGAAACTTGCTCAAAAGATAATGCATTTTTCTGCTAGGTCAGAGTAAGAGTCAAGGTGGTAGACCAAATGTGATTGCTGAAGTTTGATGTAGAATTGCATTAGTTTCATAACATCATGAAATGATGTGTCTTTTAATGAATTAATTGTAATTGTCAAGGAAGAAGTATAGCCTTGATTGGCCATTGACTGGTCATAATGTCTCTTTCTTCAATAGAAGAACTTAGTATATACAAACTCAGTGTATATATAAACTCAGTGCAACAAGGTAAAACTTTCTTATACTTACTGGATTAATTTCAACAGACTTTGACTTCTTCTAACCTTGATTTTAACCTGTAGGTTACTTACTGTCATTTTGACAGATAAACCAGTTGGTGGGAGAACTTCCATATGCATATAAATGTGGTGAATTTTTATGTGTAAAAGTATTCTAATTTAAGAAAATATTGAAGATAATGTATCTGTTCCACGAGTCACCTTCAAATTCCCACATCTGTTTATAGGACAAAAAGGAAAGACCCAGCCTGGTGTTTCCAGTTATTTCTACATAGTGCTTCCCAATTAATATTAGGAATACAGTGTGACAAGGCAGCAAACTATTATCATGCAAGCTATGGTTTTATCCATTTTTAACACCAATGGAAGAAAAGTCACTCAGGCACTGTATCAGCTTCCTATGGAGGATGAATAATGATTCTTTTTATGCACTATACTTATTTCCATAGAACTCTACCTGAGTAAGGAGGATCTGAAAATACTTCACAATTTTGAAGAACAGTGTGTGGAAAAATACTTCCATGAGAAGATGGAAGGTCTGAATTGTAGTTGTGAGGAACGAATCCGAGTGACGTCAGAAAGGTAAAAGTTATACATGTATTTTCACCCTCTAAACTGCTACCTAAACCTGATTCTACTAGAATGTCGGAAAAAGTAGAAAGGCCTACTTTTAAAACCCAGAGGTTTTGATTTTCTAAAAATTTCTCTAGTATCGTATAATATTCATGCAATCAGTGCACATTTATTGAGCATCTACTATGTTCCAGGCAGTCTTCTAAGTTAGTGGAGATAAATGGTGAATAAGAGAGCAGGGGCCCTTCCTTCATAGCATTCACATTCTAGTGCTTGCATGTGGAGGGGTGAGGGTGGAGTGAAGGACAAAAAAGATATATGTAATTTAATGTCAGACAGTAAAAGAGCAATGAAGGGGAAAAAAAGTAGTATAAGGGAATAGAGATGGATCGTGGTGAAGGGTCTGCTGGAGTTGGGGGTTGGGTTGGACCGTTTGGGGAGCCTGGTGCAGGAAGGTCGCTCTGAGGCAGCTGAGGAGGAGAGACTTGAGGGAGGTGGGATGGAGCAGCAAACGTGGATGCAGGTGAGTCCAGGAGCAGCAGGGTGCTGGTTGCACTGGGAATCATGGAGTCATAGTCTCGGGGTGCCTGACTAGCACTTGTGCAGTGGAGTTGAGGGCAGATTCACTGAAGCGTGTGGAGGGTGAAAAGAAGTAGAGACAGTGATTAGAAGCAGATTTTCTAAGAAGTTTTACTCTGAAGGGAGGTAAAGAGGGGTATGGGGACATGGTGCGGTTCTTTTGTTTTGTTTCATGTGGAGATAATAAAAGTCATATATTTGTTCCTGGAAAAGATCTACCAGCAAGGGAGAAACTGCAGGAGCCAGAGGGAGGAGGTGATTTGCTGAGTGAAGTCCTCAGGAAGGGCAGTTAACGGTGGGGTCCAGGAGAGAATATGGAGAGTGCTCCAGAGGATGCAACCAGGCTGCAGGAATGCAGTTCTCACAGCAGTCATCAGCTGAGGGTGTCTGTGGGTGTGTGTGATTTGGGGGGGCCATTCAGAGGCTTGAGGAAAGAAGAGGCGTGTTGGAGAAAGTGGACAAACGTAGAAGCTCGTAGGTCAAAGCTGCCATACATGTGCCACTAATCGTGGGTACACAGCACTGGATCAAATTATGGACTGCGTGTGATTGTATGCATTTTAAAAATTTAGAAATAATTGACATATAACATTATATTAGTTTCAAGTATACAACATAATGATTCAATATTTGTATATTGTGAAATGATCACCACAGTGAGTCTCGTTAACGTCCATCACCATACAATTCTTTTTCTTGTGATGAAGTGTTCAAGGTCTACTCTCTTAGCAACGTTCAAATGTACAATACAGTATTATTAACTAAGTCCCCGTGATTATATGCATTTTTTAAAATGCAGCATTGCTTTTTTTTTTTTAACATCTTTATTGGAGTATAATTGCTTTACAATGGTGTGTTAGTTTCAGCTTTACAACAAAGTGAATCAGTTATACATATACGTATGTTCCCATATCTCTTCCCTCTTGCGTCTGCTTTCTTAACTGGAAGCAAATTGGCAGAAGTTAAATGTGTTCTCTTACTTTTGAATACACACGGACCTGACTATAAAATGTTATACCTAATTATGCATATATATTTTCTGTTGTCCAAATAGATAGATAGTGAATCCTTAAATATGGCTTTATTTAAAATTGAATCAAATTAAGAACTTTCTAAATGGTCACCTTTGGCATATGACTTATTTCTGAACTTTTAAAATTAATGCCATATTTATGTAAATACATTTTAGGTAGCTGATTGAATTTCAGATCAAATTTTAATATTGAGGAAAAAATTGAGTATCAAATAACCATTTGTGAACCCACAACATTCTATTTTACTTAAATAATATCTTTAGGTCAAAACTCTGTGAGCTTCCTTCTTTCGCTTTCCCCTTTCCACACGTTCTGCCTCCTTTGTAGCTATGCTCATTGAGTCCTGCGGGCCAGCTTAGTTCTGCTTTGTGTGAAACATGTACCCAGATAGGAGTTTACAGAGCCGGCATGAAGTCCTGCTTCTAGCTATGTGTACTTGGGCAAGTTTACTCTGGGCCTTGTTTTCTTCTCTGTAAAATGGACACAAAAATAGACCTACCTTTTAGAGTTGTTGTGAGGATTCCATGGGATAATATAGATGAACTATGTGGCAGTGTGCTAATGGATAGTAAGGGAGCAGTGAAAGTTATCTATTATTATGTAAAATTAGGTTCCAATTTTGTGAGTATAACTTCTTCTAAAATACAAATTCCCTTCCAAACCTTAAGGGATGTAAATAGATAAGATGGGTCAAGGTAGGCACCTCCGCCCCCCAGTATTATGCACTGGAACAAGGTCATGGAGAGCCCTTCACTTTACACTATAAACTAAGGAAAAATTTTAGGTGGTCAAACAGATTTACCTTCTAGGTTGTTACCATATGGATTTGAGGAGTCTGAATTGGAACTAGAGAGACCACTCGAGAGATTGATACAGCAGACAGATGACGCCCAAGGACTAGCCAAATTGGTGGTAGCATTGAAAGAAGGTATCCTAGTCCATTTGGTCTGCTGTAACAAAATACCATAGACTGAGTGGCTTTTAGGCAGCAGAAAGTTACTGCTCACAGTTCTGGAGCCTGGAAGACTGAGATTAGGGTGCAAGGATGGTCAGGTGAAGGCCCTCTTTGGGATACAAACTTCTCATTGTGTCCTTACATGGTGGAAGGGGCTAAGGAGCTCTGTTGGGGTCTCTTTTATAAAAAGTAGAGCACTGATCCCATTCGTGAGGGCTCCAGTGTTATGACCTAATCACCTCCCAAAGGCCCCACCTACCAATACCATCACTGTTGAGAGGTGGGGACACAAACATTTAGGCCATAGCAAAGAGAATAAAGGCATATTTAGAGAGGACAATTCAAGAGGTGAGTTAAGGATTGGCTGTGGCGATAAGGGAGAGGATGAAGTCCAGGATGACTCATATCTGTAGCAGGGTAATTAGGTGAAAGATGGCACTAAAAGATAAAGAGTTCAAAATGCATGGCAGGGAGGGTGTGGGGGAAAGCAATGAGGTTTAGATTTTGTTGAGCCTGAGATTCTGGTGGTGCCTTTATCCAGAGATGTCTGGAAGGCTTTACATATGTGAATCTGAAGCCCTAGGGCAAAATTTGAACTGGACAAGGAAATTTGGGAGTTATCTACCTATTTTAGGAAAATAAAATTATGACAGAGGAAGCGCTTATGCTCAGGAAGCAAGTGGAGTGAGGAGACTCAGTGGGTTGAGGGTCTCACCCTGAGAGGTGAGACCTGTATAGTGGACCGAGGAAGAGGAACTCATGGAGAAGACTAAAAAGAATTGATCAGAGAGTATAAGGAAAACCAGGAGAAGGTAGTATCATGAGTCAAGTGAATACAGAGTAAAAACTTGAGAACGAGACATTTTTAAAAAGTAATTCGATAATAATAATTAATAATAATAATATTAATAGTCAACTGAACACCAGTAATCATCATATGCTATCACATTTATCTTGAATATTTTTCTTGGGATTTGAGTAGAGACGGATTAGATGGTAGATGGTTATGTAGCTTCTGAAAAATATTCTAGATGCTTTCAAGGGCTCTAGCATTTGATTATGAAGCCCTAATTTAACTTCAAAACACAGTCGATCAATTTTCCTTCTTGATAGAGCTATCTCACCAGCCCTCTTTTTACATGGTTGTCCTTGTTGAGGTCATTCTGGGGAGCTTGTAAATGAAGTATGGGGGAGAGGGAAGAATATTTTCCAGTGGTAACTGAGCAGTAGTTTGAAGAGGGAGTGAAAGGAAGTTAGGAAGATATTTGCATGTTTGCCTACCTCTGAAGAAGAGATCACCTATATCTTTATAGAGTTAAGTGAATTGTAAAAGTGGAAGGAGAACATATTCAGGCTGTTTCATATCTTACTTTCTCTATTTGGAATGCCAGCTACTTTTTGTCCCTAGTAACGTAAGCCAGTGTTTTTCCTTTCTCCGTTCTATGGAGTAAGATGTTAACTAGGTATTTTTCCATATTAAGCGTGTTTGGGTACGTCATATTTGGGAAATACTACATTTAAAAAAAGTTTAAACACTTTATCATAACGGGCATTGTGACTCAGTAGAGTTATAGTTTGAGCCGGTCCTATAATCATTTCGCCATGAAACCTTACTGAGAAACCTTTGTGAACAACTCCCAGCATGGAAAATGTGGGTGCAATTCATTTACCCCTTCACGGGACTTTAGGACCCCAATAGAACTTTGCCTGGATCCCTGCTGAGTTGCTGAGAGGTGCTGGAGTGCAGTGGTTAATGCCATTGAGTATGGATTCACACTCTCTGGCTTTGAAGCCTCACCCTGTCATTGACCATGTAACTGGCCATGTGACCTCTTTTCATGAAGGGATAGTAGTAGTGCCTACCTTGTAGGGTGGTCATGTGGATTAAATAAAATAATGTAAAATGCCTGGCACATAATGAGCACTCAGTGAATATTATGATTATCATGATGATTATAATTATACTTGTTATAATTTCATTTTACAATATCTGGTCCAGAGACCCACAATGAAATAATAACCATACTGGTTTTCCCACCACCCTCAAACCTTGCAGAGGAAACTAAAATTACGAGCATTTCTTTTACATATCAGAATGACTGAAAGACTAGATTAAATTAATGTAGATGGTGGCTGAGGAATATAATTAAAATATATTTCATATGACATTGAGCTTTAGAAAAGAAGTGCCTATGAAAGCAAGAGGACCTGATATGAGAGTGACCCGGTTATTTGTCTAAGTCTCTATTGTAGCAATGTTACCTGTTGCTGTGAATAGTTGCTGGTGTCTATTGTATCCCTTCCATGTGCCTGCTGCTAATGGAACTTAATGAGTCTCCATTACTGCTGTTTGGACTGTACAGTTTTTGAATTAGTTGAAACAGTGCACTAGATGGAGAGGCTCTAATTAAGCATATTTGGAAGGGAATATACATATATTTTGTTCTCTTTTCTTCATCATCCTTGCCAATTCTAGTTTTATAGGTTCCAGAGGGTCAAGAAGCCTTTACTAAGGCTCTACTGAGTTATAGAAGTTGAAGCAAGAGAGGGTTCCACCCACATAGGTGATAATCAAGATTATACCATCCTCTTTATTCTTTAACTCCTATCTACAAAGCTTCCAGGAAGAAGTGGAAGATTTCTCAATCCATGTGACTTGAGATATATTCTAGAGAGGGGATGTCTAACACTATTTTGGGAAGTGCTTGCTACAGCTGAGTGCTAAGCTCTTCACGGTATAATTACTGCTTTTCCCAGCCCTCAAATAAGACTGGGGGCAATTTGTTATTTCTGCATACGGTTATGTCAGCCATGAAACTGTTGGTTTCCTCCCTTGCAATTTTTCACTTTATTCCTGTTTATCAAAGATTTTCATTATGGGGAAATTAGAAAGTATACTCCTTACTCCAAATAAAAGAATGAAACAGGGAGAAAAGAAAGAAAAAAAATGTCATAAGCTAGAGTCCACTGTGAAAAATTTGGTCTTTTTCCATTTAGTCTTCCATATATTTTTAGTTAAAACTATACAGGTTTGCATTTTGTCCCCCTACCCACCTTACACATCAAAAACATTTCTCCAAATAATTAAATATTCCTTGTAAACATATTTTAATTTTTATTGTTTCTTGACTTACAAAGTTTTTATACCAAATTTAAAAGTATATAATGCAGAACACAACCGTCCTCCACATCCCCACCCCTACCATCAGAAATAGACAAAGAAAATGACTATTAACAATGTAAGTATGATTTTTAATGGCTCCATAATATTCTATCTCATCTGTCTGCCTTAGCATAGTAAAATTCCTGCCTCTTTATTTGTCTTGGCTATTTGAACGTTCCAATGTTGTATCCCTGCCAACCTTGAGTCACTAAATCTCTTTTTTAAAATTTGCTAGGTTAAAAAAAGTTACAGTGTAGACGAACTCATTGTTGTCTTATTTTTATTGATAATTTCTCTGCTTACCTAATGAGATTGGATATTTTACCACATTTCATTATCTTTTGTGAATTATCTATTCATGTCCTTTGGGGTCTTTATATTTTTTTTCCTCAACAATTTGTAAAAAGTTTTGACTACTTAAGGGATACAAACACCTCACTGTATTTGTTAGAATAATTTCCTGTTTATTTTTTGTTTTAAAATTTTGTGTTTTATTTTCATGTGTATGAGTTTCATTTTATGTAACCACAAAATATGTATTTTGTAATTTATTTTATTGATTGTTAAGCTTAGATAACTGTATTAATTTACTAGGGCTGCCATAATAAAGCACCCAACAATGGGTGCCTTACAACAACAGAAATTTGTTATCTCACAGTTCTGGAGGCTAGAAGTCCGAAATTACGATGTTGGCAGGTCCATGTTTTCTCTGATGGCTCTAGGAAAGAAATCTTTCCTCGCCTCTTCTAGCTTCTGGTGTTTGCTGACACTCCTTGGTGTTCCTTGGCTTGTAGATGCATCACTCCAGTCATAAGGTGGTCTTCTCCCTGTGTATCGTCACACTGTCTTCCCTCTATGTCCAAATTTCCCTTTTTTATAAGGATATGAGTTGTATAGGCTTATAGCACACCTTAATGACCTTATTTTAACTTGATTACCTCTGTAAAGACCCTACTTTCAAATAAAGTCACATTCTAGGAGTACTGGGGGTTAGGACCTCAACATACCTTTTGGGGCGGTGGGGAGGACACAAAACAAAACCTATCCGCATACAGAGGTATTTACAGAGATATATACAGATATATTTTCTTTGTTCTTTCTAATTCTCTAAATGAAATCAATTGTTACATTTAATTTGACTCTACTTGCAATTTACTTTTGTACTTGCATAGCTGAAGGTGCCTTGTGTTGCTTTTACATGAATCAATGGCTACACATCATAATTTTGGGTTAAAGTATTCAAAGTCATTTAAAAATTTGCCTCGGGCTTTCTCTGAATGTAGGTCTCTTAAAATGGGTTTTGTTTGAAAGTTGGGATGCCTGTTTGTACTGTAGACTTGGAATATTATTCTAAAAGATCTGTAATTTTTTTTTTTCTAATTATGTATTTGATTATTGATTCTGTTCCTATCATTCTAGTTTCTTCCTCAGGATTTCCTTTCTCTACCAAAATAGCACAGTGCTTGACAATAAGAGATATTAAAATGTTTGCCTTGTAAATTAATGAATATATTAATGAATACAAATGGGCTGATTGATGAGATGATTGGAGGGATAACTAACAGGAAGCTGGAAATGTGGCTCTGAAATATTGGAGAGAAATAAGGGGTAGAAATACAATTTGTAATTTTCCTTATTAAGGTGATAGTGGGAATTACAGGAGTGGGTGAGATCACCTGGGATGAGAGTATGTGTTGGATAGAGAAGAAGGCAGGAGACAGACTAAACTTTGGGAAGTGGCTTAGGTGGAGGATCCTTCCACCTAAGGATGGAAGCAGGACAGGAAGAGAGTAAAGCAAGTTCCCACTGGCTTACTGTGTTTATTGGTTTTCTCCCTCCCTTTTTCCCTTAGGGTTACCGAAATGTGCTTCCAACTGAAAGAAATGAATGAAAAGGTGTCTTTCATAAGGGACTCCTTATTGTCTTTGGACAGCCAGGTGGGACACCTGCAGGACCTCTCTGCCCTGACAGTGGATACTTTAAAAGTCCTTTCTGCTGTTGACACCTTACAAGAGGATGAGGCCCTCCTGGCCAACAGAAAGCATTCTACTTGCAGAAAACTTCCCCACAGCTGGAGCAATGTCATCTGTGCAGAGGTTCTAGGCAGCCTGGAGATCTCTGGGAAGAAGAAATACCAGTGTTATAGCATGCCTCCTTCTTTGCTGCGGAGCCTGGCCAGAGGCTGGCATCCCCCACGAGTGCAGACAGGGCCCTTTCTTGAGATTACAGACAGAAAGTTTTCCAATGTAAGAGATGACCAGGAAGAGCAAAAAACAGAAAATAGTATAGTTGCTTCTGGAGTGTCCCTGAACAGGCAGGCACACCCAAAGTATGGCCAATTTCTCCTGGTCCCTTCTCATCTAGAGCAAGTTCCTTATTCTGCAGAAACCAACTTGCCTCTGTCCAGACCATCTTTGGAAGCAGGTACAGATGTGCTGGCAACTGAACATGTCACCCAGAATGAGGTCCCTGTTCACGTGACGTGGCAGACCCCGGTTGTCTCAGCCCAGGGCTCAGTGGTGGAAACCAAGGAGCAGTATGAGTCACTTGCTCAGTTACCAGCCAGACAAGACAAGGGGGAGCAAGTGCTACCCACATTGATTTGCACACCTGCACCCATTAAAGTGATTTCCATCCCTTCCCAAGTCAAGAGCACGCAAACTGGAGGTGGATATGTGAACTGGGCATTTTCAGAAGGCGATGAAACTGGTGTGTTTAGCACCAAGAAACAATGGCAAACCTGCTTGGCCTCCACTTGTAACTGTGACTCCAAACAGAGTGAACAATGTCAGAGGCAGATCCGGGACAGATCCCTATCTGATAACTCAACAAGATTGGTCCAGAGGGATTGCTCAGAGGTGGGACCATGGCTTCAGCAAAACACATCCCTTCGGATCAGTCCCCTTCGTAGAGACAGGCCCTTCATTAGGAGTCAGAGTTTGAGATTGCACAAAGAGGAGAAATTGAAGATCTGTAAGATTAAAAGTAAGAAGTAAACATTTTTACAACCAGTATTAAATTCTTGCATTGCTACCATTCTCATTCTCCCCATTCTGTCAGTCCTTTCTGTGAAACAAAATGGTTCCGCCTACCATCTTACACTTTCTCATGTAAATCATTTCCCTTACAGATCTTTCAAAATCCTCAGAGATAGGACAGTCAAAATGGATCAAAGCAAAAATGCTAACCAAGGATAGGAAATTGTCAAAGAAAAAGAAGAAAACACAAGGACTACAGGTGCCAGTAAGTGTCTTTTATGTTTTTGGCAACTGAGGTAGTATCCTAACTTAGCTTGGTTTTTCTCTATTCTAAAGTGCCACGTACAAAAAATAGCATTGTCCTGGAAGGAATGAAGATGTAAATTTAAGAGTCAGCAGAGTGGATTTGCCACAATTCATTTGTCAACTCATATGTTCAAGGACATTTGTGTTATTTTCAGTTTTTGGCTATTCCAAACAAAGCTGTTATGAACATTTGTGTACAAGTCTTTGTGTGGACATACGTTTTAATTTCTCTTTGGTAAATATTTAGGAGTGGAATGCTAGAGTCTTATAGTAAGTATTTGTTTAATTTTAGAAGAAACATACATCCCCACCAGCTTATGAGTAGTAGTTTGAGAGTTCCGGTGTTCCACATCCTCACCAATCCTTAGTATGCTCAGTCTTTTTAATTTTAGCATATTAGTGGGTGTGTAGTGGTATCTTACAGTGGTTTCGTTTGCATTTCTGTAGTGACTAGTGCTGCTAGGTATCTTTTCATGTGCTTATTTTCCAGCTGTATATCTTTTTTGGTGACATATCCATTCAAATCTTTTGTTCATTTAAAAAATTGTGTTGTGGGACTTCCCTGATGGCGCAGTGGTTAAGAATCCTCCTGGCAATGCAGGGGACACGGGTGCGATCCCTGGTCTGGGAAGATCCTACCTGCTGCGGAGCAGCTAAGACCACGCACTACAACTACTGAGCTTGCGTTCTAGAGCCCATTAGCCACAGCTGCTGCGCCTGTGCACCACAACTACTGAAGCCTGCGAGCCCTAGAACCCATGCGCTGCAACTGCTGAAGCCCATGCGCTCTAGGGCCCACGTGCTGCAACTACTGAGTCCATGTGCTGCAACTACTGAAGCCTACGTGCCTAGAGCCTGTGCTCTGCAACGAGAAGCCACCACAGTGAGAAGCCTGTGCACTGCAATGAAGAGTAGCCCCCGCTCGCAACTAGAGAAAGCCCGCGCGCAGCAACAAAGACCCAACACAGCCATATATAAATAAATAAATAAATAAATAAATAAATAAATAAATAAATAAAATTGCATTGTTTGTCTTGTTAGGTTGCAAGAGTTTTTTTTTTTTTTTTTTTTAATTTTTATTTCTTATTCTAGATATAAACCCGTTGTTGGATATATGTTTTGCAAATATTTCCTCTCAGTTGGTGGCTTGCCTTTTATTTTTCATAAATGTCCTTGGAAACATAGGGCACTTTTATTTTGATGAAGTCCAATATTTGATTTTTTTCTTTCATGTCTATGCTTTTCATATCATATTTAAGAAATTTTGCCAAACCCAAGATCACTGATTTTCTCTTATGTTTTCTTCTAGGAATTTTATATTTAGGTCTATATTTAGGTTAAGTTCTGATTATTTGTTGGTGGTGTATAGAAATATAATATTTAAAATATTGATTTTGTATCCTACAACCTTGCTAAACTTACTTATTTGTTTGAGTAGGGTTTTTTTGTTACTTCTTTAGAATGTTCTATATAAATGATCATGTTATCTACAAATGAAAATACTATTACTTTTTCCTTTCAAATCTGGATGTATTTTATTCCTTTTTCTTGCCCAGTTACATTGGCTAGTACCTCTAGTACTATACTGAATAAAAGTGGTGAAAGCAGGTACCCTTTCCTTGTTTCTTCTCTTTAGGCGGAAAGTATCTAGTCTTTTAGCAGTAAGTATGATGTTAGCTGTAGGGTTTTTATGTGGATGTCCTTTATCAGGTTGAAGAATTTGCCTTCTATTCTTACTTTTCTGAGAATTTTTATTATTAATGGATATTGACATTTGTCAAATGCTTTTTCTGTGTCAACCTATATGGTCAGATGGTTTTTCATTTTTATTATGTTAATATGATGAATTATATTAATTAATTTTATAATGTTAGAAGTAATGTTTAGAATATTAAATCAGCCTTGCTGGGATGAACTGCAACTGGTCATGATGTATTACCTTTTTTAGATGCTGTATTCATTTTGCTAAAATCTTGATACAATTTTTTTGCATCTTTTTTCTTGAGAAATATTTATCTTTAGATCTCTCTTCTTGTAATATCTTTGTCTGGTTTTGGTATCAGGGTGATGCTGGGCTTATTGACTGAGTTGGGAAGTGTTTCCTCTTCTTCATTTTTCTGGGTGAGTTTGTATAGATATTATTTAAATCTTACTTATTTGGTAGAATCAACCAGTGAAACCATCTTTGTGGGAAAGTTTTAACTACAGATTCAATTTCTGTAATAGATATAGGGCTATTCAAGTTATGTGATTCTTCTGGAGTGTGCTTTGTGTCTTTTGAGGAACCTGTCCATTTAAGTTTTTAAATTTATTGGCATAAAGTTTTTATAATATTATCTTATTATCCTCTTATCGTCTGTGAGATCTGTAGTGACATCACTTCTCTCTTTCCTAATATTTTATATTTGTGTTTTCTCTTTTTGTCTTATGATTAGTCTGGCTACAGGTTTATCTGCTTTATTGATCTTTTCACAGAACCAGCTCTTGGTTCATTGATTTTTCTTTGAATTCTATTTCATTGATTTCTGCTCCTTATCATTTCCTTTGTTCTGTTTACTTTGGGTTTAATTAGCTCCTTTTTTGTTTTTGTTTTTTTTGCTAGTTTGTTAAGGTAGAAGCCTTGGTCATTGATTTGAGACTTTCTTCTTTTCTAGTATAGGCATTTAGTGCTATAAAATTCCTTCTAATCAAATCATTGTTCTAGCTATATCCTACAAATTCTGATATGTTTTCATTTGCATTCAGTAAATCTTTCTGTTTATTGTTAGGAAGCCTTAGATCTGAGTTGACAATTCTGCAGGACTTCACTTTTCATGATCTTAATGCCCTGCTTCATTTTTCTGTTCTACATGTATTTTTCCATATAATAACATGTATGCATTTTTCAAAGCACCTCAACTCTTTTTTAGAAAGAGAAGCAGAAGCAAAAAGATAAATATTGAATGAATTATGTAAAATCACCTTTTGGAGGAGAGACTTAGCTTTGATAAAGACTCTTCTTTCAGGGAAAATGCCACGAATTGCTGGGACCCCATAAAGTCTGAATTTAAATAGAGTTATTTTGGAAATAGTTAAAATGGCCAGAGTTAAACTAGACATTATAACTGAGCTCAAGTACTAATAACTTGCATTTGTTTGTTGTCCTGTAGTTTGTCAATTTATCTCATTTCTTCTCTGCCCCTGGGAAGGACATAAGGCAGCCATTATTATTGGCTATCTGTTATTAAGGATGAAGGGAATGGAGCTCATAGACATTACATGATTTGCCCAGTTCATATAGCTTCTAAGTGACAGAGCTAGAATTCTAACAAGTTCTTTTGGATCCAACCCTTAAGTTTTTGTTGTTTTGCTCTATACCAGTAGTTCTCAAACTGTGGTCTCCCATCAGCTTTAGCACCACCTGGAAACATACTAGACATTCAAATTCTCCCTCCCCGCCCAGACCTACTGAATCACAGATCCTGAGGGTGGGACCCAGTGATCTGTGGTTTAACACAGTCCTGGGTGATTCTGATGCACACTCAAGTTTAAGAACTGCTCCCACCCTGGTTCTCAATCATGACTGCAGATAGAAAAGTCACATGGATGCTTGGGTCCTGCCAGCATGAGTGATGGAAGTTCAAAGCTTCAAGGTGATTTTAATGTGCAGCCAATGTTAACAACCACTCCTCTTCAACATAGTACCTCTATTAATGTGATTCAAAACGCATTCAGATTAATGTCACTGTGTTCCAACAAGTGTTTTTCTCTCCAGGTCATAACAGTGAACACCTGCTCTCAAAGTGACCAACTGAACCCAGAGCCAGGAGAAAATAAGATCTCAGAAGAACCGAATTGCAACAAGAACTGGATTCCAGTTGCCAAATTTAGTCAGATAAGTATGTAACAGTCTACACTCTTGAATCCCAAAAATTCTGGTAGTGTTTTCTCAGGGTATGATCTTTAGACCAGTGGCGGTCCCTGCTGTTCTTTCAAGTGGGAGATGAGAGAATGACCACACTCTCTTAGGAAAATAGCTCTTTTCTGCTTTGAGTTTTTATGAAAGGGATGCAATTTCCATTTGTTTAATGGAATAGTTGTCAGAATTTAGAAAAGAAGAATTAAAATTAATTAAAATTTAGATAGTCTCATATTCAGAGCTGTTGAATCTGGATCAGAGAGTCTTTATTTAGTCTGATTTATGGGTGGGGTTGTCTAATTTTACAAATTCTTTAAAGTTCAAGTGACATTGATATGAACCTTTACACAGAATTCAGTGGATTGAGTTGTAGTTGGTTATTTACTACTGCTTACATATAATGTTTGTTCCGTTGGCAAATATCCCTTAAACTTAATCGTAATGATGTTTGTAGAGGATAGAAGACAGATCAATGGGCTAGGAACGAAGACTGTGAGCTAGGCATAGAATGTGAAATAAGCCTGGATATATGAGGGCAGATTATGAATTGAGAGCAATGAACTGAACATGGAGCTTCTTGCATTTGATAATAGGAGAACTTTACTAATTTTTAAACAGAGGGGACTATGTGATTAAGGAGTCATAAATATTTAAAATTATTTGAAATACTAAACTTAAGGTACAAATAGATATTGTATTGAAATCTATGTTACTATGCTTCTTTAAAACTTTGTTTGCTCTATGGTCACTGGTTTTCAACCGAGGGGTGATTCCCCCTCCCTAACCAACAATGTCTGAAGACGTTGTAAGACATTTTTGGTTGTCACAACTGAAGGAGGGGCAGTTGCTCTTGGCGTCATTTTTACATAAATTATTTGTTTTTTAAAAATATATAAAAGATATGGTTGATATAATATTGTATTATTTTTAGGTGTACAACATAATGGTTTGATATATGTATGTGTTGAAAATGATTACCACAATAAGTTAACATCCATCACATAGTTACAATTATTTTTTCTTGTGATGAGAACTTATAAGATCTACTGTCTTAGCAACTTTCAAATATACAATACAGTATTGTTAACTACAGTCACCATGCTGTACATTACCTCCCCAGGTATTTATTTATTTTATAGCTGGAGTTTGTACCTTTTGACCATCTTCACTCATCTCTCTCACCCTCCCATCCCCCAAATTATTTAAGTTCTTTACAAAAAATTTCAAACTGAGAAAGATGGGAGTGGCAGGAGGGTTCTGGTAAAGAATCTCATTTAAATCTGATGATCAGAAAGGAAGAGAAGATTTAGGGAGTTAGCCTGACTCCAGGCGCCTGGCTAATCAACTTGAACCACATTCTGGGTTGAGAATTTTATTTTTAAAAAACTTGTCTAAGTTAAGAATTAATTTAAAAAGAATTTAAAAAAAAATAAAATTTTGAGGGTGGGGAGATGCCCTGTCAGGTAGATCTTTCTAAAAACAAAAAGTAAAGTTCTGAGGAAATCAACTATGAAATGGAAAGAATTAAAAAAAAAAAAAAGGAAAGCATAGTTTGTTTAATTTTAATTATAATACTGTGCTATCATTGAAATCATATTTATCATAATTTTATGATGTTATGAAAAAATATCATACATGAAATTTTTTGATTTTTCTTTTCCAGTAGCCTTTTTTGCATTTTCTGTATACTTTTTTTTTCAGCATAAAACAGTAGGAAAAAAATAAATGGTTATTTCCTACATTTAGCCAGGAACTTTTTTTTTTTTCCACATTTTTATTGGAGTATAATTGCTTTACAATGTTGTGTTAGTTTCTGCTGTACAACAAAGTGAATCAGCTATATACATATATCCCCACATCCCCTCCCTCTTGAGCCTCTCTCCCACCCTTCCTATCCCACCCCTCTAGGTAGTCACAAAGTATCCAGTTGATCTGCCTGTGCTATTCAGCAGCTTCCCACTAGCCATCCATTTTACATTTGGTAGTGTACATATGTCAATGCTACTTTCTCACTTCATCCCAGCTTCCCCTTCCCCCGCTGTGTCCTCAAGTCCATTCTCTACATCTGCATCTTTATTCCTGCCCTGCCACTAGGTTCATCAGTACCGTTTTTTTACTCCTCTCTTATTTGCCTGTTTACCCAACTCATGTAGAAATCCAACTCATAACTCCATCTGCATTATTTCACTACTATTACCCCTCACATTCTCATTTCTCTTGCAGCATAGATTCCAGTTCATTACAATACCCTTGAGAATGCTCTTTACATTTTTTTAATACAAATTTATTGGAGTGTAAATGCTTCACAGTACTGTGTTAGTGTTTCTGTTGTACAAAAAAGTGAATCAGCCACATGCATACACATACATATATCCCCACATCCCCTCCCTCTTGAGCCTCTCTCCCACCCTTCCTATCCCACCCCTCTAGGTAGTCACAAAGTATCCAGTTGATCTGCCTGTGCTATTCAGCAGCTTCCCACTAGCCATCCATTTTACATTTGGTAGTGTACATATGTCAATGCTACTTTCTCACTTCATCCCAGCTTCCCCTTCCCCCGCTGTGTCCTCAAGTCCATTCTCTACATCTGCATCTTTATTCCTGCCCTGCCACTAGGTTCATCAGTACCGTTTTTTCAGATTCCATATATATCTGTTAGTGTCAGTTTCATTCCTTTTTACGGTGGAGTAATATTCCATTGTATATGTGTGCCACATCTTCTTTATCCATTCATCTGCTGATGGACATTTAGGTTGCTTCCATGTCCTTAAAAAAGTAAAAATAAAACTACCATATGCTCCAGAAATCCCACTGCTGGGCTTATATCCAGAGAAAACCATAATTCAAAAAGTTACATGTACTCCAGTGTTCACTGCAGCACCGTTTATTTACAATAGCCAGGAGGTGGAAGCAACCTAAATGTCCATCGACCTGGGCACTTCTATTCCTACAAAAACATAAGCCCCACGAGAGCAGGGACTTGGCTGCCTCATTCCCTGTGGTATCCCCAGAATCTACACAGTGGCACGGGGGAGACGTGCCAGGAATGTGTATTGCAGGACAAAATGAATTGAGTACCTATAAGGCCTTGTATACAGAGACAGACATTGAACTTAGGTTTGAAACATGAATGTTTTCAAAATAATTTCTTAAAAGCAATCGTGTCTGCAAATGCAGAAAAGAGAATGTGTCATAAATAGATCAGATACATATTGCTTTACTTAGCCTTAGGTGGCAGGCGGACGCGCAACCGCTGCGCCACCAGGGAAGCCCCAGGGACTCTTAATAAGTATTATTCTCAGAATGAATCCAACCAGATATTTATTAAATTATTATTGGGCACCTGCTATGTGCCAGTGACTCTGTAAGTACCAGGTATAAAAAAGAATAACAGCAATGATCCTTGTCAAGATTTTTTTAAGAAAAGGATAAAAATTAAAACTATTAGCTGGCATTCTTTTCTATCTTTCTTTTGTTTTTGTTTTGTTTTCTTTTTTAAGTAGCCTACTGTAATGCCTGATGCAGTTGTTAAGGAAGAATTCCTAACAATTTGGACCTCAAATTTCATGTATTTTTAAATAAAGCATGGATGATAGGGTGCAGGGGAAGGTAAGTGTGCAAAAATTACTAAAGGTGTTTAATAGGAGGGCAGGTCAGGGATAACTTAATTCTTTGATAGAGAAGTATAAATTGTTATAAATGTAAAGGTAACTGTTGAAGAATAGAAATAGGGTATATAGCTCTCAACCACTTGAGTAAAACTCAAAAAGGACAAAGGAATCTTGGTAAAACTTGCTAAAAAGAGAAAGAAAACCCTATATTCCAATTTAGATGAATGCACAGTGTTCAGATCTTTTATTTGGAACTGTGATTCAAGTGTAACATGTTTTCACGTATTCTCTATTTTTTTCCTTCCTTTTAACAAGGTCTAGAATCTTACATATATCAGAAAATGAAAAATAGAGAAACTGAACGGCATTCTGTACAAGTCAGTGATTATGTAAGGCAGTCTCAAGAGGTAAAAACATTTTATTTGATATTTTAAAAGCTCAGTTTCTCACCCTTTGTCCCCCCACTTTATTCTTTCCTTGTTGTTCGCCTTTATGCAATTTATCCACCCAGTAATTTATCCTGGGTATTTTTATCATGAAATTGAAAGAATTTAGGAATTTTTGAAACTGTTTTCGCATACATAAAAGTTGCCATGTGGAAGAAAAATAAGGTATTTTCAATACACTTTTAAGAGGTAGAGCTAACATCAACATATAGAATCTACCGGGAGACAGATTTCAGCCTGATTTGAGAAGGAATTTTTAGCAGTTGGAGCTTTCCAAGGATGGAATGGTTTATTTCTTGAAGTAGTAAGTGCCTCACTTAGTGTGGTTAATTAAACAGGCTAAGCAAATGTCTTTGCAGATGTGTTGGAGGGGATTTGGACATTGCAGGGTAAAGGACTTTCAGTGTTTCTCTACCACTGATTTTGCAGTCTGTTTTTCTTACCATTTGCAAACGTGCCTGTTTTATTGCCATCCATGAGGGAAGCGTGATCTAGTTAGACTAGCCCCCAAAATCTAATCTTGGTCTTGGTTTGAATATTACCTCTATGTCCTTGGGAACTATATGAATGTATACTAAAAACCTCAGATGTTCTTGTAGGAATGCAATCTGTGAAAGTAAAATATAAGACTACTTGAAGGTAATTGGAGGCAGGGACCTGTCTGCCCTGTCAAATCCTGGCTCTGTCACTTCCTAGGTTTCAAAGCTATATACATCAATTAACCTGTGAGCTTCATTACCTGTATCTCTAAAATGGGCTTAATGCCATCCTTATGAGACGGATAGTGGATAACAAAAATAACACCAATGAAAATGCCTAGAGTAATGCTTGGAGTATAGAAATAGAATGAGATATATTCACGGTAACATTCTAAATAATCATCAACTGAAACAATCTGATGATAGGATATAATAATGTAATGTTCAATGTTTCCTGTCAACTTTGACCTTCTTTTCTTCTTTCATGTCATTAACTGATGTTATATGTTCACTCTCATTTTTGTAAAAACCGTTATGTATTACATTTTCTCTTTGATGTCCCCATAAAAATAATTCTTTCCGTTAAGGTCAGTCACCACATTGAGTTACTCATATATTGTGCTAACATTATGCATCTTTCTAGCTTGAGCCTTGCATGTTTAGTAAGAGAAATATTGAGCCTAGAGGAAGGGAAAAAAAGAACTATACCCTCCAAGGAGTGTATTCTGCAAATGTATTAGTGGAAGCTTGGGGTGGGAGAGAGTTGGGTGAACATGTAATGACCTTTCCCTTCTGCCCAGGATCTAAGCAAAAACTCTTTGTGGAATTCAAGGAGCACCAAGGTCAATAGGAACTCTCAGTGAGTATTTCTAAATGTCTGTCTTTAAGCATCTTTGGCTTTTATTTTTTTTAACCGGATTGGGAATAAAGGTTTAATTGGGTCAGAAAAGGAGAAAAAAAAAAAGTGTGTGTCCAATGACAGTATTTTTCTTGTGTTAGCAAGAATGAAAATTATTTATTCTCCTAGTTTTCCTGTTTCTGGCAACAAGATCTCACCTTAGTGCCTTTTAAGAATATAATGATACATGTACTACTGTAGCAAATTAACCATTTGTCTTTTTTTTAAATTTAATTTAATTTTTGGCTGCGTTGGGTCTTCGTTGCTGCACGCGGGCTTTCTCTAGTTGCGGCGAGCGGGGGCTACTCTTCGTTGTGGTGCACGGGCTTCTCATTGCAGTGGCTTCTCTTGTTGCAGAGCACGGGCTCTAGGCGCACGGGCTTCAGTAGTTGTGTCTTGTGGGCTCTAGAGTGCAGGCTCAGTAGGTGTGGTGCACTGGCTTAGTTGCTCCGTGGCCTGTGGGATCTTCCCAGACCTGGGCTCAAACCTGTGTCCCCTGCATTGGCAGGATTCTTAACCACTGCACCACCAGGGAAGTCCCTAACCATTTGTCTTTTTAGTGTCGAAAAAGCACACATGAAATAATGAGTATCATATATTTTCTGATAGATGAGAGTGAAATTTGCATTAAAAAGTAGGAATAAATTTGTCTTGACTGAAAATAAAAAGACTTAGAATGAAGACTAAATAATTTTTTTAGTTTTTTTTTTCAAAATTTTCCTTTTAGTTTATAAGATGGATCTTTTTGGTTTCTCCTTAACATCCTAAGTGTTTGTCAAAGCAGTAACAGAGAAAGATTTGAGAAGGATTGAGACAGAGAGAAAGGAAGGCAGGGCTAGAGAGAGGAGATAGAGAACTTACCTTTTTACAGGCTTGAGGTTCCTCCTAGACTTTTATTTATTCACAGAAAATTTGAAAACCATTCAAGCAAAGATTATTCTGTTTGTAGTGTTTTATGGACTTTTCCAGTTACGTCATCAAATTAACCATTCTTAGAGTTATAGGAGCAGAATTCAAAAGCATCTGTACTCTACAAAGGGCCCATTGATGCCAGGCAGGTGGAATATGGAGGTCAGTTTGCAGTCAGCTCTGTTTGAGATGGCCTTTTTTCTGGAGCTCTCAAGGTCTCTCTGTGCAAGCCTGCCTCTAGCCTTAATGTGCACATGAGTTTCTTCTCCCAAAGGTTCAGTAGTTTGTGCTCATGCAGAGTAGTGGGTTATTGCAGCATGAAATTAAACAATAATTGTAATTGTAATTGCTTCCCCAAGGACCTTAAATACTGGAGATATTCTTCGAGTGTATTTATTCCAACTTGCCCATGGCCACTTGTGCACTTGAGCAGGGCATGTAACAATTTAAAGAGAGCTAATTTCAGCCTGTGAACATTTAGGGGCCATGTGGGCTAATGAAACTGATTTGTTGGCTTGTCCAGAGATATTCACAGACTCATTTGTAGGCATCTGCTTTGCATAGTTCAGGAAGCCTTTAGTTTAATTGATCCAGAACAACACAAACACAGTTAAATCTTATATATGTTTTGTGATCACATAACTAATTAGAAACAAAAACCAACAACTGCTTTTCACTTAGCTTAGGGCCTACTCAGTAAATTAATTACATGTATATCTGGTGCTCATTCTTCTATGAAAACAATTGTAGGGTTGTAAACTGTTTCTCTAAAGGTAGGGGTCAAATGTAACTGATACTCTTCCTTCAAAGTAATATATACACAAGTATATACATATATACTTATAGATTGTATTATTACTGTTTCACACACTTTTCCTTTCTTTGATCATTGAAAAATTTGAAGCATTATCTAAACAACTTTAATTTTTCAAACAGGTTGAGAAGTTCAAATGGAGTTAACAGTAAGTTTTTATATTTTTATTTTTTCATCTTATCAGTGGTGAGGTTTACTCTCCTGCAGTCTCAGACTTTTATAGTTCTTGAAATCCTATTTATGATTTTTGTTTACTATACAAAGTAGCAAGTTCGGTAGAAAAGTAGAAAGTTGAATGTCTTTCTCCAGATAAATCAGGAGTGATGTCTGGTTTAAAAATTTTTGTTACCTGTTTTTGACTGTGATTTTCTAGTTTTCTCTGTGAGTGAGGGTATAGCCACTGAGCTCATTTAGACTGTTCAACAACTCTTACTGTCATCGTTTAACACACTGCTATTTAAGAACCATTCATAAGATTGTATGTGGATCTCCTTTCCTATATGTCTTCAGTGGGACTCCCTGCCCCAAGTGACTAAGTAGGACCAAGCCTACTTTGGTGAGACACCTCCCTGGTGAAGCCACTCTCATTAGCTACTTTCAAATTTCATCACAAACTGTACCTTTCCATCTTTCTGACCCCTTGATACAGACTGGGCACCTTCATCACTTATGTGATGAAGCCACCTTCAGTGGCTTCCCATTACCTATAGGATGGGCTGCAAATCCCTTACTCTTTCTCAATGCTCTTGAGAGTCTGGCCCCAGTCCAAATTTCCAGGCTCATGAATGAGCCCTTTTATGCAATATTTCTTCCATGAAGAATGTGACCACCTAACTATTACCCTCCCCATGTGGTGTCTAGAAGGCATCTTCAAATGTGGAACAAAATGTTCCACCTCCCTTCTCTGCCATCTCAGGAAATGACAACTTTATCCTTCCCATTGCTGAGGCCAAAGTGTTGCAATTGTACTTGACTCCCATTTTCTCACATCCCCACAGCCAACCCATCAGTAAGTCTTTCAAAATATATTGAGAAGCTGATCACTTTGCTACCCCCACATTATCACTTTTCACCTCTTCCCTGGATTACACGATGGCCTCCAAACTGTTGCTCTATTTCCAGAGAGCAGCTGGAATAACACGTCTAAACTCAAAGTCATATTGAGTCACTCTTCTGTTCAAATGGTGTTCCAGCTCACTCTGTAAAAGCAAAGTCCAAACACTGTCTACAAGGCTCTATTGATCTGCTCCCCCTCCTTCAGCTCTCCCCTCTCGTTTGCTCTCAGCACAGTCCACTCTGGCTACTCTCTCCTCCTTAACACAGCAAGTATGGTCCTACCTCAGGATGTTTGTACTTGCCATTACTTCTGCCTGGAATACTCTTCATTTATCCATATGACTCACCCCCTCTCTTCCTTCGGGTCTTTGCTCACATTTCACCTTATCAGAGAGGTCTTTCCTAACCAACCTATATAATATAGAATAGTAATGTCCCTGTCTCCCATGCTTCCTAACTCTCTCAATATATATGTAATATACTATAATACTATATATTTACTTATTTATTTCCTATTTCCCTTTCCTACAATGTAGGCTTTATCTGTTTTCATTACTGCTCTTTCTCTCGAGGATAGACTAATACCTGGCACATAGTAGGTCAATAAATATATGCTGAATGAATGTGAACAAGATCTCACAGCTGCTTAAGTGGTGAAGCCAGGATTGAAACTCAGTTTTGTCAAACTCAGATGCCCATACTCTATTTCACATTGTTTGTCTATGAAGATTCCCTAAGCCTTTATTTACACCTCTATTATATTACTTAGTAAACTGTATTGTGATTATAGTTTCATGTATTTCACATTTGTTTTTCTCTAAGGTGGGAGCCACATCTTATTCACATCTCTCATGCCTAGCATGACCCTTTGTGGGAGCTAAACACTTTTTTTTTTTAAATTATTGAATGGAACTTAGAAAGGAACAGTCTTTTTTGATGATCTTACCTTTTACCCAGCACCCCCAAAGGGAGGGAGTTTCTTCCCTTCCTTATCCAGCAACAAGAAGCCAGAGACATCTGTGAAATTGGGCTCATTATGCTGCTTCCTCTACAAGGTATAAAGTAGTTCCCACCATGAGACTAAAGTTCTCAACTTTAATTTTGATTTTATGAAATGGCAAAACTGTTGCAAAGGATTTCTCTTGAGCCTTGTAATTTAGGACTTGAGCAGGTAGAAGAGAACCAGTTAAACTTGCAAGAGGTGTTCCCAACACACAGTCCGTCTGTAACCAAACAAATCCCTTGCTGTCTCATTCTCTGCCTCCTTCTTTGTTTCTCTTATATTCCTCTTAATGTGTTTTCATCATTTTGTTGTCATTTTAAGTCAGTGAAGTAGTGTGCTAATAACTTGGTATTAATAATGTCTTTATGTGGGTACTGCATCTTAGTAGGGAGCTCAGAGAATTGTGCTTCTGGGATGTCGTGCACTGTGATGGGCAGCCGAGTGCTTTCTGCAACACAGAGGTGTAATTGGTTCAAAGGAAATACATCTTTGAGGCTAATATTACCTGTCTTTCTTCAATTCCCTATATAAATATGTTTGGAGACATTGCATTGATTATTGGAAGCTGTCAGGATACCATGCACAATAATGTGGTTAAAGAATATTAGGCAATCTTTTTCAAAAACTGAGAAGCCATTCTGATTAACCTGTTCAATAATAACTTTGAAGGCAATATATTCATAAGCATGTATTTATCTCCAGCCAAGTAATTAAAATGCCAATCTTCTCTGTAATTTCAGAAATCTCATCCACCTTAAAAAGCCCTCAAGAGTCTCACCATCATTATTCAGGTAGGATGCCTGTGTACATAGACATGTCAACGGAGCTAAACGTCTGTGATTCTGCATTTGGAAACAGAAACACTGGTGAATTTGTGGTGTTGATATGGCTCCAACTTGAAAAGTTGTTGTTTACTCTGATAAGAGAACATTCAGATTTCTTAACTTGGGAAAACAAGTTTTTAGGATTTAAGAGAATTTGGATTTTTTTTTAAAATGAAAAAAAATGTGTGTAGTAGTAAGTTCCAAATTGTAAAGAGGAAAGATGACCTTGAGATGTGAAAATTCCTTACGAGGTCAAAAGCCAGAGATCTTTGTATTTTGGACTGGAGAGGAGACAGGCCTGAGGCTAGTCCTCTGAGGAAGGGTTTTGCACCCTCACTGGGCCCTCAGTGAGGGTAACCACTGAATGAATGCCAACCCCACAGGGTAAATTCAACAAAGACACCTTAAGGGATGTTATTAAACAAGATGTCAAGGGTCTTGACTCTCTTAAGCAACATCACTTCACAGTGATTCAGTTGTCTTTCTTTCAAAGTGGGAATAATTGTACTTGCCCTTCCTGAGGAAAAATCTGCCAAAGGGCTAGTTGAGAATAAAGAGGGAAACACTTTGAAATGCAAAGCAGTATAACAACCAACTGGACTTGTGCCATTGGGTGGTCTTTTGGGCATCGTTGCTCTCAGTATTGGATTAGATAATACGGCAAGCTTTTTATATAATCTGAAGCTCAGTACAAGAGTACAAGTGTATTGGTGTGATAATTTTCGTTATTATTATATCAAGGTCATGTGCTCAGGGTCCAGTAATAGGCTACCTTATCCTGAATTCTCCTCTGTAGTGAATAGTGTTTCTGTGGATTTCAGAAATCCAGGCTCTCGTAACTGGGTCTTTCAGCTCAGCAGTAATCCATTATTTTGACTTCAGCTGTCAACTGAAGAAAGTATCTGGTGAGGAACACTGTAACTCACATCGACTCTGATTTGTTAAGATACAGCTCTTAACAGGAAAATGCAGATCACTGCTTCTAATTAAAACTGGTTTTTAGCTCTCTCTGGGAAAAGAAGATGAACTCTGCAAAATCAACAGTAGATGTCCCCACAGTCCGCTGTGCATTAGATTTGATCTGGAAAAGAAAAACCAGAAAGACCACAGATTAAAATGCTCTTTAAAAGCAAGTTCCACATCTGAATGGATTAGTATGGTATTTGGTATTCAGGAGAGTGGAGGTAATAGTGCTACCTCAGAACATGTTATATAATCTCATATAATCTATTCCTAAGACTGGGATAGCCTTCCTGTTTAAGGCATAGTTTATTTTAAATACTGTATAATAGATAATATTTTTTTTAAGATTTTTAAAAACAATTTATTTATTTTTGGCTGTGTTGGGTCTTCGTTTCTGTGTGAGGGCTTTTTCTAGTTGCGGCGCGTGGGCCTTTCACTGTTGCAGCCTCTCTTGTTGTGGAGCACAGGCTCCAGACGTGCAGGATCAGTAGTTGTGGCTCACGGGCCTAATTGCTCTGTGGCATGTGGAATCTTCCCAGACCAGGTCTCGAACCCCTGTCCCCTGCATTGGCAGGCAGATTCTCAACCACTGTGCCACCAGGGAAGCCCCAAGAATTTTTTTTTTTTTTTTGATGTGGACCGGCCCCTCACTGTTGTGGCCTCTCCCGTTGTGGAGCGAGCACAGGCTCCGGACGCGCAGGCTCAGCGGCCGTGGCTCACGGGCCCAGCCGCTTCTCGGCATGTGGGATCTTCCCAAAACGGATTGAATTTGTTACAGTATTGCTTCTGTTTTATGTTTTGGTTTTTTGGCCCAGAGGCATGTGGGATCTTAGTTCCCGGACCAGGGATTGAACCTCCACCCCTCTGCATTGGAAGGTGAAGTCTTAACCACTGGACTGCCAGGAAAGTCCCTATAGATAATATGTTTGATAAAAGAAAAAATAAAGGGTCTTTGAAATAAAATATTTTAGCATTATATGAGTATATTGATGTGGGGGAGGCTTTCTGTAAATTCAGCCCACTGATGCATACTTAAACTAGTAAATCTGCTTTTGTTTGCAGCCATTGAAAGGAACAATTTAATGAGGCTTTCTCAGACCATACCATTTACACCAATCCAACTGTTTGGTGAGTGCCATTTCTACCTTCTTGAGGTTGTGCCAGGGCAAAGGCATAACATCTGAGTGAGTCATAGGAGAAACCATTTTGCATAATTTTAGCTGCAAATTTTCTTTTGCCCATGGTTGCAGTTTAGTGATATTAATTTCCTAAAATGGAAAGTCTTGTTAACTGCCCAGCTGGTATCTAGAGTCAAAATCTGATATACTATGGGGATGGGACCTATAATGAGCAGCAGTTGGGGAAAAAGCAATAACGTTGCACCTGGCATTCACCGATTTAAGGCTGGAAGTAAGTAGAAAAGTAAAGAAACAACCAACCATGCGTAATAAATACAGAAGAAAGCATTAAACGTCAATACAGTAGAAGCTAATAGACATCTAAAGAGAAATACTTTGTATATCGCTTTTTATTTGTTTTGTTTTTGTTTGTTTTGTTTCATGTAAACTAATTGCTCTTAACTCAGAGAGCAAATGTAATTTTTAAAGGCTGGAATAGTAAGGAAAAACAAGGTCGCAATAGCCAAGGCTACCGGTGTTTCTCTGTCCTGCCAATTGACAAAATAACGAGGGTCGCCACACTGTCCCAGATCTTGCTTCTCCTCAAACCCTTCACATGGGGACAGATGAGGTGGCTTCTGATCGTCGATGCAAATGCCTTCTCCTTCCACTTGGCTCCATAGCTGGTTTTACAACTCGGTAGCTCTGTTTCAGATCCTCTAGGTAATTAGAACTCTAAAGTGGCATTTATCTGGGCACCAAGAATACATATTTCAAAACACGTTACTAAGCATTACCTAGACATGTTCTTTGGTAAGCAATTAAATGCAAGAGTGAGCGAATAGATTCTTTTCTTGGTAAACCAGTACAGTGTTTATAAGAAAAGCCATTTGAAGCTGAGGTGTAAGGAGAAAATTAAATACAGGCTGGACAGAAGTTGTATAGAATGTGTCACTTCTGTTAGGAAGCATTGCGCAATATATTAGGTGGAGTCTAGGTTGAATAAGAATGGCTCCCTGTTCAACAGCCTAAAAGTGGAAGCTGTAGAGCAGTTAAAGAACATTTGTGTGTAAAATCTTTGAAGTGGGATTGGGTTTTTCTCCGAGGGTCTACTTCACATTAGCCACGTTAACATATCTAATCTTTACAACAACCCAATGAAGAGAATGTTATTTTCACTTCCATTTTACTGGTGAGGAAAGTGAGGCTTTAAGTAACTTGTCCAAAGGCACAAAGGAAGGAGGGAAAGGCTCTGGGGTATGACTTTGGTTCTAACTTTAACTGGGTTAAAACATGCATTCTCAGTGGGGTAATATCACCCCCAAGAGAGCAAAAACATCGTTTTATTTTTATGTGTAAAGCACACACACAAACACAGAGTACATACACATAAACAGTATATCTTTGGTATTACAATGTCAGGGAAGGGGCAATTAGGAAAAAAAAGTCTAAAACAGCTCCTAAGGGGGATGATAATAAACACAGGGTTAAACTATCTCTTTAAAAGTATGCTAACACATATATATGGAATCTAAAGAAAAAAGAAAAGAAAATGGTCAGAAGAACCTAGGGGCAAGACGGGAATAAAGATGCAGACCTACTAGAGAATGGACTTGAGGATATGGGGAGGGGAAGGGTAGGCTGGGACAAAGTGAGAGAGTGGCACGGACATATATACACTACCAAACATAAAATAGATAGCTAGTGGGAAGCAGCCGCATAGCACAGGGAGATCAGCTCGGTGCTTTGTGACCACCTAGAGGGGTGGGATAGGGAGGGTGGGAGGGAGGGAGATGCAAGAGGGAAGAGATACGGGGACATATGTATATGTATAACTGATTCACTTTGTTATAAATCAGAAACTAACACACCATTGTAAAGCAATTATACTCTAATAAAGATGTTTTTTAAAAAAAAGTACTTGTCTTTAACAAAAGAAGCATAGCCTTGCTACTCTGATTTTATTTTTGTCTAGTTATAATTTATAATAAGAATAACTTAATATTTTTGTGACATCTGATGCTTTGTTCATTCTCCCCCTCCCTCTTTACTGGACTGTAACATGGCCAGATGTCTGTACTTGCCTCTGAACAGATGAAATTCCCATTCCCCTCTGATCCTTTGAGAAACTGAACTGATTCTGAGTTGATATTTAGGACGCCATTCGTGTCACAGACATGGGTCTCATTGAACCCCTCCCCTGCACTTCTCTTTGCCGCAGGAGAAGAAGTAACAGTCTACAGGCTGGAAGAGAGTTCCCCTTTGAATCTGGATAAAAGCATGTCTTCTTGGTCCCAGCGAGGGAGATCTGCAATGATCCAGGTGTTGTCCCAAGAGGAGATGGATGGTGGCCTCCGCAAAGCCATGAGAGTCATTAGTACCTGGTCTGAGGATGACGTCCTCAAGCCGGGGCACGTTTTCATTGTGAAGTCCTTTCTTCCTGAGGTTGTGCAGGCATGGCACAAAATCTTCCAGGAGAGTACTGTGCTTCATCTTTGCCTCAGGGTAAGTCAGAGACCCAGAGCCAAGATGGACAGGTCGAAGAAAGGGGATCTGGCTCTATCCTGGTCAAAGGCCATTATCTTTTTTTTTTTTTTTTTGGTGAATACTTCCTTTATGTATAATATTCATATATCACAGATCATTGATTAGGAAATGTCAAATACCATTGATATGATTAGGGTAGACATACACACATATTGATATATATACACATATATATATGTGTATGTTTATATACATATGTATGTATATATTCACACACATTCACCTATAAAGCCAACATTTTACCTAATATGCAAACAGAGGCACAGCCATCAAGGTCAGAACAAAGCAAGAATGCCCACCATCTCCACCACTATTCAACACATTACTGGAGGTATTAACCAGCTCAATTAGATAAGAGAAAACAAAAGTATAAAAACTGGAACAGAAAAAGAATGAAAACTAACTCTATTTGCAGATGATATGATAGTAATGCTAGAAAACCTGAAGAACTAGTGATAAAAACAACTCAAACAATAAAAGAAATCAGCAAGGTGGCAAGGTTAATAAAATTAACACACCAAAATTAATAACTTTCATATAAACAAATAATAACTAGTAGAAGATATTTTGGAAAAGAAAACCTTGTTTACAATAGCAAGAAATTGAAAATGCTTAGAAATAAGTGGAATGTGAAATATTTAAAATCTATATGAGGAAAAATCACTCCTGAAAGATATAAAACTAAATTTGAACAAAGAGAAAGACAATCCTTAATCTTGATTAGGATGTTCCAACATCATCAAAATATAAGTTCTCTTAAAGCTAATTTATAATTTTAATATTATCCCAATGAAGATTAGCAGATACAAACTACTATATATAAAATAAACAAAGTCCTACTGTATAGCACAGGGAATTATATATTCAATATCCTATAAAAAGCCATAATGGAAAAGAATATTAAAAAGAATATATATGTGTATAATTGAATCACTTTGCTATACACCTGAAACCAACACAATGTTGTAAATCAACTATACTTCAATTAAAAAAAAATCCCAATAAACTTTTTTTTTTCTGGAGCTGGACACCTACTTAGAAAGAAGGGGAAAAAATAAAACATACGTGCATGTATCTGCTTACTCTCGCAAAAGGAAACATAGGAAGGTTAAACCAGAAAGCAGTGAAATAGATTGCCTAAAGGGGTGTGGAGGTGGAAGGCAGGAGGGAAGAGGAGATTAAGATGGAAAAAATAGTGGGAAGAGGACACTTCTCTGAGTATGCCTTTTTAATTTTTTAAATATCTTTATTGGAGTATAATTGCTTTACAATGTTGTTCGTTTCTGCTGTACAACAAAGTGAATCAGCTGTATGTATACATATATCCCCATATCCCCTCCCTCTTGAGCCTCCCTCCCACCCTCCCTATCCCACCCCTCTAGGTGGTCACAAAGCACCGAGCTGATCTCCCTGTGCTATGCAGCTGCTTCCCACTAGCTATCTGTTTTACATTTGATAGTATATATATGTCCATGCCACTCTCTCACTTCATCCCAGCTTCCCCTTCCCCCACTTTGTCCGTAGGTTTGTTCTCTACATCTGCCTCTTTATTCCCGCCCTGCCACTAGGTTCATCAGTACTGTATTTTTAGATGAAGGCCATTATCTTCAACACAAAGGATAGTCTATTCTTTTTTGGAGGTGGTGGTATATTGTTATTTTTGGCTTTAAGTTTTGGAGTGGGTAGTGGTGGAAGCTGAATAAGGCTGAAAATCACACTTGGGAGGCCTCTAGTAATTCTGTGATCATTAATTAGTAGGCATCTGATAGTAAACCAATATTTTTATCAATGTTCCCTATTTTGCAGGAAATTCAACAACAAAGAGCTGCTCAAAAACTGATCTATACCTTTAACCTGGTGAAACCACAAACCATTCCCTACACTCCAAGGTGAGGAAATATTGGCACCCTGGCCCTTCATCTTATGTAGAAATTTCTGTCAATTTCTTCTCACCCCTGTTAGTCACGAGAAATACCAGACCCACAGGGAAGTTCCCCATGACCTTAACTTTGGTTTCTTCCTTACATAGTTCTCGGAGACGGTAAAAAGAGAATTAGACATCCTAGGTATGTTTTGGCTTAAATTGCTGAATTTATGTGAGTGGAAAAGAGAAGATCAAGCAGAGGCCATGACTAACCTCTCAATTACAAAAGCAGGCAGATATCCCGGGTGTAGTTACTAATGTCCAGAAACATTATGGTAGAAAAACACTTCTATTTTAAGTTATCTTAAAATAGTTTCTTTTAAGAAACTATTAAACTATTAGTTTCTTCTGTTATCTTACAGAAATTAGGAACCTTAAAGGAGTGAACACTTGTTACTTTCACTTGAGTGTTTCCATACACTTGTATTCATTTAGCAAGACAGATCATAGTTTGGTGCTGAGGACTTACAGTAAAGTTTTACTGTCTCATTTACAAGGAACTTCATAGAGCAAGACAAGAAAAGTTGAATCCAGTACTCTTTGTAAAAGAGTTCCTCAGAAAGAAGGGAGGTGGGTAAACATGGGGAAAACTCCCAGTCTTTGCATTCCATTCTTTCAGTAGAAAGGCAAAGGCATGTGCATTGAGGCTGCTGGGACTAGAGTTAGGTCATCTCCCCTGGTGCTCTCTGTTCAGTAATATAAGTCCCACCTTTGCTGCCTTTCGGGGAATCAATGGCCTCTTCCCACCCTCCCTCGCCATAGGTTCCTGGAAGTTTTCTTAATCTACTGCCATTCAGCCAAGCAGTGGTTGACCATTGAGAAGTATATGACTGGGGAGTTCCGGAAGTACAACAACAACAACGGTGATGAAATTGCCCCCAGCAACACCTTGGAGGAGTTGATGTTGGCTTTCTCTCACTGGACCTATGAGTATACTCGGGGAGAGCTGCTGGTTTTAGATCTGCAAGGTGATTGATAGCTGAGGATTTGATACAACAAGCATGAGGCAAAGTTCAGGAAACAGTGACCAGGGATTGCTTTCTCAATGTCATTGTCACCTACATTTGACCCCAGCTCTTTCTTTACTCAAAGCCATAGTTAAGGTCTTTCAGTGGAGATATTCCTTGGCAGTGTGTACTTTTTTTTTTTTATTTAAAACAGGAGATGGTATCTGTTTTCTGAATTTATTTATTGTTTGTGGAACTGTTCTAAGTGGGAGGAACCAGACAGGTGTCCCGAGAGATCATGCAAGAACCAGGATGGGTAATGTATGGAGTTGCTCTATCTAGCTTTGAAGGGAGGTGGCACCATTTATTTCAGAGACATTGTACAGTGATGATCATGAGCACGTACTGTGCTGTTTCTCACCTAGATCAAGAGAAAAATATAGGCAGATGCTTAGCTGCCCAGAATTTAAAGTTATCTAAAATGTTAATCTAAATGGGGAATGAGTTTTATACCCAATTTTCCAGTGTTATGGCTTTTCTTTGAACTTATGTTTACAATAACACTTAGACATGCATTTATACACACAGGAAAGTTTAACCTCTGGTCATTTTTCATGATTTTGAGCTCAATATTTTAGCAGTTTATAGTTTAGCTTGTTCTCTTTGCTGTGTACCTTGATATAAGAGTTCACAAAAGTATAAACTCAGTCTGTGAAAGGCAACTCAGTGCGCTCTTATTTAATGGAAGCCTTTGATCAATGCATCTTTCTACTATCAACACCTCACATGTGACTTATAATCCTGCAGCACGAAACAGAGTATCTCTAGCAGGCTTTCCTTGCAGGGACAGAACGAAATATGTATTAAGGTCAAAGTTTAGTCCCTGGGCTCACTGACTGGGGCTTTGGTTTTAAATAAGGGATTTAGCCCAGGCACTTTCATAGAAGTTATCTCATTTAATCCCAGAAGCAGCACCTTGAGGTAGATATTATGGGGACTTTAGGCCCAGAAAGTTTAAATAACTTGCCCAAGGTTGCACAGCGGCTTAAGCGGAAGCCAAGATGCAGACTTAAGCTGGTTTGACCATCCATGTTCTTTCCTTTTCACTGTTCTGTCTTTTATTTCTCTATATGTTTCATAGCCATAGGACATTACCATGTTCTGGTTCATCTAAAATGATAGGGCCTTTTTCTTGTCCTCTCTGACTTTCCCATGACTTTCCCATCTCTCCACACCTGGGATTCTGTGCTGAAAACCAGGCTTGGAGGATGGAGACAGTCGAGATGAACAGGCAATCCTGGGACATCGTGAGCAATGTACACTAAGACTGCAAACCCCTTTTTTTTTTTTTTTTTTTTTTTGCGGTACGCGGGCCTCTCACTGTTGTGGCCTCTCCCGTTGCGGAGCACAGGCTCCGGACGCGCAGGCTCAGCGGCCATGGCTCACGGGCCCAGCCGCTCCGCGGCATGTGGGATCTTCCCGGACCGGGGCACGAACCTGTGTCCCCTGCATCGGCAGGCGGACTCTCAACCACTGCGCCACCAGGGAAACCCGCAAACCCATTTTGATTGAAATTTCTGCCACATGCTCAAGGATGTATGTATAAACACTTTTCAAACTACACATAAGTCATTCTGTCCTTTCAGATTTATGCTGTTCACAAGGTGTGAATTATATTTCTAACCCTCAAACACAATATTTTAGGAAGCAATATAAACAAAGTTAAAACAGTCAAGATGATTGTGCTTTTAAACCAGCAAGTATAGTATGATCCATTTAAACCCAGCACACTGATGCCCAAGGCTGCTTTTGTAGCTCATGTTGGGGAAAGGTTGATTGTTTTCATCTATACTTGAGTGTCTGTGCTTTGAGTTTTGGGTGGAGATGTTTAAAAAGTAAAAAAACAAACAAAAAAACAATCAGAGAAAAACTTTAAGGAATTAATGATGACTCTTCAGTGTGTTTTTGTTTAATGATGTTTATATTTGGGGATTTTTATGTCTCTTAGTAATCCAAAGTGACATTAAACAGAACAAACACTGCATTGATAGTCTTGGGGGAAAAGGAATTAACTTTATTTTTTTACTGGGCAATTATGTGAATTGCAGAAATAGACCACTCCAAGTAAACTATGTCAAAACATTGACCTTCAAAGGAGGGAAGAGTGGACATCATAGAATGAACATGAAGAAATTGAGACACTTATCGGAGAGTTTTGCCGATTGGTTAGCCCTGAATTTATGGAAGAACGTGAATCCTATAATAGTAATTACAAGCAGTTATATTACTACTGCTACTGGTTAACATTTACTAAATAGTTATTTTGTGCCAGTCACTCCGTTAAAGGCTTATGTGCATTAATATGTTTAATCCAAACCAGGTTGGAAAGGAAAAATGTGAGAATATAATGTATTCTTAAAATATCGTAATAGTTTTCAGTTCAGTTATGTTTTACATTTAATTGATTAGTATTTTTAGTCTTTGGAGAGATGATGTGCGTTGTCTGGGTGGCAGGGAATGGAGACTGAAAGACCAGTTAGCTGCAGTTAGGAGAGGCCCTGTTGTCACGGTCCTGGGCGCTGACTCCTGGCTCCACCGTGAATTAGCTGCATGACCACCAGGGGGCAGCCACCTGGAGTCCCACTTCCCTTATTTGTAATAATAATGGTAAATAATGTTATGTGCTTACCCCACAGGGTTGTTAAGGGGCTGAAATGAAGCAAGTTCCCAACACAGTAAACGTTAGTTATTGTTGTTAGTATTAGTCTCTGTGTGGCTTGTTAAAATGGAAGTTAATCTTCAGTTGTGGGTAGTCTACTCTTAGCTGTGTGGTCCTGGTGATACTTGAGGGAGATCCCAGCTTTGACCTCTGTAGAGTGAAGCCCTGAACAGCTTGCTGTGGCTCCCTATTGCTTTGAGGGAAAGAAGAAATGAGAAACACTCCGGCAGTTTATTCTTTCAGTTTCTTCTTTTCTTCTCTTTACTTTCTTCCAAGGGAGTGCCAATCATTAACCCAGGAGCTACCACATCAGGCCAGGAAGCTGAACTCTAGGGAGAGGCTTGACTAATTTCTGATCACTTGTAATTATACTGTAGTCTTCCAGTCTCCTCCCATTTAAAAATCTTACACGTGAGAGCCTGAATCGTCATCATTATATGTGAAATCCAATATTTAGTTTCCAGCAATAGGAATGAAAAACAGTTGTATTTCAAATTACAGTGGTCTGTGGCATGTTTTTTTTTTTTTTTTTTTAAAGAAGATGTTGGGGGTAGGAGTTTATTAATTAATTTATTTATTTTTGCTGTGTTGGGTCTTCGTTTCTGTGTGAGGGCTTTCTCTAGTTGTGGCAAGTGGGGGCCACTCTTCATCGTGGTGCGCGGGCCTCTCACTATCGCGGCCTCTCTTGATGCGGAGCACACGCCTCTCTTGTTGCGGAGCACAGGCTCCAGACGCTCAGGCTCAGTAGTTGTGGCTCACGGGCCCAGCTGCTCCGCGGCATGTGGTATCCTCCCAGACCAGGGCTCGAACCCGTGTTCCCTGCGTTAGCAGGCAGATTCTCAACCACTGCACCACCAGGGAAGCCCCTGGTTGTTTTTTTTTTAAGCTCACTATTTTTTTTTTTTTTTTTTTTTTTTTTTGTGGTATGCGGGCCTCCCTCAGCTGCGGCCTCTCCCGTTGCGGAGCACAGGCTCCGAACGCGCAGGCTCAGCGGCCATGGCTCACGGGCCCAGCCGCTCCGCGGCATGTGGGATCCTTCCGGACCGGGGCGCGAACCCGGTTCCCCTGCATCGGCAGGCGGACGCGCAACCACTGCGCCACCAGGGAAGCCCAAGCTCACTATTTTTTTTTCAAAGAACTTTTGGAGATATTAATTTTTTATTCAACAAAGCAGTTTCCAGTATAAGTCAGCATTAGCATCAGCATCAGCATGGTGCATTCTACTGCCACAAGGAAGGTGACTTCTTTCCATTGATGTAGAAGTTCATTGATGCATCCCAAGGTGATTGGAATCAGAATGTAGGTCTCTGAGTTTCTCATAAGGGCATGCTATGTATTGCCTGTACATGGGCATTTACTCTGTTAATGCCAGTAAAGAGCACTGGAATTTTTAGATCTTAAAATGTCTTATCGTCTTTCATGTTTTCCAAATATCTACGTACATGGGTAGGATGGGCACCTATGTTAAAGTTTGCCAATTGGGTGACTCCTGTGTAGCCGGAAGAGGCTGGGGTGGTAGTAGTGGGTGTGGTGGTGCAGCATGATTGGTTCTCTGAACTGCTTTCTTTTTGTAACTCATTGGAATGCCTCTTCTGCCATTCAAGGGTCCCCAAAAGATGTTTTTAGTAGTTAAGCTTTGAGCTGTCAGATTGGGTTTAGGGATATAAAGGTTTGTAGAAGCTCTTTACCCTCAGTCTTATAGGAGGTTCTATTCATTAGGAAATAGTGCTTTAGGAAAGTGAGATAATCAGAACATGATTTTACCAGTGGTAAGAAAATAGAATTTTACTTCACAAGAGCTCTTGATAGAATAAAGACAATAAAAATAGCAGTTGACATGTTTCAGCTTCTTCTGGATCAGACATTTTGCTAAGCAGTTTGTATATGCTAGTTCATGCAATGCTCTCAGTAACCCTATAGGATAAGGCCCGTGATTATCCAAACTTCAGGTGATACAGTTGAGACTCAGAGAGATTAAAGAAGGTGTCCAGATCACTCAACTAGGGAGTGATGGGGCTGTGAGTGGGACCCAGATCCTTTGACTTCTGCCTATTTAACAGGCTACAAGACTGAAAGTAAATGGGAGCTGATGTGACTTTGATAGACTTTTTTTCCCCTATAAAACCTTCTTTTCCGCAATTCTTTAGGTATTGTGCGTATTTCAGCTTAAATTTACAGTTTACTCAGACGTCAGCCTAAAGCTTTCATCACTGCTGGGAATTGTAGGCATAAAGTCAGGTCTGAGCTTAAATGTATGAAGGATTTGTAGCCTTTAGTCTCTCTATTGGTGGTACATGGGCTGTCTGTTTGTTGTTTATTTACTACATAGTTAAACATAGTTGTTCTGTTTATTTGCTACATGTTTGCTGTACAGTTAGGGTCTTGTTAGGCTGTTCCTTTTTGTATCTGTAATGAGAAAAGCATAAAGAGCCCAGCCTATTCATATGACTTTTTCTTTAAAAAGCAAAGCACATTTTGCATACTGCCCCTTGAGCCTGTGTTTCAGACTTATTTTCCCTTTCCCTATTCAAAATCAGTGTACAAAGAGATTCTAAGCCAAGGGTTCTGAAAGGGGCTCTGGGTAGAATTCAGAGGATCTCTGTACTTTGATGAAAAAACAAATTAAAAGTATACCTTCGGACTTCCCTGGTGGCGCAGTGATTAGGAATCCGCCTGCCAATGCAGGGGACACGGGTTCGAGCCCAGGTCCGGGAAGATCCCACATGTCGCAGAGCAACTAAGCCCGTGAGCCACAACTACTGAGCCCGCGTGCCACAACTACTGCAGTCCGCATGCCGAGAGCCTGTGCTCTGCAACAAAGAGAAGCCACCACAGTGAGAAGCCTGCACACCGCAACAAAGAGTAGCCCCCGCTCGCCACAACTAGAGAAAGCCTGTGCACAGCAACGAAGACCCAACGCAGCCAATAAATAAATACATTTATTTAAAAAATAAAATTACACCTTTATTTCATTAACCTATAGCTGAAATTCATCATTTCCTTCAGTTATAACGGCGACGACCGATCACAGTGGCATTAGCAGTACCCATGACTGTTTGCAATAGCAATTACAGTTATTAACATAGCACATTGCAGTGTTGGCAGATATCTCAAAATACTGATTGTATTTATTACTTTTTGGATGTTATAGTGTTATTAGGCTTGTGCTTGATCCTGTTATTTAACATACTAATAAAGAAGCACGTGTATTGCAATACAATTTAAAAATTATTTTGATCACTGTATTTCAGTATCATTGGTTTCCTTTGTAATCTTATGTATTCAAACTATGCATTTAAAAACACGTTTCTGAGAAGGGGGTCCCTTAGCTTCATCAGACTGCCGAAAGGGTCATGACCCAAAAAAGGTTGAAGACCTCCTACTTAAACAGGTTATTTTCCTAAGGAAGTCAGTTTCTCAGGGGAATGGTCTATAAACTATAAGGATTACATTTTCTTGTGAAAGGTTTAACATATGGTAAAACATACAGAACATAGTAAAAATCTTTCTTTTTTAAAGTAGTGGTTAGAAAATGTGTTTTTTTTTAAACAAATAGAAATATACAATAATGTTATACATTTTATATGATTTTAAAATAAATTTCCCACAAGGTTGGTCTCTTCCAAGGCAAGAGGACCAGTGCTGATTAGAGGACGATCTCAGACATTGTCAGCTTATGCCCACATGGTGCATTCACCTGTCTGACTGGCTCACCTGTGAAATGCTGCCTTTGGAAGTCAGTCTCACCACCATTCGCATTTTATAACAGATTCACTTTGGTGTTGATCCCTGTTTTGATAAATGTTAGATTTATATGTCACGTTATCCTTTTATGCATTGGTGCTGTTTTTTAAGAAGTAAAATTTATTGAAGGATCACATACATTCAGGAGAAAATTACACACAGCATGAGCATACATCTCAAAGAATTTCCACAACTGAACACGTGTGTGTAACCAGCACCCAGATCAAGCATGTGGGGTGTTTGTATTCTTCTGTTTATAAACCCTATATACATATATATATATATATATATGGCATTTGATATGTGTCTTTGATGGAGCAGAGGTGATACCTGCAGAACCACACAGCACCTTGCACCTTGCTGAGCACTGATGGACTCCATCTAAGGAGACCACGGACTAGGGGGAAGGACAGAAGCTTTGGTTTAGCTTCAATCCTATTATGACCTCTTGTGGTCTGTGCAACCTGACAAGTTGCTTAATCTCTTTGAACATCAATGTACTCATTGGTAAAATGAGGCTGTGAGGATGCTAATACTTTTCTTTCACGATTGCCAAGAATTAGAAAAAATAAAATTAGAAAAAATAAGAGTGTCTAGTATGTACAAGTGGTAAATGAATGATGGATGCTATTATCAGGAACTGTGAACACATCACAAAAACACTTTTTTGTAGCCTAGAGGTTTATTGCAGCATAATAGAAGGGGTTTCGGGAGACAGGGCATCAACTAAAGTTTTCAAACTTGCCTGGACAATTTAGTAGAGTTAATTTACATGATGTTGAGTTTACTACAGGGTGGGTCTCTAGTTAGTAGTAGAGTTAATTCACATGATGTTGAGTTTACTACAGGGTGGGTGTCTAGTTAATAGTAGAGTTAATTCACATGACATTGAATTTACTACAGGGTGGAAAGAAGGTAGGTATAAGAAAGAATTTTAAATTTGGTTATTATTTTCTTGGATTTCTGAGAAAATGAAATTCCCCATTTGGTAAATGAATTTTCTTTTTCTTTGGAGGTGTTGGAGAAAATTTGACAGATCCATCTGTTATAAAACCTGAAGAAAAACAGTAAGTTAATTTATCATTTAGAAAATTGCATTTAACACATTGTACATGGTTTCTTAGAAATAATTTTTAAACATTTCTGCATCTTGCCTAGATCCTAGAAAGGTTTTGATGTCCCTTTTATCTATATCTGTATCTATATCTATATCCAAAAATATCTATATCCAAATACAATACAATAAAATACAATAAGACTTAAAATACAATAAGATTTTAAAGAATGCATAGATTAGGAAATAGGGGCAAAAAGAAAATAAGGAAATAAAATAAGATTAAATCTGGAGTTTTTAGTACACAAAAATGGAAACTATGTATAAAGACCAATGCAGCGGCCAGAACTTTGTTGCAAATTTGACTCTGAGTTTTCTAGTGGCCCAGACAAAAGAGAAATATGGGTAAATTCAGCCTCCGTAGGCTTTGACATGAAAACAATTAACGTCATAGGAGAAGCACCGTTTCCTTTGTTGTCATCACAGTGGAGTCATTGCATCTTATCATGGGCACTGTCTTCCATTACATGCCTATAAAACGAAAGCTGAGGGCATGAAGTGTAGTATTCAGTAACAGCAAATCTATGAGAGGACAAAACAGTGGGGCTTAAATATGGAGCCATCAGATTGTTAATTCAGGACTGAAGTGTAAATTATATAGAGGGATGAGTCATCTGCCTATCCTTTGAATGCCCATGGCATTTTATCCCATAAGCAGCCTTTTGGGAAGACTTGGCAGTAGAGGAGGTGGTATTCTTCTGTTAAAGGTGGAGTAAAAAGAAGAGATGGTGATGATTAAGGGAGGATCAACATGGCAGATGACAGTGGTTTTCAAACATGAGCTTTCATCATAATCACCAGGAGAGCTTGTTAAAACACAGATTGCTGCCCCCTACCCCCAGCCTTTGATTACCCCATTTTCTGGTTCAGTGGGTTTGGGATGGGTCCAAATAATGTAACAAGTTCCCAGATGATTCTAATTCTGCTGGCCTAGTGCCCACACTTTGAGAACTGCTAGCATACAAAATTCTAATTTCTTAGTTGTCCTAAGTGTCTATACTTGGCCCCTGGGTTGTAAAACACACACACACACACACACACACACACACACACACACACACATATAATTATATAAGTGGGCAATTCATATATGATGAAATCTGAAACTTTTACTTCCCTCCTATTGGACTCATATTGTAAATATTCACTGCTTTAATGCTCTGTTCTTTTACTGAACAATTTAATCTAAATATGGTACCATTTTTAAGCATCTATGCAAAGAGGTACATCTAAAAGTGTATTAGCTACTCCTGTGAAATAAGAGAGCTAGAGAGGATAAAGGTGAGCCATGTTGCTCCTGTGAATCCAAATCCCGTGATATTTGACCATGGAGTTCATGTTGTAACCCTTAGGGTACAGATAAAGGCTTTGTTAGTTTTCACTTTAGCAGAGTTGAAGTGTTTTTGGCTAAAAATACTTATTATTTCTTCACCAGTCCAGTGTGCCCAAGGGTTTTTAGTAGGAACCTGTATTACAAGTACTTCCTTTATAATTTTGCAGTGAAATTTCTTTTTGCATATAAAATGGATCAAGTTGATGTATACTCTATCATTTATTAAATTTTGACCTTGGTATGTATATGTAATATGACCTGAATATTTCCAACTTTTAGAATTCTAAGAAGATTATATTATTCCTCTTGACAGTTGAGTATTTAATTGCATTCTATAGGCCAGTGGGTCTCAATTTCTATTAGGGTCACCTAGGGAACTTAAAAAAAAATGCTGCTCAGAATTAGCATCAAGTCAGAATCTCAGAATATAGGACCCTGATGTCTGTATTTTTCAAAAGTTCCCCATGTGATTCTAATGGGCAGTCAGGGTTGGGAGCCTCTGTCTTATGTCAAACTTTATTTTTTATGACTTGAGGATGTCATAAACTTTGGAAGCTGATAGATTGGTATCACTGTAGCCTGCCTGGTTTTGTGGGGTCACCTAATTTTGGGTGCAGTTGGTCTTCATGGTGAAGATAATAAGTATTATTTTCTCACAATGTGGTGAATTACATCTAATCAGTTCAATGAGGCTCACATTTTGGGATGCCGTCTATTTGTTAAACTTTTGCTACACAAAGCACGGGCCATGAACCAATAGCATCAACATCCCCTGGGAGATTGTTAGAAACACAGATTCTCAGGACCCTCCCTAGACTTCCTGAATAGAATCTCAATTTTCATAAGATCTTCAGGTATTTTGGTGTAAATTAAAGTTTGAGAAGCAAGTGCTTTCACATGTTGTTTTATTCTTAACAACAACCTTGGAAGGAAGTGTCTTCAATCCCAGTTCACAAATGAGAAAACTGAAGCTCAGTGGAGATGGCAACTAGCCTATGAGGAGAAGGGGGTCAATGAAAGGGAATGATCCTCTACCAAAAGGAAAGATGTTTTGTGGTGCAAAATCTGATATTGTCTCTAAGGCCTCTTGTCTCTTAACTTTTCCCAGCCTTTTGCACATGAAGACAGAGTCATCAGACCTGCTCCCCCCAATCCTTTCTGGCCACTTAACTTGGCTCCTCAGGTCATTGACCTTCAGTGGAGGCTGCCTCAGTGTTATTGGTAGTTTGGGATTGCACCTTTTTTTTCACTTACTGCCTTGATGGTTTTGGGCATTTGACAAGTATGAAATGATAATGATGATGATGATGATGATGATGAGATGTTCTTTAGTAAATCTCTGTGTACATGGCGCTAATTAGCATTTCTTGAAGGTGGAACCAAGCTACCTCCTGCTTTCCTGTGCTGTGAAAAATCTGGAAAACAGTTGTATATTTTTTCAAACGTCGTTATCTGAGACTGCAGGGCTGTAGGCATGGCGTATGAATGTCCCTACAACCCTTCTTCGCTCTCGCCTGCACAGGGAGTGGTCGAACGCCTGATACATACATATTATAGTAATTTTGATTCTTTTGTCTTAAGTTTAACAAAGCTCATAGAGGGAAACAATTTTGCTTACAGCTTTTATCTGAGAATCTTTTATCTGAGAATCAATTACATTTCTAAGTTGGGAACTTCCATGCTTTATTGGGGGGAAGGAAATGGCAGTGTGGAATGCAAACGAGTGAAATATTCCAACAGGGTCATGCCAGAGAGACTATGAAAGGAATTCTTCAGTTTTAATGACTAAAATAACGCCTTCATTTTTCACTTTATCAGCATCATAGAGTTCCAGTACTAAATATTGAGTGATTCTATTTCTTGGCCATATTTGGTTTCACCTTATAGAAGTGGTTCCTTACCAGATGGATTGAAAGAGGAATAGTTAACAGAGGCAGCTTATGCAGCCTGGTAAATACCACCAGAGCCGTATTTTGTAAGGGCGATTGAGTGACCAGGAAAGTTAATCCTGGGTGTCTGTTCACGTTGTCTTCCCAAGAGATTTCCTCCACCTACTCGCCTCAGAGCAAAGAGGCAATCTGAGATCAAACTGACATCAGCCCTCATTCTGAGCTTGGCACATCTTCAGAGCAGCTACTGTTATTCTGCCAAAAGGAAGTGGAAATTGAGATAAATGTTTCAATACTCAGATGGAAAAGTCCATTTTTACACCACATCCCTTTTGAAAAACCGCATTCCTTAGAAGCGAAATTTATTGTTTCCTTTTGTGATAGATTGCTTTTCTTTTTTCTTAAGACGTGGTATTTAAGAGCGGTAATTGAGTTCAGATTTTAAAATGTGCTGTTTCCCACTCTGCATGTCATTAAAATAAAATATTAGCTTTCATAAAGTTTCTTTGGAAGTGTTTCTGGTATGCTCTATTCCTTGGTGTGTAGAGTGTCAGCCGAAGAATAATGGTTGTGAACGATCAAGTAATGGATGAACATTGATCCTAGAATCTGCTAAGGATCTATTATAATTATAGAGTGTTAAAAATGTGCCTAAGATATACTGATTTACTTCCACAAAATCATCATCTCCTAGTTGTCTTGTCTTTTCACAAAGAACCCAGCTATAGCAGTTTGCAGGGTAGAAGTAGCTATCAAAAGAGCCATGAATACTGGGTGTCGGGTTTTGTCGGGCTTTTGTGTTTGAGGACATTGATTATTTTCAGAAAAGTATTTGGGTTTGAAACAATGCATATCAATTTTTTCAGAAGGGGTGTTCCAGTACCAAGTTTATTTTACTTTATACTTACCTTTCGGGTATTCTAGTAGAACAGTTGGTAATGAATGTCATTTTCTCACCTCATATGCATTAAAAAGGGTCTCACTGTATTTTGTTTTAATGTGGTACATAGAAAATTCACTTTTCTATCAGATTAGCGTGGAAATGAGTTTCACAGTAGGTCTTGGAGTTGGGTACAAAGATTGAAGTGCATTTGAATTTTAAATTTGCGAACCTAACATTGTTGCTTCCCCAAAGTGCTCTGTTCTTTGTTGGCTCCTTCAAGTTTACTGGGTTACTATGGGATACTGTTCGGTATCTCAGAGAATCCTAGTTGAGCTCCTTTTTCTGAGCTGTGATCTAATTGATATTCTGATATTTCCTCTAGATCAAGAGGAATGGTGTTTGGACCAGCCAATTTAGGGGAAGATGCAATTAGAAACTTCATTGCAAAACATCGTTGCAACTCCTGCTGCCGGAAGCTCAAACTCCCGGGTATGCCCCAAACAATTCTATTTTTCTCTAAGTAAATCTCTCATTGAACAACATCCATTGTAACCTGGGATAGAGTAGAAAATCTTAATCACATTTTTATCTCATTCGCAGTCGAGGCCTGACTTTCTGACTGCAAATTTTTCAAGTCTCTAAAGGGATTAAAAGGACAGGGATTTACTTCAGGTTCTGCCAAAATGTGATAAAACAACATTGGGCCCAATACTTGTCACAGTCTCTCCAAGGGAAAAGTTCCTCCTACTTAATTGGGGCAAAATTGGACCGAGGCAGGTCTCTGTTCCCCGCCCCGCCCCCTCCCCTTTGGGTCTTGAGTGCTGCCCACAGAGTTTCTATTCTATTCTTATTTACTCATTCGACACTTGGGAGGGTGTGGCATGGAGGGAAACAACAGCTATCAATTAAAGTAGTGCTTTTCACTATAAAAAACCTGCCACTTTCAACATACATCGCAAGGTATATTTTAAAAATCTGATTTGATAATATGGCACACTTTCTCTGAAACTAATAGAGTCAGCACCGAAAAATATTTCTAACATAAAAGTAAGCGGCTGGAGGTCTGTGTCCCCCACATTGGCAGCCCCAGCTCTGCTGCATTTTTTCCTTTTATCTCAGAAGGGATGCTTTATGTCTGTCTCAGCTTTCCCACTATTTTTCTAAGGTTGCGCCACACTTGTCCTTAGAATGGAATTTCACATCTTTTAAGCTGATTGGCCCTTCCAGCCTTATCATAAATGATCAAACCCTGAATTGGAAATCAGTAAAAGATCAACATCCATTGTAACCTGGGATGGAGTAGGTGTAAATTTACAACAAAGAAAGGCAATTTCTAATCTTGTTGGTGTTAGAGGTACGAGTTGCTCTTGTGGGCATGAGGTAGCAGAAGACTGGGATGTGGAGCAGATTCCAGTTCTGGTGGGAAATAGCTTATTAGCCAGGGGTGGTGGCGGTGGGAACATCAGATTGGAGCAGTACAGACAGGAGGGGTCTCGATGTCATCTTGGAGCTGCTCAGGACTCCTTCTCACAAACCACCCAGAAGAACTGGGCAAAGAGATCAGTCCATAGCACATTGGCCAAGCTGCCCACTGGCCTCCTCTGGTCAGAAGGAGCCCAGGAAGGAGAGGGGGCTGGGCTGAGTGGCATCCAGGCCCCCAGGTAAGGGCCCTGTGGGAGGCAGGAGCTGACACGTATCTCCATCCCGTGATTGCAGGCTGGAGTCCAGCCCATTAACTCAGCATCCTCAGGTGCTGACCTCTTCCCAGGACTGATTCATTGTTTCCTGGGCAGGGCAGCTTCTCATTCTTGATCAGGAACTGTATCTGGTCAGCCAGGAGAAAGGGGGCCTTGAGGCATAACTCACTGCTTCCATCCAGTTAGCTCTTCTGTATGATTCAGATTTCCTCCCTCCCTCCCTCCCTTCCTTTCTTCCTTTCTTTCTTTCCCTACCATGGTGGCTTTTGAGGAATTCAATAATTCCTCCATTTCTGGACCTAATCCTTGCTTCCTTTCAAAACCTTAGTTAACACATTTAAATGGAGATAAAAAATATCCTCATTTACTTGAACATTTGGTAATTTGAATTTTAAAAAGTTTAGCTCGGAAAACAGAATTGGGGTGATTTTTCTTTTTGTTTATGTTTTACTTTTCTTTTCTTTTTTCTTTTTTTTTTTTTTTTTTTTTTTAAGAGAGGCAGTTTAGGATAGTATAAGAGCATGGGATTCATAGGTTGAGCTCACATCCCAGAAATGCTTTTTACTAGTTTTGTGACCTTGGCCCTCATTCTCATCTGTAAGCTGGGGATAATAGCACCTATCTCATGAAGTTGGTGTGAAGGTTGAAGTAATGTAATAACTGCTGGTTATTATTAAACTATAATATGTATTAGTTTTATGTCCAGATAATCTCCATTTAACATTAAAAAATAATACAAGGATTGCATGTTTAAGCTTAACAAATTTAATCAACACAGCATACAGTGGTTTACAGACATTTAAAGGTCACTCTCCTCCATAAGTTTCTCCCCAAGCGTTACCTTTATTAATGATTTCTTTTGATAACTTCCCTGTGAAATTAAAGAAGGAGGCTTCAGGAAGCATAAGATCTGATAATTGGATGAAGTCTTTATAGGTGCAGCCAAACCTGAGGTACAGCTTTGTTGCAGAAAACTGACCACTGACATCCCGAGTCCACCATTTTGGCTGCACTCTCTGGCTCTGCCATCATTCAACAAGTGAAAATGCCCTGTTTCCAGTTTGGCCTCACTTAACTCTGGGCAGGTCATGTCTTATAGGGCACCGTGTATTGAGTCAAGCAACCAAAGCTTGCCTCCCCTGCCCCAGTGAACACAGCCTTGGGGAGTTAGAGTCACACATGTGCATGGTGGGATGTAGTTTGGACATGGGTGAGGGTTTGAGTTTCACATATCAGTGGCCCAAGGGAGCAGAGTCCTCACTGAGCACTTGGCCTAAAGTCCTGAAGTCCAGTCTATCTGTGTGAATATTATGTTCTTAAGGATTCTCTATAACTGTCTTAATTGTCTTCCTTGCAGATTTAAAAAGAAATGACTATTCTCCCGGAAGGATAAATTCCGCCTTTGGACTTGAAATCAAAACTGAACCAGCTGAGGAGACTCCAGCAGAGGAAGAGGGTAATAATTCTCCAGAAGACCTCACACGATTGTAAAAAAGGGAGAAGTAAGAAGATGACAGCCCTTGCCCTCCCTTCTATGAACTCTATGGTAACATAGATTGATTGATGTAACACTGTTTATGTCAGAGCCTCTGCCAGGATGGCCTTACCCTGAGGGCCTCCTGGGACATGCCTTCTGAGCCTCATGTCTCCCCTCCCCAAGGACCTCACTGGTGTATGATGAATGGGTTCTCCTAGATATTGACCTGTGTGCGGGGTGCTTTGCGTGTGTTCGTCATCCTCAAGTTGCACAAGAAGACAGATGACTCAGCCAGGAATGCTGCTCCTTCATACCTCATTCCTTGGTGCAGAATGCTGGGCACTAAAGAACCAGGCAGATAAATTTAATTTATTTTCTTACTGTGTGTTCAGACTCTAACCTCCGCTACTATTCATCACCTCACCCACATATTGTATTTATTTATATATGTACATTAAAAAGTCACTTGACTCCCTCCTCTCCTTTCCAGCAGCATAGGGCTTTGAATAGCAACAGAAAGGAAAACAATGGAGTAAGGGTGTATTTGCACAGTCTGGAGCACGCTCCTGTACAAACTAACCAGTAAAAAGTTAGCATCCTGGTGAAATCTAGATGGGTTTGAGTATTCTCAGTGAATCATATGATAACCGGGCATTTCAGGTTTCTCTGGAAGAGAGGAAAGGGAAATCTAAAACAAACACCCTTGCATCCTTTTTTTTTTAAGGGAACAAGGATATATAAAACTAGAAATTATTAAGAAATGTTTTCCCTTCCCTTACGCTCAGGGACACTATTGGTTAGAGAGTTGACTAAGCCAACCTCTAAAGTATTACTCCCTTTTTCAAAGCTGGGTATATAATATTACAAGCTAAATTACTTTATGTCAGGTCCTATGAGGAAAGATGGGGTTTTTGAATGAAAACATGTTTCACAGGTAATTGCCTGGTTGAAATGCAGAGTTCTGGTGGCTTAACGAGTGCTGGAGTGTATATTGTAAGTATGGCCTGAGCACATGTAATCAGTTTCAGTGGCCTGAAGAAAGGGTCCCTGGAAGCCACACTGTACAGCAGTGGTCCCCACCCTTTTTGGCACGAGGGACCGGTTTCGTGGAAGACAGGTTTTCTACGGACCGGTTGCCGGGGGTGGGGGATGGTGGGGGAGGATGGTTCGGGCAGTAATGCCAGTGATGGGGAGTGGAAGATGAAACTTTGCTCACTCGCTGCTCACTTCCTCCCGTGCGGCCTGGTTCGTGACAGGCCGCAGACTGTGCGGCCTGTGGCCGTGGGGGGTCGGGGATCCCTGCTGTACAGCATGTTTGGGGGATCAGTCATCCCTCTTTCACACTTATCAGGGTCACCCTACCTCAGAACAAGCACAAACTGTTCACACAAGGAGGAGTTGGAGGGCTGGGAATCTTCTCCCCACTCTTCCTGCATCTCCTTTCCTCATTATAAAGCGTTCCAATCTACCAGCAACAGACCTCCTGGATTTGAAATTTTCAACTTAGCTTTAGCCCTTACGTTAGCTGGCTTGCTTTTTAAATCAACACTCCTGCCTTCTCAGGTTATACTTCGGGGAAATGTTGCCCAGGGATAGGGGGATGGAAAGCCAAGGATTTGATTTGCCAAAGATAGTGTGTGGCTCTTGTGAGATGCTCAAGGGCTGATTTACAGCCTTTTTACTTTGGTCTTTGGGGTGGTGGGAGGTGGGAAATTTGGGTGATTTCTTGATTGACAATGAGGATAAAATGTTAATGCTTTTTTCAGAGCTTAACCGCTTTATCCTATTCTGCAAATCAGTAAGGGATCTCTTTGTGCTCACTTCAGAGCCATGTTCAACTACGGAAGGAGGCAATTTGCCTATCCATGCCAAACTAAAAGCATTAATTCATTGGTCAAATATTTGTTACCTGGAATGGAACTTGAAAAAACACATTTTGATTTTAATTTTCTGTGTTATGATTTTCTCACTCTCTTTTTAAGAAAAATCACCAGAATAACATTTTAAAAAGATGAACCAGCTTCTGGGCAAAGGTCACTGTGGAATAGCTTGCATGCAGATACCAATGTGACAATCATGACTTTGATTCATGACCACAAATGAATGAATTCATTCATTTGGTTAATTTTATTCAACAGATATTTATTAAGTGCCTTCCCTGTGGTGTGTAAGTGATGAGGGTGCAATGAACATAACATTTCTTTGCCCTCAGAAAGTGTTATATCTCATGTTTCTTTCTTTTTTGGTTGTTGTTACAAGTTTGGATTCCTGGTGAGTGCTAAAAAATTTGACTTCTGGGCAAATGTTGAATCCAGAGATATATTCCATACCCTATCTGCCAGTGGGCAGTAGGTTCAGACTGGAATAAGAGAATTAGGGCAAAAGACATAGCTGGGGCTGGTTTTAGGAACCGCTGAGGAAAAATGGATTGCATAATCCTTGTATGAGCCCTTGGCCAATCTCACAGATAGAAATCTGAATCTGGGGACCAGAGAAGCAGCCAGGTTCCTGGGAGTCCTTCCTGAAGGCATCCTGTGCATGGGTATTCCCCTCCATGGGGCTGTACATTCCTGGAGTGACTTCTGCCCCATGACATCTTAAAGCTTCTAACAACTCTGGGGAATGAGATCAGATACAGTTTTGGGTGTTTCTCACCCTGTTATTTTCTGTAGCTTTGCAAAACAAGTACTGGGTGACTAAAACTTCCCTACTAACCATTTAATCAAAAATTGAAAAAAAAAATTGTTGTTGTTACTGTTTTAGTTGAGACGGATCTCTCAGGTTCTAGAAGTCATGACACAGATGCTCCTGCCATGGCTTGTTACCTTTCTCCATCAGTCACCGGCATCTAGCACGAAGTGTGGCACATAATAAGCTTTCAACATTATTTGTTGAAAGAAATAATAAAATCCTCACATGATAATGGATTTCATCCACTAGTTAATAAATCAGATTTGCATTTTTAATCTAGAAGGGAATGATTACCAATTCCTTAAGACCCAACACAATTCTTTTGATGTCTCTCTGTTTTAATTTTCCAGGAAATAGCTTTTAACAACCTACACCTTGTCTGTTGAATTCTCAACCAGTTCTTGCCCTTATCGTTGTGGCGATAATACCAGAGTACCGTCCTTCTTACTGGTGACTATTGAAATGAGATGATAACTTCCCAGAAACTGCCTAGAAATAATCATCACTTTATTACCCTTTGAAAAGAAGATTGATAGAAAAGTCATTTGAAAGATGGTTCATTACCATGCCCTAGTACGATTTCTTTACTCACATCTCTCCAAAGCATGAGAAAGGGAGGATTATTCTCTGAGGTCGGAATTTGAAGCCTGTGTGTTTGCCTCTTTGAAGTCTTGGTATTTAATTTTCTGTAGTCATTTCTTGGGCAATTTTCTAAGAAACTAGTTGAAGCTAATTTATCATAAGTTAAAGTCAAATGACAGAAAAGATTTTTTTCTCCCTTAGCAGCATTTTATTCCACAGAGGTTAGCTTCTGAAGGAAAATGAGACTTAAATAGCATTTCAGATCTCCAGCCACATGGATGGGTACACAGAATAGAAAGGGTTCTGGAAACCACACTGATTTTTTTATTTAGCATAGTTATTATTTTGTGATTTTTCTTCCTGGACCTTGATATACAGATAATGAAATGCTCTCTTAAAAATAATTAGTTAAGTTGCTTAATTTTTCAAAAAGAAACTTTCAGTCCTCAAGAGATAACAACCCTTGGTCTCTATCATTGGCCGATTTGGTTTAACTTTATATAATTGTTTTAACCTTTGTCTTAAACCCTAACTCTGCAGTGAGATGAGGTAACTTGCCTTACCTTTTCAAACAAAGGCAAACAATAATGAGACAGCATTTATAAGGTCCTTTGAGAATCTCATTTAAAAGGCTTCTTGTGAGCATGGGATCCAGTTCAATAAGTAATAAGGGATTTTCATTTTTCATATTATGTGACCATTATTTCATGTTTACAGAGGATGCTCAGTGGACTTGTTTCAGTATAAACACAAAAGTGGTTTCTGCTGTTTCTCTCTTTCCAAGGGGAAAAAGCTCATTGCCCCCTTTTTGTTTTGAAACTTAATTAAAGTAGTTCAAAATCAGTATGTTCACCATTTTACAGTGTCTCCTACTTATTTTGTTTTATTGATGGATTTAGGTTTACACAGCTAATGTCTTTTGCCACCTTCTGCCCAAAGAAAGCCTTGCAGGATAGGTAAAGCCCAAATCTGACACCATCATTGGTGATTTTTTTTTTTTTTTTTTTTTTTTTTTTTTTTTTTGCGGTACGCGGGCCTCTCACTGTTGTGGCCTCTCCCAT